>NC_142688.1:86316250-86622500 GCF_056320005.1 Nelumbo lutea | reverse complement strand
AAAACCTAAACCCAACACCCTAAAACCCTAAACCCTTAACACTAACACCAAACCCTAAACCCTAAACCCCTAAACCCTAATCTCAAACACCTAAACCCAAAATCCTAAAACCCTAAAACCCTAAACCATAAACCCTAAACCCTAAACCCTAAAACCCTCAACCCTAAACCCTAAACCCTAAACCCAAAACCCTAAACCCTAAACTCCAAACCCCAAACCCCAAACAACAAACACTAAACCCTAAACCCTAAACTCTATACCCTATACCCTAAACCCAAACCATAAACCCTAACACCTAAACCCCAAACCTTAATACCCTATACCCAAAATCCTAAACCCAAAACCCAAAACCCAAAACCCCAAACCACATATCCCAAACCCTAAACCCTACAACCCAAAAGCCAAAACCCCACACCCCTTACCCTAAACCGAAAACCCCTTACCCCATACCCCAAACCCCAATCCCTAAAGTCCTAAACCCTAAACCCTCAATCCTAAACCCTAAACCCCTAAACCCTAAAACCTAAACCCTAAAACCCTAAACCCTAAACCCTAAACCCTAAAACCCTAAACCCTAAACCCTAAACCCTAAACTCTAAACCCTAAACCCTAAACCCTAAACCCTAAACCCCAAACTCCAAACAACAAACCCTAAACCCCAAACCCTAAACCCTATACCCTAAACCCTAAACCTTAACCCTAAACCCTAACACCTAAACCCCAAACCCTAATACCCTACACCCTCAATCCTAAATCCTAAACCCTAAACCCTAAACCCCAAACCACATAACCCAAACCCTAAACCCTACAACCCAAAAACCAAAATCCCCACACCCCTTAACCCAAACCCAAAACCCCTTAAACCATAAACCAAACACCAAACCCTAAAGTCCTAAACCCTAAACCCTCTACACTAAACCCTAAATCCTAAACCCCAAAACTCATACCCTAAACCCTAAACCCTAAACCCTAAACCCTCAAACCCTAAACCCTAAACTCTAAACCCTAAAACCCTAAAACCCTAAAACCTAAACCCTAAACCCTAAACCCTAAAACCCTAAAACCTAAACCCTAAACCCTAAACCCTAAAAACCCTAAACCCTAAAACCCTAAATCCTAAACCCTAAACCCTAAAACCTAAACCCTAAAACCCTAAACCCTAAACCATTAAGTCTAAACCCTAAACCCTAAAACCCTAAAACCCTAAAACCCTAAACCCTAAAACCCCAAACCCCAAACTCTAAACCCTAAACCCCAAACCCTAAACCCTCAAACCCTAAACCCTAAAACCCTAAACCCTAAACCCTAAAACCCTAAAACCCTAAACCCTAAACCCCAAACCCCATAACCCTAAACCTTAACCCTAAAACCCTAAACCCTAAAACCCTAAACCCTAAACCATAAACGCTAAAACCCTAAAACCCTAAACCCTACACCCTACACCCTAAACCCTAAACCCTAATCCCTAACACCTAAACCCAAAACCCTAAAACCCTAAATCCTAAACACTAACACCAAACCCCAAACCCTAAACCCCTAAACCCTAATCTCATACACCTAAACCCAACACCCTAAAACCCTAAACCCTAAACCCTAAAACCCTAATCCCTAAACCCTAAACCCTAAACTTTAAACCCTCAACCCTAAACCCTAAACCCCAAACCCCAAACACTAAACCCTAAAACCCTAAACCTTAAAACCCTAAACCCTATAACCCTAAACCCTAAACCCCATACCCCATACTCCTAAACCTTAAACCTTAAACCCTAAACCCTAAAACCCTAAACCCTAAACCATAAACGCTAAAACCCTAAGACCCTACACCCTACACCCTAAACCCAAAACCCTAATCCCTAACACCTAAACCCAACACCCTAATACCCTAAATCCTTAACACTAACACCAAACCCCAAACCCTAAACCCCTAATCCCTAACCTCATACACCTAAACCCAACATCCTAAAACCCTAAACCCTAAACCCTAAAACCCTAATCCCTAAACCCTAAACCCTAAACCCTAAAACCCTCAACCCTAAAACCCTCAACCCTAAACCCTAAACCTTAAACCCTAAACCCCAAACCCCAAACTCCAAACAACAAACACTAAACCCCAAACCCTATACTCTATACCCTATACTCTATACCCTATACCCTAAACCCAAACCATAAACCCTAACACCTAAACCCCAAACCCTAATACCCTATACCCTAAATCCTAAACCCAAGACTCAAATCCCAAAACCCCAAACCACATATCCCAAGCCCTAAACCCTACAACCCAAAAGCCAAAACCCCACACCCCTTATCCCAAGCCAAAAACCCCTTACCCCATACCCCAAACTCCAATCCCTAAAGTCCTAAACCCCAAACCCTCAATCCTAAACCCTAAATTCTAAACCCCAAAACTCATACCCAAAACCCTAAAAACAAAACCCTAAACTCTAAACCCTAAACCCCAAACCCCAAACCCTACAACCCTAAACCCCTAAACTCTAAACCCTAAAACCCTAAATGCTAAACCTTACACCCTAAACCCCAAACCCTAAACCCTAAACCCTAATGCCTAAAACCCAAACACCAAACCCTAAACCCTAAACCCTATACCCTACACCGTAAATCCCTTTACCCTAAATCCTTCCCAATCTTTCTGTAACTTATCTGACTTGGATGTCGCAGTTTAGAAGAAATTTGAATGTAATGGATTCATCTGCCATCTGTAGTTGGGTCTTTTTGCATGGTAAGAATTGGCACATGTCGGTTTTGTACCCCCGCTTGGCAACTGGGAAGGCAATATCGTCTTCGATGGGCATTCGTAGAAGATAAGCTTCCTCTTCTAATGTCGAACACATCTAATTTCCCCAAAAGAGAAAACCGTTTTATTTTTTTATCCCAACATTCAAAAGCCACTTTAAGCATTGGCTGTTCCAACTACACTAGTGATAATTTCATAACATTTTCCCAACTGGGTGTCTCTCTAATGGCTCTAATGTCATCTACCTTTTCAAGAAGCTGGTCTTTAAGGGGTGCACAACCTCTTGGATGTTCAAAAAAAGCTTGATACATGTTTTGTCAAAAAATAAGAAGAGTGTTAGTTGGCCATTATTGTAACACATTTAGTTTTTAAATAAAAGAACCTGAACACTAATGAAGTATCATTTAATACTGATTAAAGGATGATTAGTCCTTTAGTCATACTTGTACTTACCTCTAGACAATAGTTACGCAATATAGCGGAACATCTTTTGGTATTGGTTAAAGGGGTGTTAGGCCCTTTAACATATGCATACCTATTTAAACATCCTAGAATTCAAAAGCCACAGGGCAAAGCCGAAATTGCACCAACTGGGAGATGAAGTATCTTTTGATATTGGTCAAGAGAGGGTTAGAGCTTTTCCATATGCATACCTACTAAATACTCTAGGAAATAACAATGGTTGAAATGATCTTTTGATATTATTTCTCAAGATTTGAACTCTTAGTTTATGCATTTCCTTAGCCTTGAAATGAGCATATGATGAACAATTGTAGAAGTCAAAATGGCCTTTTGATGTTACTCCTCAAGAGTTGAGCTCATAGAGCCATGCATCTACTTAGCCTTGAGGTGGGCACATGGTGAAGCACATAAGACATCAACATTGGCCTTTTGATGCTTCTTCCCAAGAGATAATCTCATAAGGGCATGCATCTACTTAGCCTTGAGAACAACAACCTTGGCTGGCAAGATAGGCTTTTTTTCTTTTAGGTATTTTAAATGGGATCTTTAGATTAGGAGAACTTAATGGATTTTGATCTTGATTTAAGATTTGATTGAGTTTTTAAACTTTGATCTTTGGGTGTAACTTTGAAAACATAAGGGGTACTTAGATGTTTTTTATATTAAACTTCTTTTAAGGGTTTTAAGGTTTATTATGATCTTACTAAGGATGGTAACCACATAGTGCAGCACTCATCGTATCATAGTCCTAATTATGTTAAGGTCCTCCTATCCTACTTCTATCTATGGCTTCCTATTTATGGGTACTCTAAGTGCAATGCATGAAGTTGTTGGGGGAGTTCCAGACTATGAGGTTCCAATAAGGTCGTTGGCCTTCAAACCTTCACCCATGGACAAATGGGCTTCTTTGATTGGTGGCTAGTTTTAAGGTTTTTGGTGGAGCCTTTAAGGACCAAAATCCAGGGGCACACACCTATTATCCTTCCTCTAATAGGTGAAATAGGATTTTAATTTTGTTTACATGAGAGTGTGTGACTGTGAGTGTTCACTCATGCAAGAAAATTGAATAGGAAAACAAAAAAAAAAAAAAAAACAAGGGGATAATGCAGCCACATGTTTAAGTTTACAAGCAATCCTACAAGTTTCTAAGTGGCTACATTTGGGGATCTAACAAAAGCTAAGTTCTCTTGATGTTTTTTTTTTTTAACTAAAACAAATGAAAGGAAAGAGAAGAACAAAAAGCAAATGCAATTTACTACTACCCAAAAACTAGGCTAATCATACTCAGTTATAGAGAAAGCCAAAGCTACAAATTTTGAGAGACCACCAAAAGAAAAGAAGGGGAAAAAACCCAAAAAAAACAAGGGGCAGAGGGTGCGATGCAATAACCGGGTGCAGGAAGGATAGATGGGCGCGATTTAGGTGCGATGAGCAGGAAGGAGGTGCAATGAGCAAGTTCTAATTTGCAATGAGATTGAATTGACTTACGGTTTTGGGCTTCTGGGTTACAATGAGATTGGGTTGAGTTGCGATGAATTTTTGGGTTACGATGAGGTTGCAGGTTGCGATAATTCTAAGTTGCGATGAAGTTCTACGTTGCAATGAGACTTTGAGTTGTGATGATGTTCTGAGTTGCGATGAAGTTATGGGTTGTAGTGAAGTTCTGGGTTGCGATGAGGTTCTGGGTTGCAATGAGGTTCTGAGTTGCAATGAGGTTCTAGGTTGCGATGAAGTTCTAGGTTCTTATGAGGTTCAAAGTTGCGACGAGGTTTGGAGTTGTGATGAGATTCTGGGTTGTGATGAGGTTTTGAGTTGTGATGAGGTTCTGCATTATGATGAGGTTCTGAGTTGCGATAAAGTTTATCTGAGTTGCGATTAGGTTGAAAGGAAGGTGCAATTTGTATTTTTGGGTTACGATGAGTCTCCAAGAATGTCCGGTTTGGACTTCTAGGTTGTGATGAGGTTCTAAGAAGGTGCGATTTGGATTTCTAGGTTGCGATGAGGATCTAAGAAGGTACGGTTTAAATTTTTGGGTTGTGTTGTGATGAGGCTCTAAGAAGGTGCGGTTTGGATTTCTGGGTTGTAATGAGGCTCTAAGAAGGTGCGGTTTGGATTTTTGGGTTGCGATGAAACTGAACCAGAGTGCGATTTCAACAAATGTATGATTTTGGAGAAAGCTTTTTGATTCGATTTTGGCATGGGAATGGCTTTAGGGTGATTCAGTTGGAAAGGTCTATCATGCCCAGCCTTCTTGAGATGCGATTTTGAATCACAAACTAGCAAGTCTTGAACTTATCAATGCAAAACAAAAAGAAATAAATCAAGTCTGAATAACATCCATTAAAGGTTTTGGGTTTCCCTAGTAGAGTTGCCAACTGTAAGCTTCGAAAAGCTTATGGCCGACTCAAAGAGTTGGAGTCGCCACCCATTTTTTAGAGGAAATTGGCCCTCATTTTTGGGTTTGGAAAGATTCAAATTAAGCCTTTGATAGTAACTCTTCCCTCCATAGGTAAGGCACTGAACCAAAAGGTTTTGGGTCCAAAAGATTGGAAGAAGGAAGGTGTTAGGCACCCCTCTCTCCAAGCTACTATGGCAACCCACTACTGGAGTAATTCAGGCTCAAATTCTAACAAAACATGAGCTAATATGATTGCTCAAAGCTTTTGAAATCTGGTGAAAATGTTCCCAACTTTGCCTAGAATTGATTTAAGGTAATGTTATTGGATCTTAAGTACTATTTTCCCTAAGACCTTTGCCTCCCTACCTCTTTTTCCTAATCTGGAGGAAGTTGGGAATGCAAGTTTCTCAGGATTTCTGAGGCTTTAAGTAACCTGAAACTAAACTAAAAGCAAAGAGATAGGGGATGAGAGGCCTACCTCTCGTGTATGACCTTGAAGAGAACTTTCCAACAACTAACAAATCTTCAAATGGAATTTGAGCAAGACGGAAGCTAGGCTGAGCGTTTCTGATATTAAGTTGGGAAACAAGGGATGAGGCTTGAGCTTGGTTCAATGATTTCGAGGTTTTGAGCAAACTAAGTTTGTTACAGAAGTTAGAAAACTCTTCTCCCTCTCAAGCTCAAGTTGGGCCTCTATTTATAGAGAAAATGGAGGGAGATACGTCTGAAATTCATCTAGCTAAAGTGTTTGTGGTTCAATAGAGTTTTTTCACCAAAATAGGCATGGATTTTAAGAGAGAAGGGCCTGTAGTTGACCATTCCTTCTTTGTGCAACAAATCTTCTCGATTTTGGGTGGTTTCTTATGGTTTTTGTGCATCCAATGAGGGATTGAAGCATGCAAGATGTTGTAGCCCAGTATTTGGGACTGGCAGTGGCAAAAAACATAAATTTGATGAACATTAAAAAGAGGTTTTGTCCTTTCTTAGTTTTAAGTTGGGGCTTGTTTAGTATTTTGAGTTCTTTAAGCCTATTAGGCTCAAATTCAATGATCCAGGTGTTTTAATGGGGTTTAAGTAAGGAGATGACGTCACCCCTCCCACATAAGATGCTTAGTTGGGCAATTGATGTGGCGATTCAATCTGGTATAGTAAAATGGTATATCTCTAGTTTAATGGTCAAATAGATGAATCTGGTCATGAAATTTGGTGTGATGAGGTTTTTTGGGTCTCTAAACATAGTGGTGAGGTCTGAATGGACAAATGGGGTTGGGATGATTGAAATATATGACTAACAAGTTAGGATTAATAAGATTTGTTGAAACAAAATCTTTATTTGATGAATGGTTAAACGAGGGAATTTTGGGATGAAATTTGGTGGGCAAGCATTTTTTAACACCTTGAATCTGATGAAAGTGATGGATCTTTGATCAGAGGTGTAGATTTACTGGTTCAGTTCAGATCACAGTCTTATGGTTTTTCAATCAATGAAATGGTACAAAAATGGAATCTTAATTTTTCAATGGTCAAACGGAAGTGTTTGGTCATGAAATTTGATGTACTAGGGTTTTTTTGGGTCTCTAAACATGGTAGTGGGGTCTGATTGGTCAAATAAGATTTGGATGATGGAGATTTGTGACGGACGAGCCTTTAATCAATAAGATTCGCTAAAATAGAATCAATGCTTGGTGTTGGGTCAAATAAGGAAATTTTGGGATAAAACTTGGTGGGTAGGTATGGATTGGGAATATGAGGTTGTTGGAAGGGTTTGATCATGTTAGGCATGTACTGATCACGTGTTTTAGGTTCGAGGAGCGTTGTAGTATTAAATGCGTCAAAATGGAATCTCTTATGGATATTGGCTAAATCCAGGAATTTAGGGTTCTTGTGTGATTGTTTGTTTGATGGTTTTGTTTCACATGATGGAGTTTGATCGGGGATCAAGTATTGTGATGTGGCATAATCAAGACCATTAAAAGGGAATCATGTAGATTTAACGGTGGATTTATGGGCATTTTGGCTAAAATTTGGTTTCTTAGGGTTTTGGCATGTTTTAAAGTAATTGGTATGGCCAGTCGGGCATCCAGAATGTAGGAGATGAATTAAAAAAGGGACTAAGCACAAATTGGGCGCTAACACATGGTAAAGGAGGACACTTCACATGTATGGATGAAGACATTTGATCAAATTTTACATGCGAAATCTTTTTTTTCTTGGAATTGAGTTTCATGTATTCAAGAACTTTGAATTTATAGGAAACAAATGGATGTTAAAGCACCTTGAGATATAATTCATTTTTTTATTATATAATCCTTTAATGAAATTTTAAATTTAAGTTCCATCTTATATTATGAACTAGTTGTGCTTGTATTCAATTCAGGAAAGAAGGCTTCAAAAAATAATGAAAAAAATTTAGGATATAGGCATTATAGTTGTATATTTTTAGCTACAATCAATGTAAACAGTAGTTATAGGTTTATGCTTTTAGCTACAATCATTGTAAACCATAGTTATAGGTTTATCTAATTATTTGTGATTCACATCCGTAGCTATAGATTGTTGTTCATCTGACAACTTGAACTATAGCTATAGGTTATTTTTTCTAGCTATGGCCAGTTAATATTCATAGCTACGACCAATTATTTAAACCGTAATTATACGTTTTCCATTTTTTTGTTATGGGCAACTTGGGTTCATAGCCATAGATTCATATTTTAACCGTAACTATACGTTTTTCATCTTTTGCTATCGATTATTTAAATTGTAGCTATAGGTTATTCATTTTTTGTTGTAGGCAACTTGAGTTTGTAGACATATACAAATTCATAATTTAAGCTATGAATATCTTAACACCATAAATCCAAATTTTGTAGATACGAACATCACAAAACTGTAGCTAGAAAGTCAAATTTGTAGCTTTGGATAACTTAAAATTGTAGCTACAAATGCATTTAGAATTATTTAGATTAAGCTTTAGCCACAGGCACAAACCATAGCTAGTGAAAAGCTCATGTCCACCTCCTACTGAGAAGATTGATTCTAGAATATATGTTAAACTGATGGCGCCAACCATACTCTTTTACTACTCTGATATTTTGTAGCCCTTTGCATCAGTAATAAGTGCTCGATTGTACCCCCATCCTCTTCCCTGGACAGTAGGGTTGTTCATGAGTCAGGCCGGGTCGGTTTAATAGATTTTTTTCAACCAACCCAACCTGGTCAGGTTACTTAAAGAGCAAAAAGAAACTAACATTCCATTAAGCAAAACCAACCCAAATATGAAGTAATTCCTAAAGACAAAAGTAATTCCTATTTAACTAATGTTTCATTGCTCTTTAATGTTAAAAATAAGTAACTAACTAGAAAGAATAAACTAGGATAAGGATTACCTAGTTAGGGAAAGACAAGGAAATCAGAAACTAACTAACTCGGCTCGGTTCAGTTTGGTTCGATTTTCACACATGAAAACCAAAACTGAACCAAATTATCGATTTATCCCTCTTCACAATCTGAAACCAACTGGTAGTAAAAAAAACAAACCAAATCAGGTTGATTTGGGCCGATTTGGTCAGTTTGATAATGTTTGTGAACAACCTTACTCAATAAAGCACTTTTATCATGTCTATATTCTTGTGACACATTAGTCATACTACCGCCCGGCTTAAACTGTCTTTTTCTTGTAGTATATATTGGAGAATGACGGTTCAGCCATGATTAGAAATTATACACACAAAATAACGCTAGATAGGTGCCAGATCAGAATTGATGCCAATTCATGGGTGAGCATTGGTGGGTTTGAAGGGATGAGAGATCCATCATATGGATAGCCGAACCCTACAGGTAGGTTAGGCAAAATTTCAAAAAAATTCTCTCTCTCCCATGAGGGAATCACATTCCCTATTTTAGAAAACTGCATTTTCAATGATCAATCTTGAAATTAAACCAGACTAAATCTGAAACCAAAAGGTAGGAGAGGGATATACCTAATATGGAGTAGCAGTAACTTCCAATGAAGGTGTTCACGCCCAAGGAGAATACTAAAAACTGCTCCCACTGAAGATGACATTGCGTAGGGTGGAGCAGAATCAGTAGGGTGGTTCTTCAGCAAGAATCGAATTCTTCAACAAGAACACAATAGAGGGCAGGTGAGCATGACTTCTGATTATCTTTTCTCCATAAGATAATATCAAGAACTCTTCTTGATCGCTCCTACAGGTGGAGATCGAACTGATAATGGTGGCAATACCAGGAGAAGGCAAGAGCAGAAGAAGGTGTCAGTCCAACTAATCCTAATGGTATGTTGCTACAGCTAGCAGGATCCTAATGGATTTAAGCATGGCCACCGGTGAAAAGGTTTTCTCATAATCAATTCATTCTTTCTGAGTGTACCCTTTCGCCATAAGATGAGCCTTGTAGGTCTCAACCTTACCATTGGGGCCCTTCTTCCTCTTATAGATCCATTTGCAACCAATTGCTTTTACCCCAGGGGGCAGATCTATTAGAGTCCAGACTCCATTGGTCTCCATTGAGTCCATCTCAGCTCTCATGGCATCTACCAACTTCAAAGAATCTATGTCCAACATAGCTTCCGTATAAGTCACAAGATCCTCCTCACTGGTCGTGGCTTCCACCAAGTAACTATCCTGGTCATAGCCAAAATGAGCTGGAGACCTGGAAACCCAGGTAGATCTTCTAGGTTGGTCATTAACTGGACCTTATGGGACATTTCCCACTACCCCTAAGCTCTCTTCATCAAGAACAACTTCTTGACAATGATTGTTTAGGATGCAATCATCCTCCAAGAAATGGAAATTTCGGCTACAAAAAACCTTCTGTTCTCCTGGGTCATAGAATATGTAATCCATAGAGCCTTTGGGGTAGCCTATGAATAGGCAACAACTGGTCTTGGATTCTAATTTGTCCATACTCATTCTTTTAACATGTGCTGAACAACCCCAAATCTTCAAGTGTCTCACACTTGGTTTCTTTCTGGTCCAAAGCTCATATGGAGTCTTCGAAACTGATTTGGTTGGAACCTGGTTCAGCACATATATCGCAGTGTCTAATGTGTAACCCCAAAAGGATGTGGGTAACTCTGAGTATACGAGAAGTGATTGGACCATATCCAATAAAGTTTGGTTCCTCCTCTCTAACACATCGTTTAGCTGTCGTGTAGTAGGATGAGTTAACTGTGATACTATCCCATTGACCTTTAAGTAGTCCCTGAATTCGTCAGAGAGATACTCGCTACCTCGATCCAATCAAAGGGTCTTAATTTCTATTCCCAACTGCTTCTCGACCTCTTGTCTAAACTCTCTGAACTTTTCAAAGGATTCAAACTTGTGTCTTATTAGGTACATGTAACCATACTATGAATAATCATCGGTAAATGTTAAAATAAACATACTGGTTACATGTCCTAACACTCATGGGACCACATACATCAGTATGTATAAGATCAAGCGTGCCTATACATCTTTCAAGCTTACCATTAAATGGTTGTTTCATCATCTTATCCTGAAGGCAAGGTTCACAGGTTGGAAGATCTTCTACAGTTAGAAAATCCAAAGGACCATCCTTTACCAATCTTGTGATACAATCAATGTTGATGTGGCCAAGTCGGTAATGCCACAAGCATGTGGGATTTACTGTATCACAGGTTCTTTTTTTGGGGATATCATCCAACGTAGTTTCAGTTATGTTAGTTTCCAAAGAATGATGGAGAACATAGAGACCACTCTCAAGTTATCCGTATGCGAGAAATGTGTTATTTCTTTTGATAGTAATCATATTAGTAAAGAGAATAGAATATCCATCCACACACAGTTTTGAAACAGAAATCAGATTTCTTCTCAAATTCTGTACATAAAGACAATCTTTTAGTACAATAATTCATTCTCTGAAAATTAACTCTATAGTTCCTATAGTTGTAGCTGCAACACTTGCAGAAGTCCCCAAGTAAAGAGTCACTTCTCCGTCACTCAGTCTTCTACTTGTCTTGAACCCCTGTAGTGAGTTACACACATGAGTCGAAGCCCCAGAGTCAATACACCAGGAAGAAGAAGTTACCAATAAATTGGTGTCTATGACAAATGATTCAAAATTACCTTGTTTCTTGGACTCCAGGTATTGAGGACAGTTCATCTTCTAGTGGTCGACCTACTTATAGAAGTGGCAAGCATCTAATGCTTTGTCCTTCCTTTGCCTCTTGGACATAGTAGCTTTCTCTTTGTCTTCCTCTTTTCCTTGCCCGATTTACCAGCTTCAACAAGCATGGCAATGGGCTCATCCTTCTTGATCAGTTCCTCGTCCCTCTGCAACATATTGCTGAGTTCTTGGATGCTAACAGCTTGTTCATGTTGTAGTTCATGATGAACTGATTGAAGGAAGGAGGCAAAGAGTTTGGGATGGCATCCACCTTAGTTACATGGTCAAGCCCGGATCCAAGAGCCTCAAGTTCATTGATGTATCCTATCGTCTTAAGACAATGGTCATGAATTTGTTGGTTCTTGGAAATCTGTGCAATCATGAACTGTTTCAAGACCTTCTGTCGAGTAGAATGATTCTACTCTTCATACATCATCCTCATACTATCCAAGATATCCTTGGACAATTCGATCTGATTGAACTGTCACTGTATCGGATTATCTAAGGATGCTATGATGTAGTAGCGGGCAAGGGAATTTTTCTCTTCCCATTCTTGGTAGTCCCTCCTACGGGCCTCAGAAGCCCTATCTTTTGGACGTTCTGGGGCAAGATTTTTAGCTACTTTGTCCAACTTTTCTAATGTCAGGACCAGCATAAGGTTACGGTACCAATCAACATAGTTTGGGCCCTTTAGTTTGTTATCATCCAACAATTTTGCTAATTGTCCATTTGCCATTGCTGATAAAAAACAAATATTAGTCCACAACTTTATTTGATTCATGTTATCTACATAGATATGGCTTTTAATCTATGTTCCATTTCCATTTATTCATTTCTGAGATTTCCCTCCTATCTTAGTGACAGAGACTACGAATTATGTCTCTAAAAATGTGGGAAATCACATAGGGTGCATGGAGCCAACTGTTTTAGCTACATAACCCCACCACCTTTCTGTGAAGTATCATATCCACTCATTTTATGAACTTTCCCTTTGGCCTCTGTCAAACAATGTTCATTGCCATTTTAGGTTAAACATTTCTGTATAGTGAGTGCTCACCCATCATATTCGTAAACGCTAAGGTACCGTGAGAGAGTCTTCCATTTTAGGATAGGCCCTTCCCACATCGGTCTATGACACCCCTATCATCTTATGAAACATTTCAATAGATCAAGCAGCAAATGGATAGCCTAATTTTATGGTGTGTTTCCTCATTACTGAATGGCCCATCTTCATGCTAATGACAGAAGGCCTTTAGAGAGTTCATTATATGAATCTCCCTATCACATGCTCCCATATTTCAGGAGGGAACGAAATTATTACGTCCTAGTTTAATTTAGGTCAAACCAAAGTGGCTCCCACTGACTTTCATAAAGCCAAATTTCGATGGGCCCTAAATGGCTAGGGTTTCGTACCATTCCTCTTGGGGAGGTGTGGGGCCCACCATGAAGGGAGATTATCCAATGATCTTTAGGGACAACATAAAAATAATGTGCATTCAGCCATGGTGTGTGCAAAAGCCACTATCGTATCAGCATGGGCCAAGCACTTATGGCCCATGAACGTTGAACATCACACATCCATAGATCACATGCATGAAAAACATAATTGATCCAATTAATTAATATCTGTAAAACCCATTATTAAATCCCATAATAATCCATAATATTATTGATTAATATTATCTAGGTATATGGGCTGAATAGCAAAGAGCAGTTCGGCCCATATAGCTTTTATGCAGTTAATGGGCTAGAGCAGTTTTAACACATTAAAATTGCGTTTTACAGGTGTGGGATGAATTGCATCTTGCAATTAACCATCAACTCTTAGACCTAAGAATGAAAAATTATGGCTAAGAATAGCCCCCATCAAACCACAGATTCGGTCCAACTAGTTTGGTCCAATCTGGTTCAAATGAGTCTAAGGTTTTATTTTTAAGTCAAGATTATGATCTGAAATTAAATTACTAATAAAAGACATTCATGAATCAGTAGAAGGGTTGTTCGTAGATCTTCTACCCTGCAAAACAGAGGTTAGTTCATAGTTTGCAGTTTCTCAAACTACAAATCACAGATAGTCAAACCCTAATCTGTAAAACTCCATCCTTTTGCATGATCTGCTTCAAATTTGAATAAAATAAAATAGAAAAACCCTAATTTTCTATTAATATTACATCAAATCGAATTCTCATTCGAACTAGTTTGGTCCAATCTGGTTCGAATGGGTCTAAGGTTTGATTTTTAATTCAAGATTATGATCTGAAATTAAATTACTGATAAAAGACATTCAAGAATTAGTAGAAGGGATGTTCGTAGATCTTCTACCATGCAAAACAGAGGTTAGTTCATAGTTTGCAGTTTCTCAAATTGCAAATCGCAGATAGTCAAACCCTAATCTGTGAAACTCCTTCCTTTTGCACGATCTGCTTTGAATTTGAATAAAATAAAATAGAAAAACCCTAATTTTCTATTAATAATACATCAAATCGAATTCCTATACATTCTGTCTAAAAATATAAAAAAAAATAATTACAGACAGGAATGAATAGAACAGTAGGAGTGCAGACTTCTTGCGCCAATCAAGACTTCAATCTCCACCGTACGAACAACCCATAAATCAAGATAAATATAAACAACAATTATAAATATAAATCAGATTTATAAAATTTAATTTTAGACCAATTCGCCCAAAATCTGGGAACGATTTCCCAGAAAATCATTAATCTGCGCAAATCAGGTAGAACGCCTTCTGCTCATTTGCACAATTCCAGATTTGGCTAATTTCGGTTCAAGATTTGAACCTGGGCTCTGATACCACTGAAGGGATGAGAGATCCATTATATGGATAGCCGAACCCTGCAGGTAGGTTGGGCGAAATTTCAAAAAATTTCTCTCTCTCCCATGTGGGAATCACATTCCCTATTTTAGAAAACTGCATTTTCAAGGATCAATCTTGAACCGAAACCTGACCAGATCTAAAACCAAAAGGTAGGAGATGAATATACCTGATACGGAGTAGCAGTAACTCCCAACAAAAGTGTTCATGCCCAAGGAAAATACCAAAAACTGGTCCCGCTAAACATGACACAACATAGGGTGGAGCAGAATCAGTAGGGTGGTTCTTCAGCAAGAACTGAATTCTTCAGCAAGAACTCGATGAAGGGCAGGTGAGCATGACTTTTGATTATCTTTTCTCCAAAAAGATAATATCAAGAACTCTTCTTGATCGCTCCTACATGTGGAGATCGAATTGGTAATGGCGGCAATAGCAGGAGATGGCAAGAGCAAAAAATGACATCAGTCCAACTATATGTTGTCTTTTCTCTTGAATCAGTAAGACTGAAGGATGAACTGAGGTTCGCCCTTCTTCTCTATTTATAGCCTTAAAGAGAGCATCTCCTAATCCCATTAGGATTTTCCTAATCCAAATCTTGTATTTGGATCTGAACTCTTTTTAAGAGATAAAGATAATCCCTTATCTTATTTGCAGATAAAGATCAACCCTTCTAATCTAATTAGGAGTTTCTTGATCCAAATCTCTATTTGGATCTAGACTCTCTGAGTGGATAGGAAAAATCCCTTATCCTATCTGCTGATCTAAATCCCAGAACCGCCCCTCTTTAATTAATCTTATTAAGTCAGTTCAAATTGGGCTTTAGGCCCATTAAGTTAATGTGTTCACTTATCCTTCAAACTGCTGCCCAGTTGGATATCCTTGTTTTACGTGAGACCCAAATATTGATCAACACATCAGCCACATGTGTCCAGCCCAGCCTCTGTTACAAGGCTTGGCTGAATTCACTGTAGGAGACAGTGAACCCCTAAGTCCATCACCATGGGCTCTTAATGGGCCCAACATTTATACTAAATTGTCATTGGGTCAAGCCACCTTATAAAAACCCAAGGACTATGGGCAAATGCAAGATTTGCCCATCAGGTATTATCCTCAATGGTCTTTCACTTAACCTCTCAGCCCATAATGATCAAACACTGCTCGACAAGAGAGGACCTCTCCCTCGGTTGCAAGGTACAATGCTACACTCTCTACTCACATGGATCCTGGGAATTAAAACCTTTTGCAATCATTTTGAAACCATAATATGTATGCATATCTCTATATAAATATATTTTGCAAAACAAATTTTAACGGTTGAAATCGACTACCGGCAATTTTGGTTTCCATCAGAGAGAGTGCATCCCTGATCATTCACTTTGTCCGACAAAGGGGCTGATCCTATCACTATGATCACCCACTCAGATGAATTCTCGAACTGTCCCAACATACCTAGGTTTTGACCCCCTTTAAGGATCTCACTGATTGGCATATCAAAGACATCCAAATCTAACACCTAGTGCAGTATCATAATCGAGTCTAGGGGTCAGGTGTAACATTCCAGTTTTGCCAATCTATCTCCAAGGTCTACGGCAATGCTAGAATTCTGGTCCGGTTTAGGGTTTCAAGAAAATCCACACTGCATGTATCTCAGGTCTCACCCTGGCAGCTAAGACAAGCCACCCCAACCAATTTGGCGGCACATCAGTGTTAGTCTTGCTGTGAAGATTCTAAAGTAACATGAGTCTCATAAGTGTCCAGTTTAAGGGTATTACATAGAAACACACCATAATAACATGAATCAAATATGTATTATATTCATTTACATTAAATGTCATAATATACATCATTCTGATTGGAGCTAAGGGCATATACTGTCTAATAGGATCTGTTTGTACTTTTCTATTGATTTTAATATATAGAATCTCGTGAACTTGTGCAACTTGCAGGAAGCTAGCCTTGTAAGGCTAAACAACTATAAATTTTTCCTTGGTATATTGACTTATGCTTGTCAGTGAATATTTTATCAACTTGTGCCCGTTTCTCATGTTATCACCATACAGTTTGTAGCATAAAAAATAAAGAAGAGAGAGAAAGAGAGAGTGAGAGAGGTAAATCAGGAATTTAGCACAAATAATGGAATGAGATTAAGACAAGAAAATGAAAATAAATTAATAAACAAAAATAGACATAAAATAAGAATAAAATGCAAAAACCTCCCTTCAAGTTTCCGACAATAATAAAATATCCCCTTTAGTTTCATTTTGATAAATACCTCCATAAAATTTTCAAAATTCAACAAAACCTCCCTTTCATCACTAACCTAGACAGAAAACGTTAAAGCTAATGTATCAAAATTTCTAAATACCCATTCTGCCCTTGTGTAAATTATTTTACATACAATTTTACTAAACTTCCTTTGATCTCAATCACCCATCCCTAAACTCCAGCGACTCAGCTTAAACGTTATGTCAGTGATATCTCTCTGCTTGCTTCAGCTTGCTAAGAAAATATCCAGGGTTGGAAAAGGAAGGAAAAAGCAATGGCTGATTCCGAATTGGAAGTTAACAGACGACGAAGAATGCAGGAGTTAATGGCATAACATGGCATTGAAAATTAACAGAACTCGAAGCAGTAGAGAAGAAGCCAAAAGAGAAACAGATGAAAGGAGGCAAGATGCTTAGTCAAATCTTGTCATCTGAAACATGAGAAAGACTTGCTCGATTTTCTTTGGTTGAGCCTGAGAAAGCACGTGGAGTTGAGGATGTTCTACTGAGAGTTGCTCAAATGGGTCAAATAGTTGAGAAGGCGTCTGGAGAAAGGCTTATATCATTACTGGAACAGATTAACAATCAAACAACAAAGCAAACCAAAGTGATGATTCAGAGGCATCAGAGTGTTCTAGACTCTGGAGGACGATGATTAAGACGCATTTGGTGTTTGATGATAGAAAATGAGAAAACTCTTAAAATAGTTGTATAATTTTGGGTCATTTGACCAGCATTATTAAGCGGGTCTCACATTTCAAGATACCTTTTGCTAGTGTCTTTGTTAGAAATAAAGTATCTTCTGTTCTATCGTTTGTGCGCATTAAAACGTATGAAAATGTAAAAGCTCTGTCTTTGATTTGTATTGCACCGGCAATGATATATTTTGACCTAATAGTCTCTGTTGTATCTTGCATACCAAAATAGTAGTAAACCACAAATTTCATTAAAAGAAAAATAGAGACAGCAACAAAAAAACGAACACAAAAAAAGAAAGGAACAGTAAAACCAACAATTGAAACCATAATGACCAAAAACTAGGAAGCTAGCAGATCCATACGTATGTTACATGTTCCATGAAAAACTTTAATATTGTCTATAAAACCCTAATCCCTTTTTCTTCGTTTAGCAGAGAATGAAGGAAAAATCAGAACTCCAAATAGAGATATACACTCTACATATCTCATGAAACATGGGATGAAGAAAATAGAAAAGTTTATTGTCAATGGGCACAAATCTATCACTCCATGAATGCCGATCTTTCACAGATGAAGACATTGCTATAGAAAACTAACAAGGGATTAGTGAAGCATATGGAATCTTGACTGATGAGTATTGAAAAACGAAAACAAAGAAAAACGTTGCAAACCAAACCAGCTCTAACCTGGTGCCGATGCATTAATAAACGATTGCAGACCAAATGAGCGTGGATGTCATTTGCAAGAAATTTTTTCAGGTTCCCATCGTTTCTTATTCACTTGAGTACTCTGCTTTTTTCAAAACACTTGCAACCCATTATGAACTGGATTCGGTAATGACTCCCTTGTTAAGTCAAATTTATAAAAGGCCAACTTTATTTTCTAATGATGATATTGAGAAAAAAAAAATCATGAAGAAAGACAATGGAAACTTCACAAATTAGGAAGCATGTTACAAAGTAATTAACGTCTACTAATTTTGCTTTTAAACTTATCTCAACTTGAAGATTTCTAAATCTTTACCTCAATCAATTGGATAGAGTATACACTATAATGTCATCAAAACAACAAGATTTTCCGGTTTGTTGCTTCAGTTCTCATTTGCAGAATAAGAAACACTGAACATTGACTTAGAGAAAGCAAGCTTACCATGGAGGAGCTATGCTAGCACTTCGGTATAAACAATTCAACACCAGAATTTTTTCCCCTGCAATCGTTCTTTAATGGCATCTGCTCCATGGAAGGGCTTGGTCTGAACAGTTTTCTCTATAATTTTTACCGTCTGTCGAACTGGGCGATCAAAGTATCTATTTTTATTCTTTCTTTTAAATTTTTAGTTTGAAAAAATTGAGATATTAAGAAAATACAAATGGTCCCGTTAAATGACTCGCACATATGATCTGCGATACCATGCAAAGTCTGACGTGTTTCATTGTAATTCGGAGTGCACCACAACACACACGTAACCAAGTGCAGGAAATCTGGACTGTGCATGAGCCCTCTGCTTTGCGCACATTAGAAGCTTTGAAATTGCCGTTCTCTCCGACAAAAAGAGCCACCACCCTTTCGTCAGAAACCAACTTTGCCACAACTTTTGCCCTCAAACGTGAATCATCACCGTTGCTACTAGTTATCCAATGGATTGCCCTCACTACAGCTACAATGCTGATGTATAGCTCCCTAGGTATGTTAGAGTAGATTTGTTCATGGGCTGGGTAGCCTGATGGCCCGGCCCGCATCCTAATCGGGCTTTGTCATGTAATTTAGGCCCGCGGGCCTGATCTTGAGCCTAACATAATAAGTTCGATTGTGTTTCAAACCGGGTTTGAGATTTGTCAAAAAAGTCCGGCTTGAGTCCGACCCGACTCGACTCAGCATTATATATTTTATAAAATATATAATATTTATTTTATATATGATATAAAATATATAAATAATATAATATTTATTAAAATATATATTTATAATTTAATATATACATTTTTATTCTTTTCTTTATAATCTCTTTATTCAACCACTAACAATATGGACTAAATTTCGGGCTGGGCCCTGGCCCGGGATTCGGGCTTTTTATGAGGGTTGGGCTTGGGCCCAAGTCTTTCTGGCTTCTTAAATGACAATTGTCGGGGGTAATTTCGTAACTTTATATATTTTCTATCTGAGTTAGTGACGAAGGGAGAATTTTATTGAATTTTTGAAAAGTTCAGCGGCGGTATTTGTTAAAATCAAATAAAGGGAGGATTTTATTCTTGTCAAAAACTTGGGGGAAGTTTTTATATTTTACTTATAAAATAATGGCAAATATCCCATGGGAGTAAGTGTTGTCCAATACGCGGTGGTAACGCCTTAAAAAAAAAAAACGCGGTGGTTGCGAGGTGAAACAGTTGAAGGAAAGGGCCGCAAGGCCCGCAACGCAAGGGGAACAAGTGAAAGGCATTGACGGCCGGAGAGGTATCCGGATTTGAATGGGTGTCCTTTGTCCTTCCCCTGACCTTGTTTTTACAAAGGGGGATGATGAAATAGAGGAAATTAAAATAGAGCAAACAAACCTCCTCCATCCTCAAGAGATGCATCAATAAATATCAAACTGATGACCTCTCGCTAAATCCTTTGGAAGAAAACTTGCTCGTTGAAGGCTTTTTTTTATAGGCCATAACTGAAGGTTGATTAGGAGTCCCTTGTCCTCACCTTTAGCAATGACCGCAATTGATGTGCTATGAGATATCTTCACGCAAGGGAGGGAGCAAAGAGAAAGAGAGAGAAAAGATGGCCTCGATGAAGTTGCTAGTTCTTCTATGTTGCATCTCGGCAATGGTGGTGGTTCGAGCTGAAGATCCTTACCTTTTCTTCACTTGGAACGTGACCTATGGCACCATCTCTCCTTTGGGCGTCCCGCAACAAGGCATTCTCATCAACGGACAGTTCCCCGGTCCCAATATTAACTCTACCACCAACAACAATGTGGTCGTCAATGTCTTCAATAATCTCGATGAGCCATTCCTCTTAACATGGTATGTCTGTAACTCTGCATAACAAAATAGATGCTTCGTTAATTGAAAACGGAAGAGAAAAAAAAAAAAGATGAAGAAGAAAGAAAAGGAGAAGACACGCGACGATGATTTCACTGTTAAAGACGAGAATTTTGATTGATGATGATATAACAGGAGCGGCATTCAACATAGGAAAAACTCGTGGCAAGATGGAATGCCTGGGACCAATTGCCCCATCGAACCAGGAACAAACTTCACGTACCATTTCCAGGTGAAGGATCAGATCGGGAGCTTCTTCTACTTCCCGACCATAGGCATGCACAGAGCAGCTGGTGGCTTCGGCGGCCTCCGTGTGAATAGTCGTCTGCTTATCCCGGTCCCTTTTGCCAACCCAGAAGATGACTACACCGTCCTCATCGGCGACTGGTACTCCAAGGGCCATAGTAGCCTCAAGAAATTGTTAGACACCGGCCGTTCTCTCGGCAAGCCTGACGGAGTCCTCATTAATGGCAAGTCTGGCAAGGTCGAAGGGCACAAGGATGAGCCCCTCTTCACCATGAAGCCCCACAAGAGCTACAGGTACAGGGTCTGCAATGTTGGGTTGAAGACTTCTCTCAACTTTAGGATCCAAGGCCACTCCCTGAAGCTGGTGGAGATGGAGGGATCCCACACGGTTCAGAACGTATACGATTCCCTCGACGTGCACGTAGGGCAGTGCTACTCCGTTCTGGTAACAGCCAACCAGGCGCCCAAAGATTACTACATGGTGGCATCCACCCGGTTTACCAAGTACATGATTAGTGCCACGCGCATCATCCGTTACACCAACGGCAAAGGCCCCGCTTCTCCTGTCCTCCCTGAGGCACCTGTTGGCTGGGCCTGGTCCCTCAACCAATTCCGCTCCTTCCGCTGGAACTTAACGGCTAGCGCCGCCCGCCCCAATCCTCAAGGCTCTTACCACTATGGCGCCATCAACATCACCCGCACCATCAAGCTTGTCAACACTGCTGGAACCGTAGATGGGAAGCTCCGCTACGCCATTAATGGCATGTCCCACGTCGACAAGGATACTCCACTAAAGCTCGCCGAATACTTCGGAGTTGCAGACAAGGTTTTCAAGTACGACAGCATCCCAGATGAACCTAAAGGCAAAGGAAGTGAAAAGATTGTCATGGGACCTAACGTCCTCAATGCTACATTCCGTAATTTTGTGGAAATCATATTGGAGAACCACGAGAAGAGTATTCAGTCATGGCACTTGGATGGATACTCTTTCTTTGCTGTCGGGTGTGTAAAAGAGACTTTCCCATATACATATTTATTTTCTGACGTTTTAGTTTTAACAAATTAGTTTGTTCTCTTGGCAGAATTGAACCAGGGAAGTGGACACCAGAACGCAGAAGGAACTACAACCTTCTTGACGCTGTGAGTCGGCACACAGTCCAAGTTTTCCCAAACTCGTGGGCGGCCATCTTGCTCACCTTTGACAATGCCGGAATGTGGAACCTGAGGTCAGAGATTTGGGATAGATTCTACCTAGGACAGCAGCTCTATGTCAGCGTCCTTTCTCCAGCACGCTCTCTCAGGGACGAATACAACATCCCCGATGGCACAAAGCTTTGCGGCATAGTGAAGGGCCTTCCCAAGCCCCCACCATATACCATCTAGATATACCTCTGACGATTGTCTTCACACGAGGTAAGAGACATACAAAGAACGAGGAAACATAAAGCAGAAACAACTAACAATGGAGTGAAGACAAAGAAGCATAAATTAATAAGAAGGGGAATAAATCACCTCCATGGGAAAGAGGAAATAATCATCTCCCTTCTTAATTTAGAATAAAGGGAGGTGATTAATGTATTAACGAGTAATTTCATGTTTTACCATTTATTTCACTTGATTTCCCTTTATTTTATTTTTTATTCTATACTTATTTACAACAAACTTTTATATGCCGATGTCGGATTAATTATTGGGTTTATTTCTATAAACCCAACTACATATAATCCATAATAATAATCGAACATCTCTCTCACTTGTTTTTTCTGACAAGGCAATGGAAATATATTCTTAAGCGATCATGAATTAATTAGGGCATGTTGATGATGATAGAGGTTCATGGTCATTAGTATTCACTAACATTTTTGTATGTGTGCGTGTCTCAAAAGAGCATGAAATATTTCCCATGTGTGGCTGCGTCATCGTGGCTAGGAGATCCGAATTCAATTCAAAACCGCGTGTCTAGATGTATTGATGTGGGTCCCATTTTAATTGTTGGGGTAACGCTGGGCTAAAACCATGAAATCACAGCCTATGTAATATTGATATGGCCACATTTTAATTCATTTCAGTCAATTCAAGATGAAGCCATATTAATACATCAAGATCCAGATTCACAGTTTAGGGTTTATAGGAGATATTCCTAATGTACAAAGAGGGCTGTGAGAACAATATAAGCACAATTTTGTGAGTATTAAATCCAATTTTTTATCTGTCCCCTAGACAATTTTTTTGTACCCACCAATAGAATAGTACCATGTAGTCCTTTATTTTTGAAACTCAAATTGAGCGGACAGAATTAATGACAATTTGGACTCCAAAAAAAATTTTAATTTTATGGTTAACCTCCTTGTAAAAGTCCACTGGTTTAAAATTTTTTGGACTGCTGAAGATTTTTGAAGTGAACATCAATAAAATTGATGTATCATTTACATCGATTTAAGATGAAAAAGTCAAACAAAAAAATAGTTTGTATCATTTTCGATGTAAAATTTACATATCAAACAAACAGCTGAAAAAATGGATCAGGTATGAAGTTTTACACCGGTCCACTTTTATATGGGAAACAAATGCGTATAAATGCAAACTGACGATAGAGTTTTACGTCGATTCATATTTACACTTCAATCAAATGCAGCCTAAGAAATTCAACTCATTTCTCACAATACAGTTGCAATTCACGTTCCTATATCACTAATGTAAGTATTTAAACTATTCATCCCATTAGAAACCATTTTTACTTGCCTACTTTACTTTCAAACAAGAATTCATAACCGATATATTCATTCATACAATCATTCTTACATTCAATCATCTCTTTTTACCAATCAATCTCATTATCACAGTGTCTTACATATGTTCACATTTCACATAAAATTCAAACATGTATTCTAACTTATACCAAAATCAATACATCAAACTACCAAAACATTGCATCGTCATCAAAACAAATATTTAAAAGCCATGATTAACATATAAACAATCATATGAAACAATGATATCGCACACGAAACTAGCTAGAGATGATCACTTATCTTTGAAGTTGATTGCCAATATATTTCTTAGAACTTATAAGCATACTATCACCTTGCCTTGGGAGCCCCTCCTTACTTTACTATGGAGACAATTATTTATTTATCACTGCTGTCATCCTTATGATGCCCATATGGTGAACCAAGACTCCTGCCCTTGAGTGGTCATTGAGTAATTTCCATTAAAGTACTTTGACTCTTTGGCATTACTTTTTTGTCACCAAGATATGATAAGCATTTAGAGTTGTACATTGGGGAATGACTCCATGTTTTCCTTCTTGAAAATTTCCTACAAGCCTACAAGAACAAATTAAGTACCCATGTCAGGTAGTCCTTGAAACCTTTGGAATCCAAACAATTCTATCATCATGGATATTTCTTCTATATACTTGCAACTGCAAGAGATATGCCCATTTCTACCATACAATGACGGTCTAAGAGATGATGCCTTTTCATGACAATAGGGGGCTTCATGAAATGATTATTCAAGTCAATGTTTTTGAAGTGTCATTAACCCAGATGGCTGGACCGTTTACCCCGGGACCAATCTAGTTCCATCTTACCTCAAACGCAGTCTCTGGCCAAAAACCATTGAATTGTTAATGAATCTTGGCCCAAGTGGTTAAACCATTGACCTATTAAATGGTTTTTAGCCATTTTTATTTTAATTGATTTTTTTTGTCAGAATAAGACATTTGTTCAAATTGGACTGTCGAACTGTCAATGCAGAAATTGGCTAAAACGGTTCGAATTCTAGGTCATTTTTTAAAACATTGATTCAAATACTCTTGCCTTTATGACTTCTTGTATTTTGATCTAACTTTAACAAAAATAAATTTTTGGGAGAATGACCAATCAGCCCAGATCAGAATTTTATAGCCCAAAAGTACAGGGGGAATGCACCTTGACCGTGAATTGATATTGATGCCAAATTCACGAGCAATATGTGATTTATACGGGGGTAAATTTTTTGGAGAATGACCAATCAGCCCAGATCAGAATTTTATAGCCCCAAAGTAGAGGGGAAAGCACCTTGACCATGAATTGATATTGATGCCAAATTCACGAGCAAGATGTGGCTTATAGGGGGGAGGGGGCCAGTAGTAGGGTGGGGGTGGGGTGGGGCTGGAATTCAGAATTCTGCATGTGTGTATCTGTACTTCTATGTAAATTTTTTTGCTTTTCAAGCTTCTTTTCAAAACTTTTCATTCATAACATAAATTAATAAATGATGTTTTCCAAATTAACCACTTTCTTCTTCAATGTACCCTTTTTTTTTGTAATTAAAGAGAGCTTCTGATTCATGCCATTAAAAAGGGAAACACGGGAGGAGGAGTCAATTTCCAACTCCTGCAAAACGTGCTTGGCCAAACAGTCTGCCAAGGAATTACATGATCTCTGCACATGTTGAAAAGCAAGGGCAGAGCCATGGGTGGCATAGAGGAGACATGGCCCCCCATGCCTTGAAAATCCTCGTAGTAGCTATTTAAATTCCATATATATTTTCCCCCTCTTATGGAAATGTCTCTTATCTTTTAGCCCCCTATCTATGTTTATTACGCTTTGGCCCCCTCAGTAAAAAATCCTAGCTCCTAGCTCCGCACCTGTTGAAAACGAAAGGCCTTAAAGAGGCTACAAAAACTTTAATATCTTGCCGGAAAGCATTTAATGGAGAAAAGAAAGCCAAAGTAATTGAGTCGATAACAGCACGGATATCATTCACCACTTTCAAAGAGTCCGATTCAAAAATCACCTTCACTATCCCAAAGACTGAAGCTATCATGCAACTTAAACGTAAAGCCATAGCTTCCGCCATTTTCACTGAGGCACAGAAACACTTGGAGACTCTTCCAGTCAAGATGCAATCCTCTGAATCTCTTAGTGTAAAAGCAAAACCAGAGTAGCTTCTACGAGGTAAAAAACATGCATCCACGTTTATCTTTATCCATCCTAGGGGAGGAAGGGTCCAAGTTTGTCACTACTCTATAGTTAGACCTAAAGATGTAAGAACTGATCGGCTAGGGGCATTCGATTGTAGAAGCTCCAACTTTTCGAAACTACCTGATTCGAGGTGGTGACTGATCCATTGAAAACCAACCCATTACGAGCCTTCCAAATTTCCCAACAGAAAATCGAGAAAGCCCGAATCCAATCCGGGCCATTTGGTATTCCATGTTGTTGGGGCAATAGCTCAACAAACCAATTTGCTAAAGAGTCACGGTCTATTTCCTCTGTTTGGACCACTAGGTTGCTAGCACAATAGACAGCCCTAGTAAAATTACATTTGAGCAGAACATGGACTACCGGCTCCTCCTCTCCATATCGAGGAAACATAGCTAACCCTAAGTCCTTTCTTAGTCAATATCTGATGGACTGCTAGAGCATCTGCTAGAGCATTAGAGATAGCTCGCCACATGAAATTTTTTTATTTTTGGGGGTGATTTAGTAGTCCAAACCTTCTTCTAGGTTGTAGCTGGCATCTGAGGATACTTGTTATGCCTAGTAGAGGATTCAGTATGAGAGTGCATTTAAGAGAAAAATTTTGCAATGAAATACCCACTTTTGATAGAGTATTCCCCATCCATAGAGAAGTTCCAAATCAATATATTCTTGGACTCATGAAATCCAAGGGGAATTTTCTTTATAGCAATAACTTCTTCAAGAGATGTACAATTTTGCAATGAAATACCCACTGCCCGACAAGAGAAGACCTCTCCCTCGATTGCAAGGTATAGTGTTGCATTCTCTACTCACATGGATATCGCGAATTAAAACTATTTGCAAACATTTTGAAACCAACTACTAACAATTTAGGTTTTCATCAAAGAGAGTGCATCCCCGATCATTCACTTTGTCCGACAAAGGGGTTGATCCTATCACTATGATCACCCATTCAGATGAATTCTTAGACTGTCCCAACATACCCAGGTTTTGACCCCTCTAAGGATCTCACTGATTTGCATATCAAAGATAGCCTAATCCAACACCTAGTGCAATATCATAATCGAGTCTAGGGGTCAGGTGTAACATTCTAGTTTTGCCCATCTATATCCAAGATCCACGAAAATACTAGAATTTTGGTCCAGTTCAGGGTTTTAAAAAAACCCACACTGCATGTACCTCAGGTCTCACCTTGGCAGCTGAGACAATCCACCCCAACCAACTTGGCAGCACATCGGTGTCAGCCATTGGCAGGATAAATCTCCCCAAATCTATCCAATGACTGTGAAGATTCTAAACTAACACGAATCTCATAAATGCCCTATTTAAGGGTATTACATAGAAACACACCACAATGACATGAATCAATTGTGTACTTTATTCATTTATAATAAATGTCGAAAGGTACATCAATCTGATTAGAGCTAAGGGCATAACTATCTAATAATTCCCACTTGCACTTAGGTACAATCGGGTACAAGCCAGAATCCCATACTTTCCACGTGTTTTTCAAACACTTTCTGTGTCAATAGCTTAGTCAATGGGTCTGCTACATTTTCTGTTGATGCTACCTTTTAAACATCAATCTCACGTAGATCCAATGTTGTCACACAACAATGGAATGGGTGATGTACTGAATTCCAAATTCTAAAATGAACACCTTCATTATTTAGGCAGCCTCACTTACGACAAGGTGTTCGGCTTGGGTTGTGAACTGTTATTCTTACTACTTAGGACCCCGTCATGAAGATGTAACTAGATGTAGTCATTCTACCATCTGAATCTGATTGGCATTTGGTATCAGTATACCCTTAGATCTGTAGTGAACTACCATCGAATACCAGACAAAACTCTTTTGTCCTTCGAATGTATTTTAGTTTGTTTTTCACAGTGATCCAATGCTCCTACATTGGGTTATATTGGTATCTACTTGCCACACTCACTGTAAGAAATGTTAGGACAAGTGCGCAGCATGGCATACATGATGCTCCCTATGGCTAAGGCATAGGGAATCTCTTTCATGCCCTCAATCTCTTCGGGAGTCTTGAGAGGCATACCCTTGGTGAGAGTGACTCCATGCTTTAAGGAACATTTCCTTTCTTGGAGTTCTCTATGATGTATCTCTTGACTATTTTGTCATGTAAGCAGGCTGGGATAATTCAATTATCCTTTTCGATCTATCTCTATAGAGTCAAAAAACCAGTATGTAGGAGGCTTCTCTAAGATCTTTCATGGAGAATTATTGTGAAAGACACACTTTCACCGTAGTTAACATTCCTACATCATTCCCAATGAGTAGAATGTTGTCTACATATAGAACCAATAAGTAATCCCATCCCCACTAGTCTTCCTATAAACATAGGGCTCATCTGGATTTTGCTCAAAGTCAAACTATTTGATGATCGAGTTAAACCAGATGTTCCAACTCCTAGATGCTTACTTAAGTCCATATATGGATCGATTGAGTTTATATAACATGTGTTCCTGACATGTAGCTATGAAACCTTGTGGTTGCTGCATATATATATCTTTAGTAAGATCTCCATTCATGAATGTGGTTTTGACACCCATTTTCTAAATCTCGTAGTCATGGTAAGCTGCTACAGCTAGCAGGATCCTAATGGATTTAAGCATGGCCATAGGCAAAAATGTTTCCTTATAATCGATTCCCACTTTCTAAGTGTACCATTTCGCCATTAGACGAGCCTTGTAGGTCTCAACTTTACCATCAGGGCTTTTCTTCCTCTTATAGATCCATTTACAACCAATTTCCTTTACCCCCGGTGGCAGATCTACTAGAGTCCAGATTCCATTGGTCTCCATTGAGTCCCTCTCAGCTCTCATGGCATCTACCCCCTTTAAGGAATCTATGTCCAACATAGCTTCCGTATAAGTCACAGGATCCTCCTCACTGGTCATGGCTTCCACTGAGTAACTTTCTTAGTCATAGCCCAAATGAATTGGAGGCCTGGAAACCCGGATAGATCTCCTAGGTTGGTTTTTTCTAGAGCTGTTGGGACATCTCCCACTACCCTTGGGCTCTCCTTATCAAGAACAACTTCCTGATGATGATTATCTAGAATGTAATATTCTTCTAAGAAGTGGGCATTTCGATTGCAAAACACATTTTGTTCTTTTGAATCATAGAATAAGTAACCCATAGAGCCTTTGGGGTAGCCTATAAATAGGCAATGACTGGTCTTGGATTCCAATTTGTCAGCACTCGTTCTTTTAACATGTGTCGGACAACCCCAAATCTTCAAGAGTCTTACACTTGGTTTCTTACCGGTCCAAAGCTCATAGGGAGTCTTCAAAACGGATTTGGTTGGAACCCGATTCAGCACGTAAATCGCAGTATCTAATGCATAACTCTAAAAGGATGTGGGTAGTTCCGAGTGTACGAGAAATAATCAGACCATATCTAATAAAGTCCAGTTCCTCCTTTCTGACACCCCGTTTAATTGTGGTGTAGCAGGAGGAGCTAGTTGTGATACTATCCCATTGTCCTTTAAGTAGTCCCTGAATTCGTTAAAGAGATACTCTCCACCTCGATCTGATCAAAGGGTCTTAATTTCTCTCCCTAATTGTTTCTTGACTTCTTGTCTGAATTCTTTAAACTTTTCAAAAGATTCAGACTAAAGTCTCATTAGGTACACATAACCATACTATGAGTAATCATCGGTAAATGTTATGAAATAAATATGTTGGTTACGTGTCCTAACATTTAGGGGGCCACATACATTAGTATGTATAAGGTCAAGTGTGCCTGTAGATCTTTCAGGCTTACTGGTAAATGACCGCTTTGTCATCTTACCCTGAAGGCAAGGTTCACAGATTGGAAGATCTTCTAAGTTTAGAAAATCCAAAGGACCATCATTTACCAACCTTGTGATACGATATATGTTAATATGGCCAAGTCGGTAATGCCACAGGCACATGGGATTAATTGTATCACGAGTCCTCTTCTTGGGGATTATTTTCGACATAGTTTCGATAAGGTTTATTTCTAGAGAATGATGGAAAACATAGAGACCATTCTCAAGTTCTCCATATGCGAGGTTATTCCGTTTAATAGTAATAACATTACTGAATAAGATAGAATAACCATCCATGCACAATTTTCAGATAGAAATCAAATTTCTTCTTAAATTAGGTACAAAAAGACAACCTTTAAGTACAATAGTTCATTCTATGAAAATCAGTTCTACAGTTCCTATAGTTGTAGTTGCAATTGCTGTAGAAGTCCCCAAGTAGAGCATCACTTCTTCGTCACTCAGTCTTCTACTTATCTTGAACCTCTGTAGTGAGTTATACGCATGAGTTGAAGCCCCGGAGTCAATACACTAGGAAACATAAGTGACAAACAAATTGGTCTCTATGATAAAAGATTTGAAATTTCCTTTCTTCTTAGTCTTTAAAAATTGAGGACAGTTCCTCTTCCAATGGCTGGTTTGTTTGCAGTAGTGATAGGCATCCGATGCCTTATCCTTCTTCTGTTTTTTGGTTTTGCTACCTTTCTTCTGAGCCTTCCTTTTATCCTTCCGCTTTTTCTTGCTTGATTTGCCACCTTCAACAAGCATGGCTATCGACTTATCATTCTTAATTAGTTCTTCAATCCTCTACAACATATTGCTAAGTCCTGAAGGCTAACATTTAGCTTATTCATGTTGTAGTTCATGATGAACTAATTGAAGGACAGAGACAAGGAATTGAGGACAACATCAATTTTGGTGTCATGGTCTAGCCCTGACCCGAGAGCCTCCAGTTCATTGATATAACCCATCATCTTTAGACAATGGTCATTAAGTTGTTGGTTCTCAGTCATCTATGTGGTCATAAACTGTTTTAAGACCTTTTATCAAGTAGAACGGTTCTGCTCTTCATACATAGTCTTTAGACTATCCAATATATCCTTGGACACTTCGATCTTATCGAATTGTTGTTGTATCAGATTATCTAAAGAGGCTATACTATAACATTGGGTAAAAGAGTTTTTCTCTTCCCATTCTTGATACTCTCTTCATCGGGCCTCAGAAACCCTATCACCCGGATGATCCTGAGTAGGGTTCTTAGCAATTTTGTCCAATTTCTCAGACATCAGAACCAGCATAAGGTTTCAGAACCAATCAGCATAATTAAGGCCCTTGAGTTTGTTGTCATCCAACAGTTTGATAAAGTTTCTGTTTGCCATTTCTGATAAAGGCAAGGCAGATTTGTAAGTCCACAACCTAATTGATTCAAGTCATTACATAGATATGACTTTTAATCTATGTTCCATTTTCATTTTGGGCATCTTTGAGATTCCCTCCAATCTCAGTAACAGAGACAGTTGTGTCTCTGGAAATGTGGGAAACCACATAGGGTCCATAGAGCCAACTGTTTCAGCTACAAAACCCCACCACTTTTTGTGAAGGATCTCATCCACTCATCTTATGAGCTTTCCCTTTGGCCTCTGTCAAACAATGTTCATAGCTATTTTAGGTTAAACATTTCTGTCCAATAAGTGCTTACCCATCATGTTCGTAAATGCCAAGGTATTGTGAGAGAGTCTTCCATTTTGGGATAGGCCCCTCTCACATCAGTCTATGACGCCCCTATCATCTCATGAAGTAATCTAACCAACTGCATTAACATATGGATAGCCCAATTTTATGGTGCATCCCCACCCACTAATACAATCAACCTTCATACTAATGATGGAAGGCCTTTAGAGAATTCATCATATGAAATTTGCTATCACATGCACTTATGTTAAATGGAGGGATAAAAACTCCCTAAATCTGATTTAGGTTAAACCAAAGTGGCTCCCACTAGTTTTCATAAAGCCAGATTCAAAGTGGGCCCAAAACGGCTAGGATTCCGGTGTATTCCTCTTGGGGAGAAATTGAAGCGTGTCCCACTGAGAAAGGGAGATCATCCAATGATCTTAAGAGCACCATGGCAATGATGTACATTTAGCATGGTGTTCAAAAGAGCCACTGTCGCATTAACATGGGCCAAGTACTTATAGCCCATGAACGTAGCACATCACATACCTGAAATCCATAATTGATCCTATCATTTAAATAACTGTAAAGCCCATTTAAAGCCTATAACATTATTAAATAATATTATCTAGGTATATAGGCTGAACTGCAAATAGCAGTTTGACCCATATAGCATTTATGTTGAATTGGGGTAAAGCAGTTTTAACAAATTAAAACTGGGTTTTACAAATGTGGGCCAAATTGCATCTTGCAATTAACCACCAATCTCCCAGGCCATATGGAAAATTTTAGGGCTGAGAACAACCCCCCTATTGATCCATAGATTCGATCCAATCAGTTTGGTCCAACCTAGTTTGAATGGGTCTGATGTTTGATGTTTAATTCAAGATTCAATTCAAGAAGATGATCTGAAATGAAACAACTTATACAAGACAATCAAGAATCAGTAAGAGGGTTGTTCATATGACTTCTACCCTGTAAAACAAAGGTCAGTTCGTAGTATGCAATTTCCAAAACTACAAATCATAGATTGCTAAGCTCGAATCTATGGAATTCTCTCCCTTGCGCTTTCTGCTTAATCTTCGAATGAAATAAAATAGAAAACCTAATTTTCTATTAATATTACATCAGATTTGAATTCGTATATATTCTGTCTAAAATTAAAGAATAATAAAATTAATTACAGACCAAGAATGAATAGAACAAATCAGCAGATGTGTAGAGTTTCTTGTGCAAATTAAAGAATTTGATCTCCTCCATACGAACAACCCAGAATCCAAGAAAAATATATAGAATACTTCTAAATATTAATCAGTTTAATAAAGATTTAATTTCAGATCATTCACCAAAAAACTGGGAACCAATTTCCTAGAAAAACGTTAACTACGCAAATCGGGTAGAATGCCTTCTGCCCATTTGCACAAATCCAAATCTGGTTTAATTCGGTTCAAGATTTGAACCTGGCTCTGATACCACTGAAAGGGATGAGAGATCCATCATATGGATGGTTGAACCCTACAGGAAGGTTGGGCGCAATTTCAAAAATTTCTCTCTCCCCATCCGGGAATCGCATTCCCTATTTTAGAAAACTGCGTTTTCAATGATCAATCTTGGACCAAACCATACTAGTTCAGAATCCAAAAGAGAGGAAAGGGATATACCTGATACGGAGTAATAGTAACTCCCAATGAAGGTGTTCACGCCCAAAGAGAAAACCAAAAACTATTCCCACTAAAAATGACATAGTGTGAGGTGAAGCAAAATCAACAAGATGGCTTTTCATCAAGAACCAAATTCTTCAGCAAGAATGTAGTAGAGGATTGGTGAACACAACTTCAGATTACTTCTTCTAGCAAGAGGCAATATCAAGAATGATTCTTGATCACACCCACCGGTGGAGATCGAACTGGGCAGGGGCGGCAAGAGTAGGGGAGAAAAGAGTAGAGGACAAAATCAATAAAACTGTGAAGTTTTCTCTCTATATTCAGTGAACTGTGAATTTCTGGAGGTTCTCCCTGCTCTCCTATTTATAGCCTTAAAGAGAGAATCTCCTAATCTTATTAGGAGTTTCCTAATCCAAACCTTTTATTTGGATTTGGACTCTCTTTAACATATAAACATAATGCATTATCTTATCTACAAATAAAGATTAACCTTCCTAATCAAATTACGAGTTCCTTTTATCCAAATCTTTATTTGGATATGGATTCTTTCTAAGTGATAAGGATAATCCATTATCTTATCTGCTGATCCAAATCCTAGATCCACTCCTATTTAATTAATCTTATTAACCTAGTTCGAATTGGGCTTTAGGCCCATTAAGTTTGTGTGCTTTATTAACCTCTTAACCTACTGCCTAGTTGGCTCTCCTTGTATGGCATGGGACCCAAACATTGATCTATACATCAGCCAGATAGGTTCAGCCCGCCCTTTGTTACAAGGCCTAGCCGAATTCACTGTAGGAGACAGTGAACCCCTAAGTCCATCACCATGGGCTCTTAATGAGCCCAACATTTACACTAAATGGTCCTTAGGTCCAACCACCTTATGAAAACCCAAAGACTGTGGGCAGATGCAAGATTATCCCATCAGGTATTACCCTCAATGGTCTTACACTTTACCTCTCAACCCATAATGATCAAATACTGCCCGACAAGAGAGGACCTCTCCCTTGGCTGCAAGGTACAATGTTGCACTCTCTACTCATATGGATCCCTGAAATTAAAATCAATTGCAAACATTTTGAAACCATAATATATATATATATATATATATGTATGTATGTATGTATGTATGTATATCTTTATATAAATATATTTTGCAAAAACAAATTTCAATGGTTGAAATCAACTACCGACAATTTGGATTTGCATCAGAGAGAGTGCATCCCCGATCATTCACTTTGTTCGACAAAGGGGCTGATCCTGTCACTATGATCACCCACTCAGATGAATTCTCAAACTGTTCCAACATACCCAAGTTTTGACCCCCTCTAAGGATCTCATTGATTGGCATATTAAAGACAGCCCAATCTAACACCTAGTGTGGTATCATAATTGGGTCTATGGGTCAGGTGTAACATTTCAGTTTTGCCCATCTATCTCCAAGGTCCACGACAATACTAGAATTTTGGTCTTGTTTAGGGTTTCAAGAAAACCCATACTACATGTACCTTCAGTCTCACCTTGGCAGCCGAGACAAGCTACACCAACCAACTTGGCAGCACATCAGTGTCAATCTTGGCAGGATAAATCTCACCAAATCTATCCAATGTCTGTGAAGATTCTAAATTAACACGAATCTCATAAGTGTCCAATTTAAAGGTATTACACAGAAACACACCACAATGACATCAATCAATTGTGTACTTTATTTATTTACAATAAATATCAACGGTACATCAATATGATTGGAGCTAAGGGCATAACTATCTAACAACTCCCACTTGCACTTAGGTACAATCAGGTTCAAGCCAGAGTCCTATACTTTCCACGTGTTTTTCAAACACTTTTTGTGTTAGTGGCTTAGTTAGTGTCTATCAGGTATAACCCTTAAATGTCTTACACTTGACCTCTCAACTCTTAATGATCAAACATTGCCCGACAATTTGAAACCATAATATATAAGTATACCTCTATATAAATATATTTTGAAAAACCAAATTTCAAACACATTTGAAATTCACTACCTGCAGTTTAGGTTTCTATTAGAGAGAGTGCATTTCCCTGATCATTCGCTTTGCCCGACAAATGGGCTGATCTTGTCACTATGATCACCCCCTCCGGTAAATTCTTAGACTGCCCTAACATACCCAAGTTTTGACCCCTCTAAGGATCTCACTGATTGGCACATCAAAAATAGTCAAATCCAACACCTAGTCCAGTACCATAATCGAGTCTAAGGGTCAGGTGTAACATTTCAGTTTTGCCCATCTATCTCCAAGGTCCAGGGCAACACTAAAATTTGGTCCAGTTGAAGGTTTCAAGAAAACCCATATTGCATGTACCTCAAGTCTCACCCTAGCAGTTGAGACAAACCACCTTACCAACTTGGAGGTATATCAGTGTCAGCCTTGGTAGGATAAATCTCCCTAAATCTATTCAATAGCAGTGAAGATTCTAAACTAACACGAGTCTCAAAAGTGTTCAGTTTAAGGGTATTGCACAAAAACACACAAAATCACATGAATCAATTATTCCATTTTGTTCATTTACAATAAATGTTATCAAGTACATCAATCTGATTGGAGCTAAGGGCACACACTATACGTTGCACATCACACATCCATACATCACATGTAGGAACAAAATTGATCTAATCAATTAATAACTATAAAACCCATAATTAATGCCCATAATAATCCATAATATTACAAATTAACATTATCTAGGTATATGGGCTGAATTGCAAAGAGCAGTTCTACGCATATAACTTTTATGCAGTTAATGGGCTAAAGCAGTTTTAACACATTACATCTGGGTTTTACAAGTGTGGGTTGAATTACATCTTGCAATTAACTATCAACTCCTGGACCCAAGAATAAAAAATCTATGGCTGACAACAGCCCCCATCGAACCTTAGATTCGGTCCAATCTGGTTCGAATGGGTCTAGGGTTTGATCTTTAATTCAAGATTTTATTCAAGATTATTATCTGAAATTAAATTACTAATAAAAGACATTCAAGAATCAGTAGAAGGGTTGTTTGTAGATCTGCTACCCTGCAAAACAGAGGTTAGTTCACAGTTTGTAGTTTCTAAAATTGCAAGTCGTAGATAGTCAAACCCTAATCTACGAAACTCCTTCCTTCTGCACGATCTGCTTCAAATTTGAATGAAATAAAATAAAAAAACCATAATTTTCTATTAATATTACATAAAAAAGAATTCCTATACATTATGTCTAAAAATTTTAAAAAAATTAATTACAGACAAGAATGAATAGAACAGTAGGAGCGCAGACTTCTTGCGCCAATCAAGATTTCGATCTCCACCATACAAATAGCCCATAAATCAAGATAAATATAAAGAACAATTCTAAATATAAATCAGATTTAAAAATATTTAATTTCAGATCAATTGCCCTTAAATCTAGGAACCAATTTCCTAGAAAATCACTAATCTGCGCAAACCGGGTAGAATGCATTCTGCCCATTTGCACAGTTCCAGATCTGGTTAATTTTGGTTCAAGATTTGAACCTGGGCTCTAATAGCATTGAAAGGATGAGAGATCCATCATATGGATGGCCAAACCCAACAGGTAGGTTGGGCGAAATCTCAAAAAAATTCTCTCTCTCCCATGTAGGAATTACATTCCCTATTTTTAGAAAACTACATTTTCAATGATCAATCTTGAACCTAAACCAGACCAGATCTGAAACCAAAAGGTAGGAGATGGATATACCTGATACGGAGTAGTAGTAACCCCCAACGAAGGTGTTCATGCCCAAGGAGAATACCAAAAACTGCTCCTACTGAAGATGACACAACGTAGGGTGGTTCTTCAGCAAGAACTGAATTCTTCAGCAAGAACTCGATGAAGGGCATGTGAGCACGACTTCTGATTATCTTTTCTCCCAAAAGATAATATCAAGAACTCTTCTTGATTGCTCCTACAGGTGGAGATCGAACTAGTTATGGCGGCAATAGCAGGAGAAGGCAAGAGCAGAAAATAAAGGCAGCCCAACCGTGTGCTATCTTCTCTCTTGAATCACTAAGTCTGAAGGATGAACTGGAGGTTCGCCCTTCTTCTCTATTTATAGCCTTAAAGAGAGCATCTCCTAATCCCATTAGGATTTTTCTAATCCAAATCTTGTATTTGGATCTGAACTCTTTTTAAGAGATAAAGATAATCCCTTATCTTATTTGCAGATAAATATCAACCCTTCTAATCTAATTAGGAGTTTCTTGATCCAAATCTCTATTTGGATCTAGACTCTCTGAGTGGATAGGGAAAATCCCTTATCCTATCTACTGATCTAAATCCCAGAACCGCCCCTCTTTAATTAATCTTATTAAGCCAGTTCGAATTAAGCTTTAGGCCCATTAAGTCCATGTGCTCACTTATCCTCCAAATTGCTGACCAGTTGGATATCCTTGTATGGCATAGAACCCAAACATTGATCTACACATCAGCCACATGGGTTCAGTCCAACCTCTATTACAAGGCCTAGCCAAATTCACTGTAGGAGACAGTGAACCCCTAAGTCCATCACCATGGGTTCTTAATGGGCCCAACATTTACACTAAATGGTTACTAGGCCAAACCACCTTATAAAAACCCAAGGACTGTGGGCAGATGCAAGATTATCCCATCAGGTATTACCCTCAATGGTCTTATACTTAACATCTCAGCATATAATGATCAAACACTACCCGACAAGAGAGGACCTCTCCCTCGGCTGCAAGGAATAGTGCTGCACTCTCTAATCACATGAATCCCGGAATTAAAACATTTTGCAAACATTTTGAAACCATGATATATATATATATATATATATATATATACTGTATATAAATATATTTTTCAAAACAAATTTCAACGGTTGAAATCGACTACCGATAGTTTTGGTTTCCATTAGAGAGAGTGCATCTCTGATCATTCACTTTGTTTGACAAAGGGGATGATCCTATCATTATGATCACCCACTGAGATAAATTATTGGACTGTCCCAACATATCCTGGTTTTGACCCCCTCTAAGGATCTCACTGATTGGCATATTAAAGACAGTTCAATCCGACACCTAGTGCAATATCATAATCGAGTCTAGGGGTTAGGTGTAATATTTCAGTTTTGCCCATCTGTCTTCAAGGTCCAAGGCAATAGTGAAATTCTAGTCCAGTTCAGGGTTTCAAGAAAACTCATACTGCATGTACCTCAAGTCTCGCTCTGGCAGCTGAAACAAACCACCCCAACCAAATTGATGGTACATCAGTGTCAATCTTGGCAGGATAAATCTCCCAGATTTATCTAACGGCTGTGAAGATTCTAAACTAACACGAGTCTCATAAGTGTCCAGTTTAAGGTATTACACAGAAACACTATAATAACATGAATCAAATATGTACTTTATTCATTTACATTAAATGACATAATATACATCATTCTGGTTGGAACTAAGGGCATACATTGTTTACCAACACAATCTAACAGTTTTACATGACCAAATTCACCAATTTTCCCCTAAATGGTAGGTAGCCCCAAGGAGGTGTGCATTGGCCGCTAGATTAGGATGGGCATTCCAAATTGTTTGTGTACACATCAAACCCGAACATGACATGCAATTGCCGTCAGGATTGGCCGACAAAGCGAAATGGAGCTTTACACAAAACCTCCGTTTTGTTTCGTCAAGCCGAACCATAACTCTAATCGGGCTACCATTCGACCCCTATCGTTGTGGGACAATTTCCTACCGCGTTATGTTAGTCCCACACCCCGCACCTCATGTGCCCAAATTCACCAAGTTGCCCCCTGAGCAGCACGTTTCCCAAAGAAGGGTGCATTGGTTGCCAAACCGGGATGAACCACTCCACAAAGTCTCATTATTCATCTTCAACCCGAATGGGACACCTAATTGCCGATGGACTTAGGTAACAGTAACAGAGCGAAACGAAAACTTACCCATAACCTCTGTTTTACTTCGTCGAGCCTACCCGTAACCCTGACCAGGCTGCTATTCAACCAATTGCACCGAGGGACAATACGCCTACCACATCATTTCTATCTCGAGGCCCATCCCTAACCCTAGCCAGTAGTGCACAACACATGGGTAAATCTAGTACGTTGCCCCTGGGTGTCAAGTGAGCTGAAGCAGGGGTGCGTTGGCCACCAAATCAGGTCAAGCCACTCTGGGAAGTCCCATGATTCACATTCCGCCCAAATGAGAATGTCTAATTGCCGATGGCTTTGGCTAACAAAGAAAAATGGAGGTTTACCCATAACCTTCGTTTCACTGCGTAGAGCCTACCTGTAACCTTGATCAGGCCGCCATTCAGCCCATGGAACTGGGGAGCAATACCTTACCACATGGCTAAAGGTACGAGGTTCATCCCAAAATTGAAACCCCTGTGCGCCACATGCTGCCAATGGGGCATACACATGGGTGTGAAACAACTCCTTTTCTCACTAATGCATATTTCACAATCATCGGATAAACTCCTTTAACACTTCAGGAGGGTGAGGGAACATGGACCATCTGTCGGTTCATATATATACTATCGACAACATCAAAACCACACAACCAACTAGATGTTAGACATTGTACAGAAGTTTGAATGGTAATTTAAACTTCAAAAAGTGAAGTATGCTGATGTAATAAAAAAACATACATTCCACCCACATAAAGAAAAGTTCCCCCTCTCCAACCCACGTAACAACATGTAAACCAACAAAATGGGGGGAGGATTATAGCAACAACAAATCCTCAAGTCCAATCACACAGCTCTAAAACGCCATTTGTAACATATATGAGAGGAATACAAAGATCATCAACAAAATAACCAACTATCGAATTTTACAAACACCTTAGATGGCCACCTCCAGTGCTGATCTAACACTTGATCTGCATACGACAATCATCTACAGAATGTTGTAGGTCGCCAATGTTGTCCAAAATATCACCATTACTACCGGGAGATGTAACCTCATCCAAATATCCTATAGGAACTGCTCACTCAAAGAATTTGCATCTTCCAGGTCTAATGGAACAGTTCTCATATACCTCGCCTTCATCCAATGTGTTCTCCTACAAGTGTGCGAGTATCCATAAGTTGCAATAAATTTGATTATTCAAACTTCTAAAGACAAAGTTAACACTACTAAAAATTTACCTTAGATTTAAACCGACAACTGTAGAATAGCTTCTGCAGGTTTTGGGGTGTTGTAGATATATGAAGGATACACTTCCTCTTACAGTACCAATACTTCGTTTCACACCTCAAATTCACAGGGGAGGGATTGCCTCCACTCCATTGGCTGCTCATTTTATTGTGATGCTCGGTGGGAAGTACATATCAATATATATTATTTAGTTAAAAAAAACTAACATACAATAATAACTTAACTAAAATACATAGCTGACGTTTTCTCCTTAACAGAATGCTTAATTTGATTGTAGTTATGATTGGGTTAATGATTAATAGAAATATGATGCCATAATACTCTTCCTAAGACATTTAAAAGTGAACTCTCGGATGTACCTGGGTTAGTTTACATACCAATTGTGGCACACCATTTCTACCTTTTGATGGCTTATGCAAATTTACTAATATAAAACCTAATGCCATGAACCACCCAATGCCATCATAATGGTGTCATAGTAATATACTTCTATTTTTACAACTTGTGATAGATTAAGAATAACAGATCAGATAATCAAACTATTTCAAACAAAAGGGAATTACTGGGTCACACCAAAGAATTGGGAGTAGACAAATGTTAGAAAGCAATGAAACCTATGCATTTCAGAAGAAAATATCCTTCGTTGGTACTCTTCCGCTTCACATGATAGGGATGGGGATATAGGTGACACCAGAGAGTCAACTGACAACAGCCGTTGGCAAAACTCTAAAGTGCGAAAGGGAATCCCTCTATATCTGGGGAGGAAGACAAACGTTTCAAAGAGCAACAAACACACTATTATAGATATTGGATTAGGTGAAACTGATTACTTGGGGAGAACTCTGCCAATGATGGACAAAGCCCACTTTGTCAAGCCATAATAACGAGAGCGTAAGCACGGAACCAAAGGGATTAAGTGATTAATGGGAACTTGCTTAATCAGGGATGAGGCACATAATAACGAATCAGAGGGGTTAAAAGATTGACGGGACCTTACTCAATTGAGGATGAAACAAAGAGAATAATGGAATCTAATGAACTAGAAACAAAGGGAATGGGATTGGGGGAGGGGGGGTCTACCTGAAACCAGCGAGTACTAGAGAAGCTAAGGGAACCTTGCTCAAGCCAGGGTGAAACACATAGCCTAAGGGAGCCTCCTACAATGAAATCATGGGGAATATGACCCACTATCTTATGCCTTGCTAAGATAATAAATGCAGATGAAGACCGTGAATGCGGTGGAAGAAGAAGAAGAAGTAGGTGAATGCAGAGAAAGAAGAAAAAGAAAGTGGTTTGCAAACGATGAATGCAGTGGAAGGAGAAGACATTCCAACCACTGGACGGCTGGAGGAAGTAGGTGAATGCAGAGGGGTAAAGTTAGAATGTATATTTGACGTGTTCGAATTGGTGGAGCGAACTATTTATTAGGTGGAGCAAGAGATAAAATGGCATTCGTTTTCTGAGGTGGAGCAAAAACCCCTTGTTTTTTTTTATGACTAAACCCCCTTGTTTTTTTACAGTCATTAACTAGCATTAACGCTTCAGCCGAACTCCAGCCGGTGGTAGGTGTTGGCCTGATGAACAGCAAATAACGTGTCAAAATTTTAGTGGATTCGAATAAAACGAATAACGGACTAATTGCTCTTGACACGAGTTTGGAAAGACGTGTTTGAACTTTGAAGTTTTAACTTCATTCGGCATATCGCATTGACCACAGTGAAGTGGTCACAGTAGATCCGGACTCTCAGGAAATGCGCCACCACTGCCCGTCTTGACCGATTCAAAATGAAATGAGCAAATGACGAACCTCCATTCTGGATTTGAAGCCATGATATCGCTTGTTTGCTCTCTCGGACACGGTTAAACTGCCTACAGATGTTTCGGTCTTCGCCGTTGGAGGGTCCTTTTGGTTCGTTGGTCTCGCGCATTTAAACCGAACGTCCTGCAGTCGTTTCTCTCTTCACTTGTTTTCTTTTTATTCTTTATTCCGTGAATGATCTGATAAAGGGATACACATATTGATCATATATTAAAGTAATGTTAAAATTTTCGCGTAATCTGTTGCAAAGGAGTCTGTGTTTGTCGTCGGCCGTGAGACATGGGTGGAAGCCGTTAGGGTTGCGGTGGGTGAAGACCGATACTTCTGTCCCTCCATCACCGTCGAAGCAATTGCCGAAAGAAGATGATTCGAGCACCTGCAGCGGAGGCGGAGGAGAAAGAGTAAGAGTAGGAAGAGATGAGATATCGTTCGCGGAGGCAAAGAAGTTAATGAGACTGGTAAATGTGGAAGCGTTGAAGAGGAAGCTTGGGATGGAAAGAGAGGAGGTAATCTGCTATTCTGAGCTTGTCAACACTTGTCAAAGCATGGGCGTCACTAGAACCCCCGAAGAGGCTGCCGCTTTCGTCCGAGTCCTCGACGAGGCCGCCGTTATTCTCCTCTTCAGAGACAAGGTATATCTTCACCCAGACAAGGTATGAACTCTCCCTCTGCTCCTTCTCTGTTAATCAGGTCACTATTGTTATCGTTTTTTTTTTCTTTTCTTTGGTATTATTAACTTTCCCCTAACCCTTTTTCCCCAAAGTGCTGGTTGCGGGATTTGATTCCGCTCAACGCTGGAACAAACCGACTAACACACCAACGAGCCAGCCCTCGGTTGGTTATTGTAATCAAATTTTAAGGGGGCTTGGATTTTTTTTTTTTGATCAATAAGGGGGCTTGGATTGTACTCTCTGTATTTTTAGCAGATTTATGAATGCTATATGGTCGGAATGATCAATAATCTCCGCTAATTATTTCCTTGTTGCCTTCAACTACTTTAAACTTTGCTTTCCTCTTCGTCCTCCAATAATTATCATTAAGCATTAGCTAGGCAATGCTTTTGGTTTGTGCCTCTCTAAACAATATTATGTTTTTGGGAAAATAATTTCTGTTCAGTTTTCCAAGCTTTTGAGTAACCATTCATACACTTCCTTTTATATTTCAATTTGACGAAGCATCTTGTTCATATCATACCATAGTTTTCAAGGCACTAGGGCGAGGCCAGGGGACAGGGGGGCCCTTGTCGCCTAGGCGATGGGTTTTTAAGTAAAAAATATGTATCCTAGGGCAGTTCTCTAGGTTCCATAACCTTATTTCCTTAATAATTATCCATAATTTTCATAAGAAAAGTATAAACTTCATGTTTAAGTATAGAAAATCAACATATTCCAACATATTCATGAGAAGAAAAAGGAGAAAGAAAAGAAAATTCAAAAAATATAGGGGCTGAACCCCAATTTATGTTATAGGAAAAGAAGAAAAGAAAAGGTTGAAGAAGAAGTGGAAGAAGAAAATGTGTTGACTAGACAACATTTTAAGTTCTTCCTTACTTATTGGTTCAGGTTTTCAAGTCTTTGAACAATACAGCATTTAGCAATGTTTGTCTTGATTAAACCCTAACAAATAACAAAAATAATAAAAGAAATTCGTATATAAACACACAATTAATATTTTTGTTTAATAATGTCTATTTTATAATTTAACCACAGAAAGTTAAGAAAATATTTTTTTATAACACACTGTACAAAACTTCTTGGTGGTTTGGTGAGGCGAGCCCCCAAGGACGCCTTGTCTAGGCGCTTACTTGACAACTATGTTTCACACCATAGGAAAAATCTGTAGAAAACTTGTAAACTTGTTACCTGAAACTTTGACCCTGATAATGTAAGATCTTTCAAGGAAAGTTGATTCTGCACGGTCTTTTTGAAACATTTTTCCACACAAACCCACAATCCTGCTTCTATCTTGCCCAGGCTTATTTGTTGGTTATGCCTTCAACCACCTGTAAGTGACTGTGGAAAAGATTCCAGACTAAAAAAATAGAAACAATTTTTATCTAAGGGTATCATTGATATATGATAAAACATTTCTGGGGTAAAATAATCACCCTTATACCTTTTTGGCTGAAAAAAGTTCCATTACTCAGGAGTAAAACAACAACACAACCATAGATTTCAAAGGCTCCAAGGTGAGGCTAGGCAACTGGGGTGGGGGTGCCTTGTTGCCTAGGCAATGGATATTTTTTTTAAATAAAAAAATGAATCCTAGGGTAGTTCCCTAGGTTCTATAGCAACTAGAAACCATCATTCATTAATAACTATCTATAATTTTCATAAAAAAGTATAAAATTCATATTCAAATGTAGAAAATCAACATATTCATGAGAAGAAAAAGAAGAAAGAAAAGAAAATTCAGAAAACATAGGGGCTCAGCCCCTATTTTTGCATTAGGAAAAGAAGAAAAGAAAAGGTGGAACAAGAAGAAATTAGCATATAAAACCACAAAATGAATATTTTAGTTTATAATGTCTATTTTACTATTATATTTTCAAAAAATTAAGAATATAAAAGTATTTCATAGCGCCAGGTGCAAATTTGCTTGACAATTAAGCGAGGTGAGTCTCCATGAGTGCCTTATCACCTAGGTGTTGCCACAACAACTCTGAACACAACAGGACAAGCATCAACAAGAACAACAACTAGCAACATCTATACATAACACTAGAATTATCAGCTAGGAGACAACAAAGACAATAGTCACAATACAAGATAACCACAACAAAATCAAGACACTGCTGACTCCACACCCCTGCAATCCTTAGCTAACATTAGCAACCTAACTAGGCATATCACCTTCTAATCTGGCAGATGCAGAGAAGCCTTTCTGGACAGCAACATGAGCTGCTCAATTTGCCGATATTCTGGTATGAGAAAAAGCTATGTCCAGGCCCAACATAACCCCAAAATATTTAGGATCAAGAGGTGAACTTCTGAACAACTGTCTACCCTTTTGGATAACCAGTCTACAAGAGATTTATAATCACTTTCCATCACTACCTGATGTTGATTTAATCTTTTGACTAATTTAACACCTTCAAAAGCAGCAAGAGTTCTGGTTGTTTAGGAGGCATAGCCAAACGAAAGCTATATTGGATTGCCGAGCACTTTCCTTTAATACCATGGGCATCATTATCATCGTCATCATCATCATCTTCAGATTATCCAAAGTTTTCCTGCATACCCTATCAATCACAAGTTCACAACCAAAGGGTTTGGAACTTATCCATTAAAACAGCATCATTTTGAGCCAACCAAATATTCCATAATAGTAAAGCAGTAGAAATAAGTAAATCAGATTTTATTTCACTCTGAGAGCAGCTAAGTCCTGACCCATTTACTGAACGAGGATGTAAAACAATCCACCTGACCAATACTATCAAAGTTTAGGCCTAAAACACTACCAAACCATGAGGTTTCATATGCCCACAACCACACAAAGCATGGAAGACATATTCATATTCCATAAAACATATATGACACTTCGAATCTGGGCAGTATTCATTTCAGACATATTTGCTTTCACTGCAATAGCAGTGGAGGGCTTGGAGGAGGGCTTGGAGGAGGAGACAATTAACTACTTAGAGGGGATAGAGAAGAGGTTGTCGGTGGAGAAAGAAAAACCGAATGTTAGAAAAGGGGGAAGTTCTTTCAAGAAAAACAGGGAAATGCTAAGACTCTCTTGGGGTTTGAATGAGAAGGTGGGGAAAGGGGAGGATCAGGTGATGGGAGGGGGAAAGAAGGGTAGAGAAAAGTGAAAGGCTAGGACAAAAGGGGGGTGTTCTTATTGTATTTTCTTTATGGAGTTAAAAGTCTTGTCTTGGAATTTGAGGGGTTTAGGGTCAAGGAGAAGAAGGATGGTGGTGTGCGACTTATTGAAGAGATGGAGGTCGGAGGTGGTTTTCTTGCAAGAATCCAAATTGGAAGTGGTGCAAGCTGAAACAATCAGGAGTATCCGGGGAAAAGGGAAGTTAGATGGATCTACAAACCATCTAGAGGAAGTGCAGGAGGCCTAATTACCATGTGGGATAGATTGAAATGCAAGATGATTGACTCCCATGTTGGTGATTTCTCCATTTCAGTTGAATTAGAGTGGGAGGGGGGAGTAAGGGGTTTGCTTACTAATGTTTGTGGCCCAACTTTAAATGAAGAAAAGGAAAGGCTTTGGGGGGATTTATTTGAAGCAAGAGGGTCTTCCACAATTCCTTGGGTAGTAGGGTGAGACTTCAATGTAACTAGATTTTTGGAAGACAGAAATGGAGGTAGAAACGGAACTACAGACAGAAGGCGATTTGCAAATTTTGTAAATCAATTTGAACTAATAGATCTTCCTCTAATAGGGGCCCAGTTTATGTGGACAAGCAACAAAGAAAATCCTGTCCTAGTAAAACTTGATAGATTTTTGGTGTCCTCGGGGTGGGACCTATACCAAAACCTAAAACTGCAGGCTTTGTTAAGGTCAATTTCAGACCATTTCCTTCTTCAACTAGTTTGTCCTCTATTGCTCTTGTTAATATCATCCCATATTTGACTTTCTAGCCTAAATATCTTCAATGAGAGAAAAACCACACTGAAATTCTGGCCATCGATTTTCATCCTATCCACCTGGAATTTCCTATTAGGTTCTTCGTTAACCTACGAAGGTGTAGTTTTACTTCTCCCTTCTCCACAAGCCTTTTAGTTGGTCTCCGAAGAATCACTGCTGGATTCATCATCCCTTAGCTGCCTCGTTTCTCTTTTGGCCATCTCATTCTAAACTACACCTTGTTTTCTTGGTAAACACACACTAGGGTATCAGAATAGTTTTGGAGTCAAAACTACTGCTGGCGGCACCAACCTTTTTGTTATTTATATTAGGGTGACTCACTTTAAAATAAAAGAGGGTAAAAATACATATGTGCCCCTATGGCACTAAACTAAAGAAAAGACTAACATATTCAACACTCCCCCTCAAGTTGGGACATAGATATCAATCATGCCCAACTTGTCACAGATGTCATCGTGCTGTGAGTGATATAAGCCTTTAGTAAATATGTCTGCAAGTTGCTCCTTAGAACTAACATATGGGGTGCACACTTCCCATTAACAATTTTCTCTCTGATAAAGTGTTTGCCAACCTCAGTATGTTTAGTTCTATCATGAAGAACTGGGTTGGTTGCAATGTTGATGACAGCCTTGTTATCACAATACAAGGTAGTGGGGCTATCAACTGGAAAACCCAGTTCGCTCAACAAATTTTTTATCCACATAGCTTCAGCCACCCCATGGGACATTGCTCTATACTCAGGTTCATCACTAGACCTAGCCACCACACTTTGTTTCTTGCTTTTCCATGTTGACTAGGTTTCCTCCCACAAAAGAACAATACCCACTAGTGGACTTTCTGTCATCAACTGATCTAGTCCAGTCAGCAACTGTATATACTTCAATCTTCAAGTGCCCATTCTTTTGGAATAGCAAACTGGCTCTTGGAAACTTCTTTAGATATCTAAGGATTCTCTAGACTGCCTCTAAGTGTGTGGTCTTAGGAGCATGCATGAACTAATTAAGAACCTCCATGACATAAGCAATGTCTGGCAGAGTCATGGGCAAATATAGGAGCCTTCCCACAAGTCTTTGAAATTGTTTTACATCCTTGATAATTTCACCACAACAGTCCCCCAATATGTGGTTTGGATCAATGGGAGAGTCAACTGGCTTAACCCCTAGTTTTCTTGAATCCTGTAATAGATCTAGGATGTATTTCCTTTGAGAAATGAAGATCCCCTTTTGTGAGCGGGCCACTTCAATTCCAAGGAAATACTGTAAGGGACCTAGATCCTTCACTTCAAATTGAGTGGCTAATAGGTCCTTTAGCCTCTAAATTTCAACTTTCCAGTCACTTGTGATCACTATGTCATCAACATACACTATCAAGGCTGCAATCTTTCCTTCCCCCCTTTTCACAAATAATGTATGGTCAATCTGACAATGTGTGTAGCTAGTATGCTGCATAGCCAGATGAAATTTATTGAACCAATCTCTTGGTGATTGTTTTAGATTATACATGGACCTCTTTAACCTGCAAACTTTTTGCTCTTTGCCTTGGGCATTAAAGCTAGGGGGTTGTACCACGTACACCTCTTCCTCAAGATCTCCTTTCAAGAAGGCATTTTTAATGTCTAGTTGATGAAGATCCCAATCAAGATTTGCAACAAGAGAAAAAAGAATTTCGATGGAGTTCATCTTAGCTGTTGAAGCAAAAGTCTCTGCATAATCTACTCCATATACCTTGGTAAACCCTTTTGCCACCAACCTAGCCTTGTACCTTTCTACTATGCCATCAGCCTTGTGCTTCATTGTAAACAACCACTTACACGGTTACACCCTACCGATTCCTTACCCTCAGGAAGATCCACTAACTCCCATGTACCATTTTTATGTAAGGCATTTTTATCTTCTTTCATTGCATCTGTCCATTTAGGTACTAAGAGAGCTTCTTCCACATTTTTAGGGATAGGAACATTGTTAATGGAAGAAAAGAAAGCACGAAAAAAGGGTGAGATGTTCTCATAGGAAACAAAATGGGAAATAAGATGCTTGGTGGTACAATACCTAACTCCCTTTTTGCAATAGGGATGTCTAGATTATTGGCAAATGAAGTATCAATAGCAAGAGGATCAGAAACATCAATAGGAATAAGACTACTTGGTTGGATAGGATCTGTCCTTGGTGAATTTGATGATGTTGGTGGTACAGTTTCAAGTTGCTCCATAGCTCTTGAACTCGGTTGGCCCTTGCAACGACGAATAAAAACACGGAATGGAGGAGGATCAGGCAGAGGGGGAAGAACCTGAACTTGTTTCTCCTCCACCTTACTCTCCTCCTAAGGAGAATAGAGAAAAATGGGTCAATCTCAAAGAAAGACATGTTCATAGACACATAGTATTTTTTGGAAATGGGATCAAAACACCGGTAACCCTTCTGAGAAGATGGAGAACCCAAGAATACATAGGGAATGGTACGGGGATCAAGTTTACCATGAGTAAGAGATAGGTCTTGAACAAAACAACAACAACCAAACACACAGATAGGAATGGAGAAGAGGGGGGCCTTGGGAAATAGGAGCTGATGAGGGGCTTTGTACCCTAACAAGCAAGATGGCATATGGTTGATAAGATAGGCAACACACGTGTATGAATAACCCACAAGCAACTTCAAGGAGATGGCGTTTTTTCTTTCGGCAACACCATTCTATTGGGGGTTCTAGCACAAGAGCTACAATGGATGGATCCACGCGAAGCAAAAAACTCCGTGAGATACCTATGGAAGTACTCTTTGGCATTGTCCCACTGGAAAATCTGGATCTCCGTTTGAAATTGAGTGAATATCAAGTGTTGGATATCTTTAATAAATTTGGGTACTTCATCTTGGGGCCACATAAGATACACCCATGTATATCGGGAGTAATCATCAATAACCGTAATGAAATACTTGTAGCTAGTCTCGGATGTTAAAGTAACAAGGCCCCAAACATCAGAATAAACAATATGGAAAAGAAAATCAGATTTGTTATTCCTTGAAGTAAAATGATTTCTACAATCTTTGCTCAACTGACAAGTTTGACATGTGAGTTCAGACATTGACACCGTCTAAAACAAATATGAAACCAAAACTTTCAACAACTCAAAAGATAAATCATCCAAACGACTATGCCATAAATAGACTTGACTCTTATTAGATAGACTCTTGGACTCAATAGCCGTAAGACTAGCTTTAGTCTCCAACATGTAAAGACCATCCACGATACGCCCTCTACCAATCATCTTCCCCGAGGCCAAATCCTGTATCACACAAGAAGAAGGGAAAAAAGTTTACTGAGCAGTTTAACGAATTTGTTATTGTTAGTGTAGGGGTATTTCTATATTTATACTTATGTTGAGGTTGCTGATCTGTAATATTATATTAGAACTAGTGCCCCTCACTTAAATAAGGGCACATGTATCTTTTCCCTAATTCGAACCAGACTTTTCTTCTCTCCTTTTCTCCTCCTTTCTCTCTTTCTTTCTTCCTTCTTTCTTCTTCTTTCTTCTTGGTTATCAAACTAACAAAACTCAAAGGCAGGCCAAATTATAATGTGGTATCAGAGCACAACTAAGCAATTCGGATCTGCCCAGATTTCTGTTCTCTGCGCACTCAATCTAGGGTTTTCTCTTGATTTCTCTGCCATCGATTGGAGATAAGGGAAATGGCTGAAAAGGAGTGGTCGCCCTCTTCCCTTGGAGGTTTCTATGCCTCCAGATGTGCTGTTCATGGTCGGTTGCTGTGGTTTCTAAGAAGCCCTCCCCTAATCGATGAAGAGAAGAGGGCCGATTCGTGTGGTGCAGTGGGTGTCTTGTGTGGATTGATTTTCTTCTTGTGTGGTTTGTTTTCGGGTGATGAGGTAAGAGATTTCTATGCATATTTTTTGTTATGAATCAAATAGGAAGTATGTTTCAGATCGTATGATGGGATTTCAAACTGTAGTGTGCTAGGGTTTATGCTGCTTTTTGTGTGATTCGAAGGGGGAGTGGTTCTCATATAGTGGTGAGATTTCAGGTAGTCGTAGAGTAGGGTTTGTGGTGTAAAGAGTGCTTCAGCAATAACAAGTGCTGAAACCAGTGTGATCAGTGTGATCAAGTAGTGTGCAGTGTGCCGAATTCAGTGATAACATAATTCAGCAATGGGAGATAACCGTGATAGTAAATCTAATGTGATGATACCTACTGACTACTTGAATGTTCAAATGACCTCCATTAAACTGAATGGAGAGAATTGTGTACCTTGGGCTAAATCTGTAGAAGTTTTTCTGAAGGCAAAGAAGAAGGTGAAACACATAAGGGAGGAGAAACCCTCCACTGGTTCACATAAGTATAAAGACAGAAATACCTCTACACTAACAGTTATACTACTAATAGAGAACAAATTTATAGGTAGTTTTGGAACATGTAGAACATCAGAAAGGGTGTGTCCAAGAGGAAGAGAGATGGTTCCTTGACCAACTATGGTTGAGAAAGAACCATCAGCAAGTTTCACCTTGTCCCTATCAGATAATAGATGATAAGATTGAAAACAATTTGACTTACCCGTCATATGGTTTGAGGCTCCAAAATCTGCTATCCAAGGGGAGTCAGAGGGATGAGAGGACACATGGAAAGCTATGGCAGAATTACCATTACCTGATGTAGACACAAAGGAAGTTGAGGGGGGAAAAACAGAATCCATTTGGTGGATTGCCCTCCCATACAACTCCAAATGGTCACAGAAAGAATTAATGATATCTTCCTTGGGATCACTCACGGGAGGGCTCATGATAGTGGTAGATGATTGAGGCTCCTGAGAGGCCAAGTTTGCTACATTTTCTTCTGACCTTACTGTCTCGACTTCTTATTTTGGTTTGATTTTTTACTCAACTTCTGGGCCCACTTTGGCTTCCCATAAAGTTCCCAACATGTATCCCGAATTGTGTCTAGACTTCTGACAATGAGTGCACCATAGTTTATCCTTGTCATCAACTTTCTTTTGGAAGTCACTCTTCTTAAAGGAATTACCCCCTCCTGTAACAACACTCCCTTTGGCTACTAATGTAATCTGCTCCCCCTTAGAATTATTCATCACATTCTGTCAACTCTCTTCTGACTGTACTAGGGCATGCACTTATTGCGTTGATGGGAGATCTTTACTCCCCATTATCTGAACCTTGATGGACTCATATGTAAAATTCAGCCCTAAGAGGAAGGCAAAACCCATTGCTGGGAAACTAGAGACTTGTAGGCTTTAACATCTACATAACATTTCTAGTCTATGTTCTGATAATAATCTAATTCTTTCCAAATAGAGGTCAAATCTGAATAGTAGACAAAGAGACTCCTCTCCCCCTGCTTACAAGTTGAGGCGGCAGCCTGCAGCTGATATATTTTGGCATAATGCTGTTGTTTTGATTATGTATATTTGGCCTATTCCCTTATCTCATGAGCCATTTTTGCCCATATTGAACGTCTTTCTCACTTGTGGTAGCATGGACAAGGACATCCATGACATCACTATGCTGTTTTCCTGGTCCCACCTATCATGTTCTACACCTCCAGACTATGGTTCTTTAACTCTACCATTGATATACCCCACTTTCCCTCTTGTTATTCTGTAAAGATTGATTCCCCTTGATCGTTCTAGTAATTTAGACCATCAAAGAGAATCACAGCCATGGGAAACTCATGTCAAAACCTCCACTCCTTCCACTCTGACTAGAGGTCACACCAGACACCAGAATCCTCAGAAGACTTGGTGCTTGTTCTCAGTTCAGTCACATACTCATAGTTCAGTCAAGTTATTAAAACTTAGTCCAGTCACAGTTCTAGGCACAAAATGGACCTTGTTCTCACACAGCATAATCAAAGCTGGCCACACAACATCACTTCTTCTCAGATTACCACACTGCTGAGCCAATTCAGATGAAAAATATCAGTATCAGATCTGACCAATCCCTTCAAGCAACTGTAGTTTAATAGGAATTAAGAGGAAAAAAACTGCTGTCACAGAAGCTACAGAACATGAAGACTTGAACAGATCACCTTTTAGGGCACAAAGAAGGATCACTTGATCCACATAGGCTGAGAAGAAACACTTTCACAGCAGTTACTGGTCAGTAGTCTTACATAATCCAGTTACCTGGGTACAGAAGGATCAATTAATCCACAAGGTTGAGAAAAAAAATTTGGGAACACCCTTCACTGCATTTGGCTTCCCTTCCCTTGGTGTTTTCTGGGCCCACGACTAAGAGGGAAGAGGAAGAACTACACAGCAAGTCTTCTCACATCAACCTGATCTACTAGACAAAAGAAGGAAGAAAAAAACTGCTCGCACTGCTCCTAAACCCAGATCTGTCACTCTGATACCATGTTTTCTTGGTAAACACACAGTAGGGTATCAGAACAGTGGGAGAAGAGAGAAGAGTTGTTTTTGAGTCAAAAGTACTGCTGGCGGTGCTAGCCTTTTTGTTGTTTATATTAGGGCTACTCACTTTAAAATTAAAGAAGGTAAAAATGCAAATGTGCCCTTGCGGAACTAAACCAAAGAAAAGACTAACGTATTCAACACTCCTCTTCAATTCCTTACTACTGCTGGCGGCTTTAACCTTTTTGTTGTTTATATTAGGGCGGCTCACTTTAAAATAAAAGAAGGTAAAAATGCAAATGCACCCCTGCGGCACTAAACTAAAGAAAAGACTAACATATCCAACACTCTTCTTCAATTCCTTCTTCATCTTTTGGTTCAGAAATTTCATCTCCTCAGGGTCATCATATACTCTTAGCCAAGGACCATAATCACCTGGTCCATCTCACCACCAACCACGTGAAGGGCCATATTTCACTTGATTTCTTCCACTGGATCCTTCATTTTAGAGTAGCCATAATCAATGTTTTAGAAGGCATGGGAGGCATACGCCTGGAGGCATGCCTCCAAGTGAGGCGTCCACAAAACGCCCTAAGGCATATGCCATAGGTGTTGATGCCTTTGAGAAGTACACCTTAGGTGCATGAAGCATACACCCCAGATGCCTTTTATATGCCTCAAGCACACGCCTCATACAAAAAAGATAGAAAGAAAAGAAAAAGAAAAGGGAAGGGAAAGGAAAGGAAGAAAGACAGAAAGAAAGAGAAAAAGAGAAAAGAAAGGGAAGTGAAGGAAATAGTAGGGAGAGAAAATTTGGGTCCCGGGGCAAACCCCCTGCTCCGACTTGCCCACTTGACTTGCTCACCTCGACTTTGACATGACCCCCCCCCCCCCCCTTCTAGCAACTATTATGTGCATTGTCATTCTTCTTAATATAACACATCTTCCATACAAGAAAAACAAAAAGAAAAAAGTTGAGATCCTCCTTCCTCTTCTTCCTTCCCCTCTCCTTCCTCTTTTTTTATTCTTTTGATGTATCATAGAAATTTTTTTAGAGCAGAAATAACAATCACATGGTTACAGAGTACATCCAGCAGAGGCACAAGATGCAAGCCCCAGCTAGAAAACAGATTACAACTGAGCCCAGAATAATTCAGACTTATGTACCCCCGTTTTGCAAAAAAAAAATCAGCCATTCCGTTAGCTGAACGCCTTTCCCATTGGACTGAAATTGTCATTATCTCTGACCAGCCACTTAAATCTTTCATATGTTCTTTGTATTTCCAAATTACAGTTTCAGGTTCCTTCAACCACCCTATTACCGGTTTAGAGTCACCTTCAAATAACAGTCTGTCATATTTTAATTCTCTAGCAATCTATATTCCTTGTAAGACAACTTGGAACTCCACAAAAACTGAATCCCCTACTCCAACTGAACCTGATAAAACAGCAACAACATGACCTTTAGTGTTTCTAAAAACTCCCCCTATACCAGCTAGGCCTGGGTTCCCTAGACTGCTGCCATCAAAATTCAGTTTGATGAATCCTGGACCTGGTGGTTTCCCACCCACAACAGGTTTGACCCTTGTAGAACTTTTAGTTACAATGTCCAAATTTATCGACATATCATCAAATGAGAAATCAGAAAATAATTTGAGAGACTTGGCCCACATTATAGCTCTATATAATATGCATTTCAGCACTGCTTCCTTACTTCTTTCTTTATCATTGAACACTCTACTATTCCTTTCCTCCCACACCATCCAAATCAATGCAGCCTTGATACATCTCCACAAAATTTTACCCCTTCTCTTTGGCCAGCTGAAAGTCGTTTATTCAAAGAGACTTCCAATCTGAATAGGAAAGCTCACCTGTGACCAAGAAGTTCAAACAGCTTTTCCAGAGACTAGCAACAAAAGGGCAGGATACCAGAAGATGGTAACAGTTTTCTCCACTTGCTGTACATAGGGTACACCAATTTTCAAAAAAAAAGGGACAGACACATGAAAGGTCATCTTTTTTGCAAAACATCCAATGTGTTTATTTTTCCATGGAAAACTTCCCAGCACAAAGCCCTAACCTTGGGAGGAATAGGTTTAGCCTAGAATTTATCAGCAGGTCAAAGAGGAGAGTTTGGGTCTGAACACAAGAAAGCCAGAAAGGAGGCACGAGAAAAGAAACCTTTGGGGCGCGGAATCCAAATCCAACCATCAGACCATAGTTGTCAAGGCAACTAGGTGAGGCTAGGTGACCATGGGGTGCCGAGGCACCTAGGCGATGGAATCTATAAATATAAAATTTATATAGTTCAGCCATATAATGATGACGACTGACAGCTGAGAGTGACTACTGATGACTGAGAACATTCATGGACTCATGATGATGATGATGAGTGGAGAAAGGGAGGACTGAGTATAGGGGCGGAGCCCCTGTTTTTTTTCGAAAAAAAATGAAAAAATGTCTGAGCTGAGAAGAGAGAACTCAGGACTGATTCAACTGAAATCTGGAAAAGAGAAAGAACTAACCTACTGAAGCTGAGGTGTGATGTTGTTGGGCTGGGGCTTGAAGTCTTCAGTTCTCCTCCCTCTCCAATTGAACCAAAAAATCCCTTGACATAAAGAAAAAAAAGGCTGTATACTTGGTCTTAATACTAAAATGATATCATGTAACCAGATTTATTTTAAAAGAATAAAACATCCAACAAAATATCAAAACAATAAATTAAAAAAATAGTTTTTTAGATGAATGTAGGCGCCTAGGCGCCTGCTTAAGTCTTTGGGCAGGTGCCTAATATGAAAAACTTGTGGCGTTTGGGTGAGGCGACCATGAAAAACCCCCTAGGCGTCTAGGCGTCGCCTTGACAACTATGCATCAGACTTAGAAAAATCCATGAAAATAGAGTAAAAAACTTGTAACAATGAGGTTGCCTTTTCTGATTCAAGGTCCCTTAAATTTCTTCTAAAACCAAAGTTCCAGCTTAACCCAGTTAATGTGGAGAGGGAAACAAAGTTAGAAACAAGTTCTTTTTTAAACAGGGAGAGAGAACACTCTTCATCCACCTTCTCTTAAGGAGGCTTATGCCTCTTACATTCTAAACTATGCTTCATGCCTCTAGGTAGTGGAATGCCTCATGTCACACCTCCATGTTTTAAAACATTGGCCACAATTTATTTCTTCATGGTCTATTCTTCCATAGGTTAAACATAGGTAGGTGCTCATATTGGAATGGATACCCTTGAGGTTGATGGAGTTGATATAATCTGTCAGGAGGAGATTTCCTGTAGGTTTGTGGCTCATTTCAAATCAATCTTCTAGAGACCTTTGGAGAATTGGGTAAGAGTGGAGGAGGACTAGCCAACTTTGAATGAGTTAGACAGGGGTTGGTTAGAAAGAATGATTAAGGAAGAGGAGATTAAAAAGCTGTATTTTCTTTGGATAGAACTAAGGTACCAGGTCCAGATGGGTTTACAATGACATTTTATTAGGACTGCTAGGGCATAATCAAAGAAGATTTAATTGGAGCCATTAGAGAATTTGAGGATAAACATATTGTGAGTCCTGGAATCCATGCCACTTTTCTAGCTCTAGTTCCTAAAAAGACTGATGCTAAACACCCCAAAGATTTTAGGCCAATCAGCTTGGTGACTAGCATTTATAAGATTTTCGCAAAAGTGCTCTCTAGGAGGATAAAAGAAGTTCTTCTTTCTCTCATTAGCCAAGCACAAGGAGCCTTTGTATATGATAGACAAATTATAGATCAGATCCTCATTGCAAATGGGAGTGTAGAGGAGATGAGGAAATCTAGCAGAAAAGGCTTTGTTTGCAAATTGGACTTGGAAAAGGCTTATGATTTAGTGGACTAGAGTTTCTTGTTGGAGGTGTTAAGAAGGCGTGGTTTTGGGAACAAATGGTGTAATTGGATAAGTGGATGCTTAAATTCTCGTCATTACTCTGTCTTGGTTAATGGAGTGGTTAAGGATTTCTTTCCAACTAATAGAGGCCTAAGACAAGGTGACCCACTTTTTCCTTTCCTCTTTACACTTGTTGCTGATGTACTCAGAAGATTAATCTCCAATGTAGATGAGGACCTAATAAAGGGTTGGAGAATAGGGAGGAGAGGCATTTCAGTAACTCACCTTTAGTTGCTGATGATATTGTTATCTTCTGTGAAGGGAATGATTTAAGCAAGGTGAATAACCTTAAGAATTTAATAAGAGCTTTTGAGCTTGCCTCCAACTTGAGGATAAACTTTGATAAAAGTTGTGTGGCTGGAGTAAACATGGAGGATTAGGAGGTAGAATCCATTGCAGTGTGTTTAGGTTGTGCCACTTCCTCTTGGCCTTTGACCTACTTAGGTCTTCCCTTAGGAGACAACCCTAAAGAAAGTAGTTTCTGGGGCTCCATTGTGGAGAAATTCGATAAATGCTTGGCGGCATGGAAAAAGAATTACATCTCAATAGGGGGTAGGGTGACTTTGATTAGGGCCATACTTGCCAACCTTCCAACCTACTTCCTTTTAGTATTTAGGATTCCCCAAGGGAGGCTAAGAAACTAGAAAAGGTAATGAGGGATTTTCTGTGGGAACCCGGAGAGGTGAAAAAGGACCATCTAGTTAGATGGGAGATAGTCAATAAACCTAAGGAAGAGGGGGGCCTAGGGATAGGGAACATAGTGTAGAAGAATGAAGCCCTCCTAGGGAAGTGGTTATGGAGATGGCCTTGGGAGAGAGAGAGATTATGGCATGAGGTGGTGTCAAGTATTCATGGCTACTCAGAAAATGGTTGGGATGCTAGGATATCTCGTTGAGCTGCCCTCACAACACATTGGAAGTCTATACATGGTATTCTCCCTCGCTTACTTAGGTTTATCAGGTATGATGCTTCCTCTAGTGATTCTATTCGGTTCTAGGAGGATGTTTGGGTGATTCTATTAGGTTTGCCTTAGCAAATCTATCTATTTATTATTTGGCGTTTTTTAAGATTCTGGTAGGGGTGGCTAGTAAGCTAGAAATACTAATGAGAGAGTTCCTTTGGGAGCTAAGGGAGGAGAAAAAGGACAATGGGGTTGGGTGGAAGGTGGTGTTCAAGAGTAAGAAGGATGGAGGCGTTGGCATTGGGAACATAAGAGAAACTTGGCTCTATTAGGGAAATGGTTGTGGAGATTTTCATTGGTAAAAGAAAAGTTGTGGGTGAAGATAGTGGGTAGTATTCATGGGCTTGCAGAGAATGGATTGGATTTTAGGATTCTGGCTAGGACTACAAGGGCATCACCCTGCAAAGCTATCTTAGCTATTTTGCCTCTGTTTTCTCCCTTGATTAGGTATGACTTGTACTCATGCAATCTCATTAAATTTTGGAAACATGTTTGGATTGGGGATTATCCTTTAAGAATGAACCGGTATCCACTTTCCTTATGCCCTCTAACTTGACCCTTGGATTTGATTGGAACTTGGGTTTGAGAAGAGATATCAGTGACTTAGAATTAGACAATACCTTGACTTTATTATTCATTATTGATGGGATTTTCCTGGAGCCAACAAAGATAGACAGTAGAATTTGGACCCTCTCTCCTTCGAGTTCCTTTACTTGTGCTTCTTTCTTTAAAACCCCAATACAACCTAATGTTCCTCTTGGTTTATCATTCCCTGTTAAAGAGGTGTGGTGTCAGTTTTTGTTGGGAAACTTTTCTGGAAAGAGTTGACACATGAGATTTGCTTCAAAGAAAAAGGCCCAATAGATGTTTGTCTCCTCACTAGTGTGCCCTTTGTAAAGCTGTTGGTGAGTCTGGTTGTTACTTACTAATTTACTATCAATTTGCAAACTCTATTTGGGAATGGTTTATTCCTTTGTTTGGGTGTAGGTGGACTTCCCCAACGAATGTGCAAAGCTTGTATTCCTCAACCTCCAACTAGCCAACAAAAAGGGAAAAGATTATATGGAGATGTGTTAGAGATGCTATATGTTGAACTATATGGGAAGAAAGAAACTCAAGGATTTTCTTAGGAAAAGGAGAGAAGTTTGGAAGTAGTGCTACTTAGTGGTGACTCATATAAGGGTAATACATTGGTTGAAAACACTGATATGTTTGCAGAATTCTCAGTGGATGATTTGCTAAGAAAATAGAAGGAAATTGCAATTTCAGCTTCAGTTAGGAAGGTTTCAAGTTCCTACTTGTTGAGCAAGAGCAAGAGAAGAGAAGAGAAGAGAGGAGAGGAGAGCCGAGAGGACTGAAAGCCCCTTCAGAACTTAGGGGGCGAAAGAATGATATATTATTATTTATACTAGTACAGTCGAACAATATAAACAGAGGAGAAATTACAACAGTACCCTTATGGTACTAAACCTGAATACATAAACAACTGACAACACTCCCCCTGAAGTTGGAGCATAGATATCAATCATGCCCAACTTGTCACAAAGATCATGATGTCTGAAAGCTGGTTCTCAGAAGTGACATAGGGGGTACACACTTCGCCTGTGATAACTTTCTCTCTGAAAAAATGCTTGTCAACTTCGATGTGCTTTGTTCTATCATGTAGCACCGGATTGGCAGCAATGCTTATAGCTGCTTTGTTATCACAAAATAGAGTTATAGGTTTGGTCACTGGGAAACCCAACTCCCCCAACAAATTCTTTATCCACATGCCTTCAGCAACCCCGTGGGCCATAGCACGATATTCAGCTTCAACACTGGATCTAGCTACCACATTTTGCTTTTTACTCCTCCATGTAAGAAGGTTCCCTCCTATAAAGGTGCAGTAGCCACTGGTAGACTTTCTGTCACTTTGGGATCCAACCCAATCTGCATCTGTATAAACTTCAACTTTTAAATGTCCGTGCTTTTGAAACAACAAACCAGTACCCGGATACTTCTTTAGATATCGGAGGATTCTCTCTGCTGCTTCAAGATGAGAAGACTTAGGAGCATGCATGAATTGACTAAGGACACCAACAACATATGCAATGTCTGGGCGAGTCATAGAAATGTATAACAATCTCCCTACAAGCCTCTGAAACTCTTTCACATCCTTGAGCGATTCACCACAGTTGTCACCTAATTTATGGTTGGGGTCAATGGGAGAGTCAACTGGCTTCACCCCCATCTTTCTAGTGTCCTGAAGTAAATCTAGGACATATTTCCTTTGAGAAATGAAGATACCCTTCTTTGATCGAGTAACTTCAATTCCAAGGAAGTATCTGGCAGGTCCTAGATCCTTCACTTCAAATTGAGTGGCAAGAAAAAGTTTCAATTTCTGAATTTCATCATCCCAATCACCAGTAACAATTATGTCATCCACATATACAATTAGAGCAGCAATTTTACCTTCTCCTTTTTTCACGAACAGTGTGTGATCTAATTGACATTGCCTGTATCCTTTCTACTGAACTGCCACATGGAATCTACTGAACCAAACTCTTGGTGATTGTTTCAGCCCGTATAAGGACTTCTTCAACTTGCACACTTTCTGTTCATTGCCTTGGGCTAGAAACCCAGGAGGTTGAATCATGTACACTTCCTCTTCAAGGTCACCATTCAAGAATGCATTCTTGATGTCCAGCTGGTGTAAAATCCAATCCAGATTGGCCACAAGAGAGAAAAGGACTCTAATGGAATTCATCTTGGCAACGGGGGCAAAAGTTTCAGCATAATCAACTCCATACACTTGAGTAAATCCCTTTGCCACTAAGCGAGCTTTATACCTTTCCACTGTTCCATCAGCCTTATGCTTGACTATGAACACCCATTTACATCCAACTGGAACCTTTCCCTTAGGAAGGTCAACAAGTTCCCATGTGCCATTTTTGTGAAGGGCATTAATTTCTTCCCTCATGGCATTTGTCCATTCAGGAACTGAAAGAGCTTCTGCCACGTTCTTAGGGATAGGGACACTGTCAATAGAGGTAAGGAAGGCACGAAATGAGGATGAAATGTTCTCATAGGAGACAAAGTTGGAAATGGGATGTTTAGTGGTGCACAATCTAACACCCTTCCTATGAGCAATAGGACGGTCAAGATCATTAGCAGTAGAGGAATCATTTTCAATAGATTCAAGGACATCATTGGGAGCCAAAATACATGAGTGAGTATGATCCTCCCACAAGGAGTCTGGTGGCACTAGAGGTACAACTTCCGGATTCTCTACAACTCTTGGATTTGGCTGGCCTTTGCGACGACGAGAAAAAACACGAAAATGTGGAGGGTCAGGGAGAGAGGGAAGCTGAACCAGTTTCTCCTCATGTCTACACTCCCCCTGAGGACAAACATGATAGAAAGGCTCATCTTCAAAGAAAGAAACATCCATGGAGACATAGAATTTACGAGAAACAGGATCAAAAACACGGTATCCCTTTTGAGTGAAGGAGTAACCAAGAAATATGCAAGGTATAGCACGAGAATCCAATTTCCCCCCGGTGGGAGACGGATTTTGGACAAAACACCAGCAACCAAAGACACGAGGAGGAATAGAAAGAAGGGGAGCCTTAGGAAAGAGAAGTTGATGTGGGGCTTTGTACTCGAACCGATGAGAGGGCATATGGTTTATAAGGTAAGTGGAACAAAGAACAACTTCAAGCCAAAACCGTTTGGGAACATTCATATGAAGTAGTAAACCTCGAGCCACTTCAAGGAGATGTCGGTTCTTCCGTTCGGCCACGCCATTTTGTTGTGGTGTGCGGGCACAAGAGCTACGGTGAAGGGAACCATGCGAAGCAAAAAATTTCGTGAGGTCACTATGAAAAAATTCTTTTGCATTATCTGATTGGAAAATTTGGATTTCAGTTTAAAATTAAGTGAAGACCATCTGCTAGAAATCTTGAATGATTTTTGGTACTTCTTCCCTGGTTCGCATCGGGTATACCCAAGTAAATCTAGAATAATCATCAATGAGGGTAATGAAATACTTGTAGCCACTCTCAGATGGTAAAGTAACTGTGCCCCACACATCAGAATGAACAATGTGAAATGGAGATTCAGATTTACTATTTCTTTGAAGAAAATGAGTTCTACAATGCTTACTCAACTGACACGTTTGACAAGAAAAATCAGAAACAGACATTGACTTAAACAGTTTTGGGAATACAACTTTCAAAGACTCAAAAGACAAATGACCAAGACGACAATGCCATAAATAGACTTTTTTCTTATAGGACTGACTCATAGACTCTGTAACATGAAGACCAGCCTTATTCTCTAGCATGTAAAGTCCATCAGCCATACGACCCCTACCAATCGTTCTCCCCGAGGCCAGATCCTGAATCACACAATGAGAAGGGAAAAAAGTCACTGAGCAATTCAAGGAAATAGTAACACTACTAACAGAGAACAAATTAATGGGAAAGTTTGGAACATGAAGAACATCAGAAAGGGTAAGGCCAAGAGGAAGAGACAAAGTTCCTTGACTAGCTATGGAAGAGTATGATCCATCGGCTAGTCTCACATTGTCTCTTCCAGAAAGAGGGTGATAGGTTTGAAAGTAAGAGGACGTACCAGTCATATGTTTTGATGCTCCAGAATCAATGATCCATGGAGAGTCAGGGGTGTGAGAAGCAACATGGAAAGCAGTGGTAGGGTTACCTGACGTAGATGCAAATGAGGTTGAGGGAGGAGTATCCATCTGACGAATTGCTCTACCATAGAGCTCTAAACGGTCACAAAAGGAATTCATAATGTCCTCCCTCGGGTCAGGTCTAGTGAGATGTGTTTGAGTCACAATAGAAATGGGGGGCTGATTCTCCCGAGTAGCCATGTTGGCCATGTGATGTTTCTTTGTACTTTGCTGTCCGTACTTCTTATTCACCTCTGAACCTTGCTTCTTAGTCAGATCTTGAGCCCATTTTGGTTTCCCATGAAGATCCCAACATGTATCTTTGGTGTGTCGGGGTTTCTGGTAATGAGTGCACCACAATTTTTCTTTATCTTCTGTTTTTTTCTGGAGATCTCCTTTCCGGGAAGAAGATCCCACACCAGTAGATACACCCCCTTTTGCAACTAACACAACAACATCCCCACTAGGGCTGTTCATCAAATTTCTCCTGCTTTTTTCAGATTGTACAAGAGCATAGACTTCCTGAACAGAAGGGAAATCCTTAGAGCTGAGAATCTGAACCCTGATAGATTCATACATAGGATTCAAGCCATGTAAGAATGCAAACACCCTTTGCTGGGAGACAAGCTGTTTGTACTTCTTAGCATCCTCATCACACTTCCAATCCACACTCTGGTAGTGATCCAACTCCTTCCAGGCAGATGTTAAGTCAAAGTAATAGACCGATAAACACCTCTCCCCCTGTTTACAAGTAGAAGATGCTGCCTGCAGTTGATAAATTTTGGCATAGTGTCGCAATTCTGAATATGTAGACTTTGCTTGTTCCCAGATTTCATTCGCAGTTTCAGCCCACATGAAATTCTTCCTGATTTGAGGTTGCATGGAAGCCAAGAGCCAGGACATAACAATACTGTTCTCCTGATTCCATCTATCATATTCAGCACTCCTGGAGGATGGTTCTTTTATCCTCCCATTAATATAGCCTATCTTCCCCCTTGCAGTGATGTATAACTTGATCCCTCTTGACCACTCTAGGTAATTTAAACCATCAAGAGGGACAACAGCCATAGGAAATGATAGGTCACCCCCACCCATTCCATTCAGCATTGAAGAAACTCCAGATGTGGCTGAATCTTCACTACTCATGATTTCGGGTTTAAGAAAAAAACAACAACCAAAGGGGTACTTCCGTACAAGGCAATTATAGAAACAGGTCCTTCTGACCTACGGTTTTACTGGGAGCAAAGACTGAACATTGCTGTTGCAGTACTGGAACAGGTCTGTATAACCTACGGTCTTGTAGGAATCCAAAAAACAACACTGCAGTTGCAGTACATAACCAGGTCTGTATGACCTACAATTGTACAGAGGTCATATGACCCCCCAATAGAATGGAAAATACAAGGTGAAGTTCACCACACCCCTAATCGACAGGCCTGGTAGCCGAACAGTCAATGACTGAGATCAGTACAACATCTGCTTTAGGGCATCAACAGTCCATCAAAGGGGTAAAGAAATACAAAAAAAAAGTGTCGAATACAGCTGCTTTGTTAAAGAAATACAATCCATCAATAGTCCATCAATCGGCTGAACAGTCAATCCGTAGGGCAGCCGAACAGTAAATGAACAGTACCTCTTTTAACTTCAGATGATAGCCTCTCTGTAAACCAGAATTCCTTCTACGAACCTCAGATGATGGCCTCTCTACAGTCGAACAGACAATGAATACAACTTCTGGGCTGGAAGATGAAAAGTCTCAGTAACTTTTGGGTCGAACTGAATACAACTGATTAACAGTTCGATGGATACAGCTCTGGGAGATGAAGAGACTATCTGCTCCATTGAACAACAGGTTTGCTTGACACCACCCTTCAGGCCTGGACGACTTGCTCTGATACCATGTTGAGCAAGAGCAAGAGAAGAGAAGAGAAGAGAGGAGAGGAGAGCCGAGAGGACTGAAAGCCCCTTCAGAACTTAGGGGGCGAAAGAATGATATATTATTATTTATACTAGTACAGTCGAACAATATAAACGGAGGAGAAATTACAATAGTACCCTTATGGTACTAAACCTGAATACATAAACAACTGACAACACTACTGAATTCCTCCACCTCTTGGTTTTATCATACTGAACTTTGATGGCAGCAACATAGGCAATCCAGGATCCTTTGGAATAGGGGGAGTTATAAGGGATGAAAAAGGGAATGTGATAGCCATGTTCTCTAGCCCAAGGTTTTAAAAATCAGACTGGACATGAAACTGTTTTGGCTACTGGTTTCTGGGTCAAACAGTCCGACCTTTGGTTTGAACCAACGGATGGTTCTGATTAAAAAATTAAAAAATAAAACTAAAATGAAAAGCGGCCAAAAACTGTTGTCCGTGTAAATGGTTCGACCGCTTGGGTCAGTGGGTCGCTGACAAAATCAACGTTTTTTTGGCCAAGGAACGGTTTTAGGAGGAAATGGAACTGGTTGTCTAACTGGTTCCATTTTCAAAACCATGCTCTGTCCCAATCAAAGTGGGAGATTCTTTGAGGGCCAAGATATTAGCAGCTCTGGAAGGGGTACAAAGGGCTAAAGATCTGAATATCAACAAACTGATCATAAAGGAGACTCTGAGACTGTAGTGAGCTGGCTAAAAGAAAACAACTCTAGGCTTTGGAACTACAGCAATGAAAAGAGGAAATTTAAATGGCTGACTAAGGACATTGAAGTTTGATGCACATGGGTAAAAATAAGTGCAAATTCATTTGCGAATGGCTTAGCTAGGCAAGGGGTGAATAGGAGTTCTGTTTTTTTTTTGGCTCAGTTATAATCTTTCTTTTATTTTGGGTGTATGTTGGCATTTTTGTGGAGTTAAGATATTTTAGCTCCCCTCCTCTGTATTCTTATTCTTAATTAATTAATGAATTTTACTGTTATTGATAAAAAAATTACTTCGCATTAGTTTTAAAACATCTTAGGATCATAGTTTCCAGTGGTTTTGTGTCGATAATAGAAAAAGAGCTGCATATTGATACTTATCCATGATGTGCTTAGATGGACAGTGAAGCTGTTTTCTGAAGCGTAAAACGGTTTGAGTGGAACTTCTCAATTAGACTATTGATGGAATACGTTGGATTGTGACACCATGTATAAACACAATTGCATGGGAATCTTCTGTTTCATCATGGCAGTAGAGCTAAAGGAGGGTGATCCATGACGCTAATATTTATTAACATGCTAGATTATCACGAGGACATAATAAAAGATAATTTGTTAACTTTTCTCCGTTGGGTACTTCATTCATATTGATCAATCTATTCAATCTATCAATTGTCCATTCTTATTTGAGTTTTAACTGTGTTCTTTTTTTCCCCATTGGTTTTCAGGTAGTGGACCTAGTTAGAAAAGCAGTACCCCTTGCTTTGACACCTGATGATGATCCCAGGAGGAATGAGCTGAAGTTGCTTCGGAAGAAGAAGGAAGAGATTGATATGCTGGCCCACAAGCAAGTGCGCCGAATCCTATGGTCTGGCTTGGGTGTTGCTGTTGTTCAAGTGGGGCTTTTCTTCCGGCTCACATTCTGGGAATTTTCTTGGGATGTCATGGAACCCATTGCATTCTTCACGACTACTACTGGCCTGGTCATTGGATATGCTTACTTCCTGGTTACATCGAGAGACCCCACATACCAAGACCTCATGAAAAGGCTCTTCCTGACAAGGCAGAGGAAGCTGTTCAAGAAGCATAATTTTAATGTTGATCGTTTCATGGAGTTACAGAGTCAATGCAAGTCACCACTAGATGGCACCATGGTTTTGAAGGAAGAGGAAAAGATGTAGAAAAAGGGATTCTTTTCATAGAGATTATGCTTTCTAGTTTTTGTTGATTTTTTATCATTCCATCCTCTTCCAGTCTCCTTACATGGGAGGTAACTTCTACATCGCATGGTAGCCCTTTGTCTTCGATGCTGGGAGCCAATTTTCCTATCGTAAAGTATTTACTAGCGGCGTTTTATGTATTTATTAGTATTCTTGTAGAATGACTAGTGTTAAATGTTAGAAAGCATGGGATGGTTGTTGATGCTTTATCGACTGAATCCACTTTCCCCGTAATTGCATACACATTTTGGTTCGAAATGAACTGTCTCAATTTCCTAGAATTTCTTTTGGATTATTGTATCTATGTGCATCAAGATATTGGTTCATTTCTCTCTCAATTTGAGAAATAAGATAAATTCCGACTCCCAAATTCGATAAACTTTGCTGTGTTCAATCTTTAGATTCCGTAGTAACCATATCATGTAAACTAACCTCTCACTTAGTTTTTATGTGGTATACTGGTATTCCAGGATCGTTAAGGGAAAGCTCACTAAATGTCGTATCAAATTTGCTCAGTTTAACTACCAAAGAAAAAAAATATCATACTTGGATCTGTAATTAATTTGTTGGTGAAGTCTCTAGCTAGTTGTAGTGGATACCTGAAAATTCCCGCCTTCACCCAAATCCGTACGGCTCAGTTGGAAAGAGTGCAAATATAAATTCAGAGTGCAAAACCTTGTATTTTATATGTATTTACACTATATATTTGTATTTGTATTCCTTCCAAACTGAGCCCAAGGATGTTCTACTTTAACTGACATGCTTGGATCTGTAATTAATTTGTTGGTGAAGTCTCTAGCTAGTTGTAGTGGATACCTGAAAATTCCCGCCTTCACCCAAATCCGTACGGCTCAGTTGGAAAGAGTGCAAATATAAATTCAGAGTGCAAAACCTTGTATTTTATATGTATTTACACTATATATTTGTATTTGTATTCCTTCCAAACTGAGCCCAAGGATGTTCTACTTTAACTGACATGCTTTTCTGCTACTTGGCACTCGGGTGTACGCTTGTTTGGCATATCACTTGTCACGACTCATGATTGAACGTGCCAGTTCCCAATGTTTCATTATTTCTTTCTTTTTTTTTATTTTATTTAATCTTCATTTCCTTTTATAGGGATTCAAATGAAACTAGTTTTAAGAAAGGTGAAATCCCAATAGTTTCCTGGGTATAGTATGACTGAAACTATAGTTCTCTCGTGTGCATGAACTGGATTTGAGTACAATGTGTGGTTTGTGACTAATGAAAACAAACCAACCAAAAGTTATCAAACTCTTTAATGTCTCATGCTATAGTTTGCCACATGGCATGAGGAAAACTGTTTCCTGTTTCTTGAAATTGTTTGTCCTTGATAAAAGGGAAAATTTCTTAAACCACCCTTATGGTTTAGTTAATTGATCAACTCTATTCTTACTGTTTATATATTGTCTTAAACTATCATTATTGTTTCTAACAATTATCTAAAACCTTTCTTGCTGTTAATTTTCTGTCACACTCCATTCAAATGTGACATCACTTGACTCGTAATTTTTTAATTCCTAAAATACCCTTCATGTATTTCTGATTTATCTGACTCCTTCCCTTTCTGTCCATACTCTTTCACCTCGTCTCGATTTTCAAGGGATAGAAGTTGGAAAGACCGTCAGAATTTTCAACTTCTTTCAAAACTTCTCTTTTCAAACGACAACCTTTTGCTTTAGGCTTAGAATTAGTGTACGATTTTAGCCAAGGTTCTGGATTGGCTCAGAAGTTGCTGAAATTGTGAAGGGAGGGAGAGGTATTTGGATAAAATTGGGGTTTCAAGGAGAAGAGGCAAAGAGTAAGCAGTTCTAGCTAGGTCCAGGGTTGACGTTAGAGTTTGGTGGGGAGAAGGAATGAGAATTAGCATTAGGGTTTAAGGCACCGAAGGTAGTGAAGGGTTTTGGGCTGAAATTTCTGTTTATCTCTCTTTTTGTTATCTGGTTTCACGATCTCGAAATTTTGTTGGGTTTTGTAGAGAGAGGTAGACAACCTAGATTCTTAGATCGATTTGAGATGGTGTTTCTCCAAAGCTTTCCAACATAAACAAGGGCGGCTCTTGCGATGCCGCCAACTTGATCTCTAAGACATTAAACCTTCCTTTCGTCTTTCCATCACTATATCTCTTTGAATTTAAAGAACAAAGGAAGGTAAGTGAATTTAAAATAAAAGAAAAGATGGTTCATGAGATTTAGGTTTTGGGTTTTCTATGAGGATGGAAGAATTCTTATGCGTTACCATAGTTGGGGCTACAGAGTTGAGTTCATCCAATTCCACAATTGCAATTGAATGCCAGTTTCGCTTGGCATCGTCATTCAATTCTTACTCTATTGCATCTAAGGCATTTTTAGACCAACCTCATCAAATCCCAACGGGAGTCCAACAATTGCTCTGAAAGTTGGGAGTTTCCTCCTTCTGGTAGCTATTCCAGTCATTGCTAATATGCAAAAATGGAGCTTGCCAATGTTGATTACATCAAGAAAGATTCAAGTAAGGTTCAAAGTATGAACACAGGGCGTATTGGCTTGTACCAGTGCTTTTTTTATGTTTTATTTATTTTTTTTCAAACCAGTTTAGAGGGGTTAGTTTAAGTTCTGAGTACCTTCTGAACCATGGTCTGACCTAGGAATGGCAACAAGGTGGGTTTGGGGCGGGGCACCCCCTCCCTGTTTCCACCCTAAAGTCATGATACCTTGCCCCGTACCCGTCCCATCCCCGCTGGTGGGGCAGGTTCAGGGTGGGGCATCCATTCCCCACCGGGAACGCGGAATCCCCGAATTTTCCCTGCTCCAAGGCAATTACTTAAAAATTATCTATTTTATGGACAATTTATACATAGGATATAGGAATTTGGGCATATTTTAGAATTGAATTATAATACTTTAGGGGTAATTCAAAAATAAAATTATGGGATCCTAGGATTTTAAAAATTTAGGGAAAACTTAGAGATATTATAAATATCAATATTAAACCTAGAGATATTTTACTAATTTACCTTTGAGTTTGGAGCAGGTTCGGGGAATTATATACAAAACCCGTCTCTACCCTGTATCCAGTTCGGGGAAAAATTATTTTCCCATCCCCGCCTTGTCCTTGTTTAGGGTTGGGGAAAATCTGCCTCATTTGGGGCAGGGCCCCGGTTTTACGGCGAAATTGCCATCCCTAGTCTGACTCGATACAACACTGTATTGGGAAGCTGTCGACACGATATGTATCGACTGATGTGGGCCAATACGTGTTGATACTTTGAACATTGGATCCAAGTGGTAAATATGTTCGAGTATTAATCCTCTCTCTCTCCCTGTTTTTTTCATGGTATTAAAATTGAATATACAATACGATCAATTTTATCTAATTATATGTTAGAGTTGGGTTTCACCATAAGACTTGATGGTCGTCTGAAGCACTACCACTCTCTCATAAGGAAGAAATCAAGCTCCCTACCTTGGCTGAAATTCTTTAAGTTCCTAAAATTGAATAGACTTTGGAACTTGTGCCTTCCTCTCTTCTCATTTCTATCTTTTTCCTTGTCATTTTATCTTTACCACTTTACCAATGGATGTGTTTTAAATAAAACTATATAGGTATAGTTTTTAGGAGGTGAGGCCAAAATAGTGAGGGGAAGATGGAAAAGAAGAGGGGAGGGAAAATTTTTAATTGGTTGGGTTTTATTTTAAAAATTTTAGAAATAACGGAGGGCAAAGTTGACATTTAGTTTCTTTCTGTTAGCACTTAATGACAATGTCATTTGTTAGAAATAGTAGAGGTACTTTAAGACAATATGAAAATAGTAAGGGTAGAGTTAGTCAATTAGCTAAACTATAAGGGTAGTTTAAAAAATTTTCCCTTGATAAAGTGGTGTTGAACATAAAACCTTAGCATTTCTACTAGGGGTGTAAGAGAGCCAAGCCGGTTTGCAAGCTATTTGGACTTGACTCACTAAATGCTCGAAATAAGCTCAAAGATTCTCAAGTCAAATCGTGCTTGACTCAATTCGACTTCAAGCTTCGTAATACTTGGCTCAAGTAGTTAGCGAGCCTAATCAAGGTTCCAATAAAATATTATTTTTAATATAAATGAATATGAATTTTTTATAAAATTATATTTATAATATAAATAAATAAATTTACAATCAAGTTTCATAATACATTTTTATTTATAAATTTTAAGTAAATTTGTTTATAATTTTTAATAGCAGTTTATTAATAATTGGCTTGAGTTGAGTTGAGCTCGAGTAGCTCATGAGTATTGAGTTAAGTCAAGTTAAAGTATGAAACTCAAAACTCGATCGAGCTTGAGTCGAGTTTCAAGCTCCGAGTTTTTTAGTTGAGCTCAAGCTCGAGCTATCCGAAACTCAACTAGATTAAAAGCACTTGGGCTAAATGGCTTTACAATGGAATTTTACCAAGACTGTTGGGACATACTGAAAGAGGATATTTACTTAGCCTTTGATGAATCTTATAGAAGAGGAGTAATTAATCCACGTATAAATTTCACTTTTATAGCTTTGGCCCCTAAGAAAACTGATGCTTCATATCCAAGAAACTTTAGACCAATTAGCTTAGTTAATAGCTTGTATAAGATTATAGGCTTATAGCTAAGGTGTTACCTCTGAGGATTAGGCAAGTTCTCTCCAATGTTATTGCACCTAACCAAGGGGATAACATGCAAAGGATACACATAGTTGATCAAATTTTAATAGGAAATAAGTGTGGAGGATTTGAAGAGAGAAGGAAAGAAAAAAGTGGTGTTCAAATTTGATTTAAAAAAAAGCTTATAACTTTGTGGAATGATCTTTTCTTTAGAGGTATTGGACAACTTTGGGTTTGGAGAAAAATGGTGCAAATGGGTGGTGGGGTGCATCAAGACTTATTATTATTCTATTTCGGTGAATGGAATAGTGATGGATTTCTTCTCAGCCTTAAAGGGTATTAGGCAAGGAATCCTCTCTCCCTTTTTAGTTTACCTTAATAGAAAATGTCCTAGGGAGGTTGATCACTAGAGTAAAATAAAGAAATCTAATAAGAGGCTGGAGAATTGACAGGGAAGGGGTACCTATTACTCATTTATAGTTTGTAGATGATACAATACTCTTTTGTGAAGGAAATAATTTGAGATTGGCTATACATTTAAGAATATGTCAAATTTGAAGATAAACTTTGAGAAAAGTTGTATAGCAGAAATTAATCATAGGAAATGAAGCTTTTGCACTCTAGTTGTAGAAAATTTTGAGAAAAGACTTGCCTCTTGTAAGAATCATCTTAATCCGTTCCATCCTAACTAACTTGACTATGTACTATTTGTTGGTGTTTAAAATTCATAAAGGGGTGGGTAGGAAACTAGAGAAACTAATGAAGGATTTTCTCTTAGAACTAGGAGACAGAAGATTATAGGGTTGTTAGACAGTGTATGCCTTTAGATCCAATCAGAATAATGTACATTATGACATTTATTGTAAATGAATAAAGTACATATTTGATTCATGTTCTTGTAGTGTGTTTCTGTGTAATACCCTTAAACTGGACACTTATGAGACTCGTATTAGTTTAGAATGTTCACAGCCGTTGGATAAGTCTAGGGAGATTTATCCTACCAAGGCTGACACTGACGTGCTACCAAATGTTGGGGTGGTCTGTCTCAGCTGCCAGGGTGAGACCCGAGGTACATGCAATGTAGGTTTACTTGAAACCCTGAGCCGGACTAAATTTCCAGTATTGCCCTGGGCCTTGGAGATTGATGGGCAAAACTAGAAAGTTACATCTGACCCCTAGACTCGATTATGATACTACACTAGGTGTCAGATTGGGCTATCTTTGATATGCCAATCAGTGAGATCCTTAGAGGGGGTCAAAACCTAGGTATGTTGGGATTGTTTGAGAATTCATCTGAGTGGTTGATCATAGTGACAGGATCAGCCCCTTTGTCAGACAAAGGTAATGATCGGGGATGCACTCTCTCTGATGGAAACCAAGACTGATGGCAGTCGATTTCAATCATTGAAATTTGTTTTGCAAAATATATTTATATACAAATATATATATATATATATATATATATATATATATATATATATATATATATATATATATTATGGTTTCAAAATGTTTGCAAAAGGTTTTAATTCCCGGGATCCAGGTGAGTAGAGAGTGCAACATTGTTCCTTGTAGTCGAGGGAGAGGTCCTCTCTTGTCGGGCAATGTTTGATCATTATGGGTTGAGAGGTTAAGTGTAAGACTATTGAGTGTAATCCCTGATGGGATAATCTTGCATCTGCCCATAGTCCCTGGGTTTTTATAAGGTGGCTTGGCCCAGGGACCACTTAGTGTAAGTGTTGGGCCCATTAGGAGCCCATGTGATTGGCTTAGGGGGTTCACTGTCCATAACAGTGTATTCGGCCAAGCCTTGTAACAGAGGTTGGGCTGAACCCATGTGGCTGATGTGTAGATCAATGTTTGGGTCCCACATCATACAAAGAAGCCCAACTGGGCAGCAATTTGGAAGGCTACTGAGAACTTAGACTTAATGGGCCTAAAGCCCATTTCGAACTGGCCTAATATTGAAAGAATGGTAGGATCCATCTAATGGACGCCATAAAGGTTGCGGAATGGGTGGGCGAATTTCAAAAATTTCCTACCTTCTCTCAACTGGGAATCATATTCCCTAAAATTAGAATACAATATTCAAGGATCCTACTTGAACCATAATCAAACCAGATCTGTACCAAAAGATAAATGGGAGGAATATACCTGATCCGGAGAAGCAGTATCTCCCAAAGTTGGTGTTCACGCCCAAAGAATGCTCCAAGATCCGTTCCTGCTGAAGATGACACAGCTGTGAATGGAACAGAACCAGCAGGGTGCGTCCTACACACTGGATCCTTCTCAAGAATCCTGTAGAAGTACTAAACACTGAATCTTTTTCAGTCTTTCTTGCAAGACTGATGTCAAGAACAGATTTCTTGACTTTCTTTTCTGCAAAGATCTAATCTTGCAATGGCAGATGGCGGCGGCAGGAGGAGATTTCCAAAACCGAAAAAGGCTGAACTGCTTTTCCTCTTTTTCTGGAGAGTATGAGATCTGATCTGAATTCGCAGGAGATATCCTATATCTCTTCAAGGTGGTTCGAAATCTCCTCCTTTCTTCTTGATTAAGAAACCTCCTTTTTAGGAGTTATCCCAATCCAAATCAGTATTTGGATAGGGGATAATCTTAATCCTTTTTGCAGATAGAGTTAGCTTACTCCTGATCTTATCAGGAGGTTACCAGATTCAAATCTAATTTGAATTTGGTCTTTAAGAGTGGATAAGGCTAAAGGCCCAATCCTTTTACTAACTTTAATCTCAAATTCGCCCCATGGATGGGTGATCATATCAGCCCACCTCGAAATGGGCTTTTGGCCCATTAAGTGTTTAGTGTCTAATAACTTTCCAATCTGCTGCCCAGTTGGGCTTCTTTGTATGGCGTGGGACCCAAGCATTGATCTACACACCAGTCACATGGGTTCGGCCCAACCTTTAATACAAGGCCCAGCCGAATTCACTAAAAAACTCAATGAACCCCATGAGTCCATCATATGGACCTTATGGGCCCAACACTTACACTAAGTGGTCCCTGGGCCAAGCCATCTTATAAAAACCCAGGGACTGTGGACAGGTGCAAGATTAGCCCATCAGGTATTATCCTCAATGGTCTTACACTTAACCTCTCAGCCCTGAATGATCAAGCACTGCCCGACAAGAGAGGACCTCTCCCTCGGCTACAATGAACAGTGCCGCACTCTCCTCTCACATGGATCCCAGGAATTAAAACCATTTGCAAACAATTTGAAACTGCACACATATATATATAAATATATTAATTTTGCAAAACAAAATTCCAACGATTGAAATCAACTGCCGGCAGTTTGGTTTCCATCAGAGAGAGTGCATTCCCGATCATTACCCTTTGTCCGACAAAGTGGCTGATTCTGTCACTATGATCACCCACTCAGATGAATTCTCAAACTGCCCCAACATACCCAGGTTTTGATCCCCGCTAAGGATCTCACTGAATGGCATATCAAAGGCAGCTTGATCAAACACCTAGTGAAATGTCATAATCGAGTCTAGGGATCAGGTGTAACTTTCCAGTTTTTCCCATCTATCTCCAAGGTCCAGGGCAATACTGGAAATCTGGTCCGGTTCAAGGATTCAAGTAATCCCATACTGCATGTGCCTCGGGTCTTACCCTGGTGGCTGAGACAGGCCATCCCAACACTTGGTGGCACACTAGTATCAGCCTTGGCAAGATAAATCTCCCCAGACTTATCCAACGGCTGTGAACATTTAAAACTAACATGAGTCTCTATAAATGTCCAGTTTTAGGGTTTTACACAGAATTAAACCAAACAACATGAATCAAACATGCACTTTATTTATTTCCACTAAATAACAAAAGTACATCAATTCAGATTGAAGCTAAGGGCATACAAAAACTGTCTAACAGCTCCCACTTGCACTTAGGTCCAATCTGGTACAAGCCGGAGTCCCATACTTTCCACGTGTTTCTCAAACACGTTCTGTGTCAGTGGCTTAGTCAATGGGTCTACCACATTCTCCGCTGATGCTACCTCTTGCTATCATCCTCCCGTAGGTCCAGTGTTGTCATACAACAATGGAATGGGTGATGTGCTGAATTCCAAATTCATGAATGAACACCTTCATTCATAAGGCAGCATCACTTACGGCAATGCTCTCGGCTTGGGTTGTGGACTATTAATTTGCAACTTAGGACCCCTGTTTGCTGACACTCAGGAAATAACACACGATCCTATCGTGAAAATATACCCAGATGCAGACTTTCTATCATCTGGATCCGACTGGAAATCGGCATCGGTATACCCTAGAACTTGCAGTGAACTACCATCGAATACCAGACAAAACTCTTTTGTCCTTCGAAGGTATTTGAGTATGTTCTTCACAGCAGTCTAATGCTCCTGCCCTGGGTTTGCCTGGAATCTGCTTACCACACTCACCGCCTGAGCAATGTCAGGGCGAGTGCACAGCATGGCATACATGATGCTCCCTACGGCTGAGGCATAGGGAACGTCTCTCATGCTCTCAATCTCCTCAGAAGTCTTGGGAGACATCTTCTTGGAGAGAGTGACTCCGTGCCTGAAAGGAACGTTTCCTTTCTTGGAGTTCTCCATGCTGTACCTCTTGACAATTTTGTCAATATAAGCAGCCTGGGATAATCCAATTATCCGCTTCGATCTATCTCTATAGAGTCGAAGACCCAGTATGTATGAAGCTTCTCCAAGATCTTTCATGGAGAACTGCTGTGATAGCCATACCTTGACCGAAGTCAACATTCCTACATCATTCCCAATGAGTAGGATATCGTCCACGTACAACACCAAAAAGGTGATCTTATCCCCACTGGACTTCCTGTAAACACAGGGCTCATCCGGATTCTGCTCAAAGTCAAACGTTTTGACTGTAGAATCAAAACGGATGTTCCAACTCCTAGAACCCTGCTTAAGTCCATATATGGATCTATTAAGTTTACATACCATGTGTTCCTGACCAGCAACAATGAAGCCTTGCGGCTGCTGCATGTAGATATCTTCACTAAGATCTCCATTCAGGAACGCGGTTTTGACATCCATTTGCCAAATCTCATAGTCATGGTACGCTGCTACAGCTAGCAGGATCCTAATGGATTTAAGCATGGCCACGGGCGAAAAGGTTTCCTCATAGTCGATGCCTTTTTTCTAAGTATACCCTTTCGCCACCAAGCGAGCTTTAAAGGTCTCAATCCTGCCATCGGGGCCCTTCTTCCTCTTGTAGATCCATTTGCAACCAATTGCTTTTACCCCAGGGGGCGGATCCACTAGAGTCCAGACTCCATTGGTCTCCATTGAGTCCATTTCAGCTCTCATGGTCTCCACCCACTTCTGGGAGTCTATGTCTAACATAGCTTCCGCGTAAGTCACGGGATCCTCTTCACTAGTCAAGGTTTCCACCAGGTAACTATCCTGGTCATAACCATATCGGACTGGTGGTCTGGATACCCAGGTGGTTCTTCTAGGTTGGTCATTACCTGGAATTTGTGGGACATCTCCCACTGCTCCTGAGCTCTCCTCATCAAGAACTATTTCCTGACGATGGGTGTCCAGGATGTAATCGGATTCTAAGAACTGGGCGTTTCGACTGCAGAACACTTTCTGCTCACTCGGGTCATAGAATAGACAACCCACCGAATCCTTTGGGTAGCCTATAAACAGGCAACGACTGGTTTTAGATTCCAACTTGTCCGCACTTGTTCTTTTAACGTGTGCAGGACAACCCCAAATCTTCAAGTGTCTTACACTTGGCTTCCTTCCGGTCCAAAGTTCATATGGAGTTTTCAGAACTGATTTGGTTGGAACCCGATTTAGCACGTAGATAGTAGTCTCTAATGCGTATCCCCAAAAGGATGTGGGTAATTGTGAGCGTATGAGAAGTGACCGGACCATGTCTAACAAGGTCCTATTCCTCCTCTTTGAAACACCGTTGAGTTGACGTGTAGCAGGAGGAGCTAATTGTGACACTATCCCATTGGCCTTTAAGTAGTCCCTGAATTCATCAGAGAGATACTCGCCACCTCGATCTGATCGAAGGGCCTTAATTTCTCTCCCTAACTGTTTCTCGACTTCTTGTCTGAACTCTTTGAACTTTTCAAATGATTCAGACTTATGTCTCATTAGGTACACGTAACCATATCGTGAAAAATCATCTGAAAAGGTGATGAAGTACACGTGTTGGTTCCGTGTCCTAACACTCAGTGGACCACATACATCAGTATGTATTAGGTCAAGTGTGCCTTCAGATCTTTCAGGCTTACCGTCAAATGGCCGCTTAGACATCTTACCTTGAAGGCAAGGTTCACAAGTGGGAAGATTTTCTACGGTTAGAAAATCCAAAGGACCATCCTTTACCAGCCCTGTGATTCGGTCAATACCGATATGGCCAAGTCGGTAATGCCAGAGGCACGTGGGACTTACTGTATCACGATTCCTTTTCTTGGGATTTTCGACCGACGTAGTTTCGGTTAAGTTAGTTTCCAGAGAAGGATGTAGAACATAGAGACCATTCTCTAGTTCCCAGCATGCGATGAATTTATTATTCCGTTTAACAGTAATCATATTACTAAAATAAACAGTATATCCATCAGCACACAGTTTTGAAACAGAAATTAAATTTCTTCTCAAGTTCTGTACATAAAGACAATCTTTAAGTACAAGTATTCCTTCTTTAAAAACTAATTCTACGGTTCCTATTGCCGCTGCTGCAACACTTGCAGCTGTTCCCAAGAATAATGTCACTTCACCTTCACTCAACCTTCTGCTAACTTTGAACCCTTGCAGTGAGTTACACGCATGAGTTGAAGCCCAGGAGTCAACACACCAGGACACAGAAGTAACTAACATGTTAGTTTCTATGACACAAGTTTCGATGTTACCTTTCTTAGATTCCAGGTAGACAGGACAATTCCTCTTCTAGTGGCCGGTCTGCTTGTAGAAGTGACAGACATCAGATGCCTTGTTCTTCTTCTGCTTTTTAGGATTGGTAGCCTTCTTCTGAGGCTTCTTTGCCTTTCTCTTTTTCTTGCCCGATTTGTTAGCTTCAGCAAGCATAACTACAGGCTCATCCTTCTTGAGTAGATCCTCGGCTCTCTGCAACATATTGCTGAGTTCCTGGACGCTGACATTCAGCTTATTCATATTGTAGTTCATTGTGAACGCATTGAAGGAAGAGGGCAAAGAATTGAGGATGGCATCCACTTGCGTGCCAAGATCTAGCCCGGATCCAAGAGCTTCAAGTTCGTTAATGTAACCCATCATCCGAAGACAATGGTCATGAACTTTCTGCCCTTTGGTCATCTGCGCGGTCATGAACAATTTCAAGACCTTCTGTCGAGTAGAACGGTTCTGCTCTTCATACATTGTTCTTAGACTGTCCAATATGTCCTTGGCTAGTTCGATCTGATCGAACTACTTCTGTATTGAGTTGTCTAATGAGGCAACGACAAAGCAACGGGCTAGGGAGTTCTTATCCTCCCACTCTTGGTAGTCCCTCCTACGGGCCTCAGAAGCCGTATCACCCGGACGTTCCGGTGCAGGATTTTTCACTACCTTGTCTAACTTTTCGGAAGTTAGGACCAGCATAATATTTCTGTACCAGTCGGCATAGTTTGGGCCCTTTAGCTTGTTATCGTCTAGAAGCTTTGCAAATTGACCGTTTGCCATTTTTTGATAAAATAGCAAAATCATTAGTCCACAACCTTAGTTTGATTCAAGTTACCTACATAGATATGGCTTTTAATCTATGTTCCATTCCCATTTGTTCATCTCTGAGATTTTCCTCCTTTTTCAGTGACGGAGACTACGAAATGTCTCTGGAAATGTGGGAAATCACATGGGGTGCGTGAAGCCAACTGTTTCAGCTGCATAACCCCACCACCTTTCTGTGACGGATCATATCCACTCATCAAATGAGTTTCCCTTTGGCCTCTGTCAGACAAGGTTCAGAGCCGTTTTCAGGTAAACCTTTCTGTCCAGTGAGTGCTTACCCATCATATTCAGGTTACGCCAAGGTACCGTGAGAGAGTTCCCATTTTCTGGTGAAGCCCCTCCCACATCGGTCTATGACGCCCCTATCATCTTATGAAACACTCTAATAGATCCAACAGCAAATGGATAGCCCAATTTTATGGTGCGTTTCCTCATTACTGAAGGACCCATCATTGTGCTAATGACAGAAGGCCTTTAGAGAGTCCATCACATGGGTCTCCCTATCACAAGCATTCATATTTGCTGGAGGGAACGAAACGCCCTAGTTTTAATTTAGGTCAAACCAGAGTGGCTCCCACTGACTTTCATAAAGTCAGATTTCTGGTGGGCCTTAATCGGCTAGGGGTTCCGTACGCATCCCTTTTCAGGGTTGTGGGGGCCCACCAAACAAAGAGGGGTCATCCAATGACCTTGAAGGACACCATGGCAATGATGTGCATTCAGCCAAGGTGTGCGCAAGAGCCACTAACGAGTCTTCATGGGCCAAGTACTTATGGCCCATGGTCACAGCACATCAAACATCCAAACATCACATGTAAAGGAGGAATTGATCCAATCAATTAACTGCTGTAAAGCCCATTGAATAGCCCATTTAAAAACTAAGTCATTAACAATTAATGACTACTAGGTGTATGGGCTGAATCGCAGATAGCAGTTCGGCCCATATAGCTTGTCTCACAGTAATGGGCCTTTTGCAGTTTTAACCCTTTAAAACTGGGCTTTACAGGTGGGCCGAATTAATCCTTGTAATTGAACATCAGATTTGGAACAGCAAGTGTGAGAAATACAGACTGAAAAACAGTCCCTATCGAACCCCAGATTCGGTACAAACAGTTTTGGTCCAATCTAGTCCGAGAGGATCCAAAACTGATTTTCAATTCAAGAATTAATTCATGAAAGATCTGAAATTAATAATTTTGATTTCAAACAATCACAAATCAAACTATGGACTGTTCGCACCACCTGCAAAACAGAGGTTAATCACAAGGGTTGCAGTTTCACAAATTGCAAATCGCAGAAAGCGATTTCTCCAACTTCAAATCTCCAGCGCCGCCTTCTTCTTCCTTCTTCTTTAATCAAGAAAAATAATAGAAATCCTATTTCTATTAATTACATTCTTGATCAAATCTTATACATTCAGTCTAAAATAAAAAAAATTATTTACAAACCGAATATAAATAAATAGAAAGAAAAAGGGTGCGCAGACTATCTGCGCCAAATCTGCACTGTGATCTCCAGGTTCGAACAGTTCATTAAATCAAAATAAATAAAGAACAATTCTAAATGAATTTTGGATTTAATAAAATTAATTTCAGATCAATCGCCCTTAACAAGAAACAGTTTCTTGAAATAAAGAAAACAATCTGCGCAAATCCTGAAAGAACACCTTCTATCCATCTGCGCAGGGTCAGATCTGATTTTCTTTTGGTTCAAGATTCGAACCTGTGGCTCTGATACCACTGAAAGAATGGTAGGATCCATCTAATGGACGCCATAAAGGTTGCGGAATGGGTGGGCGAATTTCAAAAATTTCCTACCTTCTCTCAACTGGGAATCATATTCCCTAAATTTAGAATACAATATTCAAGGATCCTATTTGAACCAAAATCAAACTAGATCTGTACCAAAAGATAAATGGGAGGAATATACCTGATCCGGAGAAGCAGTATCTCCCAAAGTTGGTGTTCACGCCCAAAGAATGCTCCAAGATCCGTTCCTCCTGAAGATGACACAGCTGTGAATGGAACAGAACCAGCAGGGTGCGTCCTACACACTGGATCCTTCTCAAGAATCCTGTAGAAGTACTAAACACTGAATCTTTTTCAGTCTTTCTTGCAAGACTGATGTCAAGAACAGATTTCTTGACTTTCTTTTCTGCAATGATCTAATCTTGCAATGGCAGATGGCGGCGGCAGGAGGAGATTTCCAAAACCGAAAAAGGCTGAACTGCTTTTCCTCTTTTTCTGGAGAGTATGAGATATGATCTGAATTCGTAGGAGATATCCTATATCTCTTCAAGGTGGTTCGAAATCTCCTCCTTTCTTCTTGATTAAGAAACCTCCTTTTTAGGAGTTATCCCAATCCAAATCAGTATTTGGATAGGGGATAATCTTAATCCTTTTTGCAGATAGTGTTAGCTTACTCCTGATCTTATCAGGAGGTTACCAGATTCAAATCTAATTTGAATTTGGTCTCTAAGAGTGGATAAGGCTAAAGGCCCAATACTTTTACTAACTTTAATCTCAAATTTGCCCCATGGATGGGTGATCATATCAGCCCACCTCGAAATGGGCTTTTGGCCCATTAAGTGTTCAGTGTTTAATAACTTTCCAATCTGCTGCCCAATTGGGCTTCTTTGTATGGCGTGGGACCCAAGCATTGATCTACACACCAGCCACATGGGTTCGGCCCAGCCTTTAATACAAGGCCCAGCCGAATTCACTAAAAAACTCAATGAACCCCTTGAGTCCATCATATGGACCCTATGGGCCCAACACTTACATTAAGTGGTCCCTGGGCCAAGCCATCTTATAAAAACCCAGGGACTGTGGGCAGGTGCAAGATTAGCCCATCAGGTATTATCCTCAATGGTCTTACACTTAACCTCTCAGCCCTTAATGATCAAGCACTGCCCGTCAAGAGAGGACCTCTCCCTCGGCTACAAGGAACAGTGCCGCACTCTCCTCTCACATGGATCCCGGGAATTAAAACCATTTGCAAACAATTTGAAACCGCACACATATATATATAAATATATTAATTTTGCAAAACAAAATTCCAACGATTAAAATCAACTGCCGGCAGTTTGGTTTCCATCAGAGAGAGTGCATTCCCGATCATTACCCTTTGTCCGACAAAGTGGCTGATTCTGTCACTATGATCACCCACTCAGATGAATTCTCAAACTGCCCCAACATACCCAGGTTTTGATCCCCACTAAGGATCTCTCTGAATGGCATATCAAAGGCAGACTGATCCAACACCTAGTGAAATGTCATATTCGAGTCTAGGGGTCAGGTGTAACTTTCCAGTTTTGCCCATCTATCTCCAAGGTCCAGGGCAATACTGGAAATCTGGTCCGGTTCAAGGATTCAAGTAATCCCATACTGCATGTGCCTCGGGTCTTACCCTGGTGGCTGAGATAGGCCATCCCAACACTTGGTGGCACACTAGTATCAGCCTTGGCAGGATAAATCTCCCCAGACTTATCCAACGGCTGTGAACATTTAAAACTAACATGAGTCTCTATAAATGTCCAGTTTTAGGGTTTTACACAGAATTAAACCAAACAACATGAATCAAACATGCACTTTATTTATTTCCACTAAATAACAAAAGTACATCAATTCAGATTGAAGCTAAGGGCATACAAAAACTGTCTAACAAATATGATTAGTTAAATAAGGACGGATCTGGGGTTTAGATTAGTAGATAGGATAGGGTCTTATCCCTATCCAATCAGAGAGTCCAGATCCAAATATAGGTTTGAATCTGAAAACCTCATAAGGAGATTAGGAGAAAGTTGATCTAATCTATAGATAAGATAAGGGTCTATCCTTATCACTTAAAGAGAGTCCAGATTCAAATAAGGATTTGAATCAGGAAACTCCTAATGGGATTAGGAGTTGATCTCTTTAAGTCTATAATGGAGGAGAGGGTGAACCATTCAGTTCATCCCAACTCCATCCAGAGATATCAGATCTCAGACCACACAGAGAGAAGACAATTACAGTGTGACTGCACCTGTGTTCTCCTCCTGTTTGCCACCAATTGCCAGTTTGATCTCCATTCAAGTAGGAGAGATCAAGAACTATTCTTGATATCAGCCTTTGGAGAAAGGCTGATCTGAAATCGTGCTCACTACCTCCATCAAATTCTTGTGAAGGGTTCGGTTCTTGGGAAGAACATTACTGATTCTGCTCCACCCTACACTGTGTCATTTTTAGTGGAAGTAGTCTTTGGAGATTTTCTTTGGGTGCGAACACCTTTGTTGGGAGATACTATTTCTCTGTATTAGGTATATCCCTCTCCTACTTCTAGTTTTAGATCTGGTTCGATTTATGGTTCAAGATTGATCCTTGAAAATGCAGATTTTCTAAAATAGGGAACGTGATTCCCAGATGAGGGGAGAGGAAATTTTTGAAATTTCGCCCAACCTACCTGCAGGGTTCAGCCATCCATATGATGGATCTCTCATCCCTTCAAGAGTTAGATGGGAAGTGCTGAGAAAATGTAAGAAATTTGGAGATCTTGGCATTGAAAATGTTTAGAAGAGAAATTTGACTCTATTGGGGAAGTAGTTGTGGAGATTACCTACAAAGAAAAAAATGTGGGTAAAGGTAGTGGTGAGCATTTATGGGCTTGTAGCTAATGGATGGGATGCTAGAATTCAAGTAATTGAATTAAGTTTTGGGAACTAGTCTGATTTGGGGATTCTCCTTTGAGGGGTCAAATCCCATCCTTGTTTTCTATTTCCAATTATAAGAATGAGCCTATATCTAATTCTTTGGTACTATTGATGCTTAGGATGGTCGAGGACAACAAAGTAATTTTGCCCCTAGACTTCGAAGGCTGGCTGAAGGCTTTGAGGGTTCGAGGAGCTTGTTGCCTAGGCTGGCCGAGGCGAAAAGGGCTCTGAATACTGTAGAAGCCGAAGGTAGGTGGCCCAGGTGCTGCAAAGCAGAATACGTTAGAGGCCCTGGGTGAGAACCCGGGGTAGAGTGTCTGATGGTCAAGTTAGTATGGGATACGAAAAGGAGAATTAGAAAACAACTCTGGGGATCAGTTCCAAGTATCGACGTAGATTGTCTTTCTTCCCCCTTTATACTTGAGTTGCTTGGAGGTAGGTGGAGATGAATGCCTGAGATGGGTGTCGTACGAGGGCAATCAGAGAGCTCTGTGAGGATGTGTGGGCGCTCCGTAATTGGCTACGTACGAGGGGAGTAGAGTAACTCCTGTTGTAGTGGATCTCATTCCTAGTCTCGAATGGGCTGGGTTGGGTCACCCCACATCACTTGCCCCTACTCCCGAGGCCGAGGAGAAAAATTCAGCTTCAGATGATGGGAGTAGTAACAATGAGCGCTATAGGCCCGGTAGTTGGGGTGTACCTTGTAGTGGCATCCTCTTTCGTGTCTCTACCTGGTTCATCTTTGTAAGTTGGGTCAAGGCTGCGAGTGATCTATAGCATTGTTGCCCGGTAGTTGGGGTGTACCTTCTTCCTCCTTTTTTTTGCTGCATTACTGATGACTATTCTTTGTTTGTAGAGGTGCCGATGGATGCCTGCAAAGCTGTTGTGGAACATGGTTGTGCCATGCAGAAGGAGCAGGCTAAAATGCTTTAGAGGCCTTGTAACGGGCAAAAGGAGAAGGTCTCTACCCCTGTGAGAGGGGGGGGGGTCCTCTTGCTAGGTCCTTGGTGAAGTGACCACTCCAATGACTCTCACGAAGGGAGCAACTTCACAAGTCCCTGTCAAGGGGAAGAAGCCCGTTGAGGAGGTGCCACTGAGGCGGGAGCAGCTCATGCCGCATGAAGCTGACTATTGGATTGCAGAAGCCCGCCCAGGAGACCAAGGCGGGGCAGAAGAGGCTACTTGAGGAAGCCACAAGGGATTAGCCTCCATAGAAGGTGGTCCGTTCCGATCACTCAACGGAGGATGCCTCGAGGGAGTCCCACAAAGAGTGAATGGGGTTGTTTTTTGACCCCAAATCCTTGGAGGAGATCGCCGAGCGGTCCAACCAAATCTTCCATTCCTAGTGGAACGTCTACGATGGGTACTCCATCCGGGAGGAGGTGGTTGGTCAAGCCTTGGTGAGTGGGGCCCTCCTCTCGAGGGACTACTTTCAGATGCTGGGGAGCATGCCTGAGAGAGTCTACACTCAAGTCCTGGGAAGCCTTGCTGAGGTAACGCTTCTTCCTTTTCCTTCATGCCTTTTTGTTTTCTTTGTGGAGTACCAAATGTTTCTTTACTGTAGGTCTGCATTCACTATGTTGGTCTTAGGAACTGGCTGAAGCTGACCTTGGACTAGATGGACAAGTTGCTGTTGCTTTCGAGAAATAGAAGTTCCGTATGAAGGCTCAAGCGCAATTGAAGGAGTTACAGGAGAGACTTTCCAAGGAGCAGATGGAGAGGGCCCACATCGCAAGCCTTCTTTCTGAGGCGAAGCAATGCCTCACCCAGGCCGAGGGAGATGGGGTCAAGGTGAAGAAGAGGGTGGCCAAAGTGCAGAGAAGAGATCCGAGGGAGCAGAAAAGCATGCCGCGGAGGCTGAACAGAAGGCTACTGAGGCCGAGAAGAGAGCCCAAGAAGTAGAGAAGCAGGCCGAGGAATTGGCCGATCTTGCCTATGGGGCTTACTTGGATAGGATCGAGGATACTAAGAAGGCACTCGTGGTGGCTTTGCTTGACTTCGATGCCACATCACTGAAGGTGATCCCTGATTCTCGAGAGGAGGCTGCCAACTCTACTCCCCCTCCTACAAGAGGATAGGCCTAAGCTGGGCTTTTTTTGTTTTCTTCTCTCTCTCTCTCTCCGTCTCTCTGTCTCTCTCTTTTCTGACAATGTACATGTATTCGGCCTAAGGAGCTGTGAAACAACTTTGTAAAGCCAAAGAATTTTTTGTGCATAATGAAAATTAGTGGCATTTTTTTTATTTTTTGCCTCAACTATTGCATTTGTTGTGTTGTTTTTCCTTGTGTTTTTTTTTTGTACTTATGCTTTTGCAGCTGAAGGGTCCATGTCCCTCCAAAAGAAAAACACAGTGTCGTACAAATATAATTGTCTTTAGTTTACTTTGTGCGTCAGAAGCATGGCGGAGAAGTGACCGAGGTGAAACCTCCATGATTGTGTCGGGGCATGCCTGGGGCTCGCCTGGCTCTCTCCCCCTTACTTATACTTAGGTAAATAGCAAGATGACTTGTTGACATGAGAGTGGGGAAAAAGGCTGAGTTGATGCTCGCCTGCCTCCCATTCTTCTAAGTGTTGACTTTGGCAAGGCCGAAGGCCTACCATATTGAGGGGTGGCCAAGATAGAGTTGAGGCCACTAGGCTCCAAGGGGCCTAGGCAGAGCTGAGGCTCGCTTGGCTCCCATATCCCCACATACTTGTTTTGATGAGGTCGAGCGCAACGCTCCGAGGAGGTTGGCTTCCTTTGCTGGTAGTGCTAAGTGTGAAAGTTTAGGAGGCTAGCCACCGCCGAGGTGGGGCACTGAGGTCCGTGGGGCCCTCAATCGTCCTGGTGTATTCCAACACATCAAGTCATAGGTCATTAAGTCTTAGCATTGGCTAAGCGAGGGGGTATAGCCCTCGAAGGTGGCTGTGCGCCTCTGCCAATCACGGGACTAAAGAGTTATAAGAACTTAGTAGGTACATGCACTAAGCGTTGAGCTAAAGAGGAATTTTGCTTCATTCATTCCATAATTTCAAAAAGATGTTACAATCACTTGTTGTACATTAGGAGATTATCCAAATTCCATGTCCGAGGTATATGTCTTCCATCTAGGTGTTCTAGGTGAAAAGTGTTGGGGCTGACGACTCACTTGATTCTGTAGGGTCCTTCCCAATTGGGGCCCAACTTCCTTGCTCCTAGTTCAGGGACCATAACTTTTCTAAGGACAAGGTCTCCCTCTTGATAGTGTATTTCTTTTACCTTGGAGTTGTAGTAGTGTAAGAAGCTACCCTTATCTGTGCTTGTTCCCAGGCTTCTTCCAATAGGTCTAAGCTTGCTCTGAGGGCTTTATCATTCTCGGCTTCATTGTACGCCTCAACTCAGAGTGTCAGCTGTTCGATTTCTACCAGGATTACTGCTTCTGTACCGTAAGTTAAGTTGAAGGGGATTTCTCCCGTGGCTGTCCGAGGCATAGTTCGGTAAGCCTAGAGTACATTATTCAGTTTGTCAGCCCATAGGCCTTTTGCTCGGTCCAATTTGGTCTTCAGTCCATCTAGTATTGTCCTATTGGTAACCTCGGCTAGGCCGTTGGTTTGAAGATAGCCTACCGAGGTGTACTATTGCTTAATGTCGTGGGAGGCACACCACTCCCGGAACTTGGCGTCATCAAATTGCTTCCTGTTGTTAATGGCCAGCATGTAGGGTAGGCCAAAGTGACATATGATGTTTTTTCAAAAGAAATTTTCGATGGCTCATATTGTGATAGTGGCCAAGGGCTCGGCTTCCACCCACTTGGTGAAGTAGTCTACTTCAACAACGAGTTACTTTCTGCCTCCCGTAGCCGGAGGACAGGGGCCAAGGAGGTCCATGCCCCATTTGGAAAAGGGCCATGGGTTATTGAGGGCCGAGAGAGCGGTGGTTGGCCTGTGGCATAAGTTGGCAGGCCTCTAGCATGGATCACACTTTTGCACCAATCTAGCTGTGTCCTTATGGAGGGTTGGCTAGAAGTATCTCTGCCTTAGAGCTTTTTGGGCTAGGGCTCTCCCACCGAGGTGGTTATCGCAAATGCCTTTGCCAATTTCTTGTAGCACATAGTTGCCCTCTTCCAGATGAAGGCATTGGAGGTAGGGCAAGGTGAAGGATCTTCGTTACAGCTTGCCCTCCAGTAGGGTATAATGGGTTGCCTGTTGTCTGAGTCATTTTGCCTCATTTCTGTCTTCAAGCAACCATCCATTTGATAGGAAGTTGACAAATGGTTCCATCCATGGAGATTTGGCCTCTATGGGGGGTACTTGGACTTCTTCAATGGAAGGCCGAAGTAGCTTCTCGACATGTGTGACCCGATCGGAGGTTTCGTTCGAGGTGCTTGCCAACTTGGAGAGGGCATCGACTCATGTGTTCTTGACTCGTGGAACCCATTGCAAGGAGAAACATTGGAAGTGGTGAACCAAATCTTAGACTTTGGCGAGGTACTTGGACATTCTTTGTTCTCTAGCCTCGTACTCACCATTCACCTGATTCACCACCAACTAAGAGTCATTGGAGTCTTCGACGTGTGTGGAGGCGAGGTCCCTAGCAAGCTGGAGACCAGTAAGGAGGGCCTCGTACTTGTCTTCATTGTTCAATGCTTGAAAGTTGAACCTTAGCGCATACTCCCAAGCAACATCATGTGGATTGAGGAGGATGAGGCCCGCTCCACTTCCTTTAGCATTGGAAGGGCCGTCAACGAAAAGCTTCCATCAGGATTGAGCATCCTTGCCCATATGATCTCCCTCAACATTTTTTGGGTGTTGGCGAAGGGCTCGACTAAAGGTGCACTATACTATGAAATTTTCTAGAGCTTGTGCTTAGATCATGGGCCTTGGCTAGTATTGGATGTCAAACTTAGACAGCTCGATGGCCCACTTCGTCAGGCATCTTGAGGTCTTAGGTTTGGCAAGAACGGCCTTAAGGGGCTGGTTCATCAGGACCATTACGGTGTGGGCCTAGAAATATGACCGAAGTTTCCTTGCCGAAATCACAAGGGCAAAAGACAACTGTTCTATCTCGGGGTACCTGGTCTTGGCATCGTAGAGGACCTTACTGGCATAGTACACTTGCTTCTGCACACCATCTTCCTTGATGAGGACTGAACTAACTACTTCATCCCTAGCTGAGAGGTATAGGTACAAGGTTTCCCCTTCAGCTGGCCGGGTGAGAAGGGGAGGCAAAGTAAGGTATGCCTTAAGCTTGTCAAAGGTGCACTTCGTTCATTGGAACTCTTTTATCTTCTTAATGGCATGGGAGATGGGTAGGCAACGATTGAGTGACAATGAAACCTAAGAGCTTGCTTGATGCAACGCCGAAGGCACATTCATGAGGTTGAGTTTCATGTTGTACTTTTGCAATGTGTGAAAGGTCTCAACTAGGTTTGATACGTGGGTCTTGACTTTCAGGCTCTTCACTACCATGTCATTCACATAGGCTTTGATGTTCCTCCCCATCTGCTCTTTGAACACCTTGTTGACAAGGCACTGGTAGGTGCCCCTAGCTTTCTTGAGGTGGAAGGGCATTACACGGTAACAGTATGTTCCATGTTTAGTGATGAATGAGGTCTTCTCTTCATCATCTAGGTACATCTTTATCTAATTGTATCTGGAGAAGGCATCCATGAAGCTAAGTAGCTCGTACACTGCAGTGGCATCAATGAGGTGGTCTATCCTCGATAAAGGAAAACTATCCTAGGGAAAGACTCAGTTAAGGTCTATGAAATAAATACAGATCTACCATTTTCCATTAGCATTCTTTTCCATAACTACATTTGACAACTAGTTAGGGTAGTGTACCTCTCGGATGAAGCTGACATTGAGTAACTTTTCAACTTCCTCCTTTATAGCCTTCCAATGTTCTAGTGCAAAGTTCCTCTTCTTTTTCCGAACTGGCCTAGAGCTGGGGTCCATGCTCAGCATCTGTGTAATGACCAAGGGGTCAATTCCGGGCATGTCAGTGGTGGACCAAGCAAAGACGTCAGCATTGAGTCTGAGGAAACTTACAAGTTCGGATAGGCTTTTGGGGAGAAAGTTGGACTTGACGCGGACTGCCATGTTGGGTTCATCCTCATCTAGGGGGATCAAGACAAGGTCCTTGACCGGCTAGGCTTGGTTCACTAGCTCCTCCCTAAGGTCGAGGCCCTCTAGTGGTAGAGCTTCTTTATTCTTTCCCTTTAACGCTGCCACATAGCATTGGTGGGCGGCATGCTAATTCCCACAAATGACTCCAACACCACGCTCGGTGGGGAACTTCAAGGTGAGGTGGTAGGAGGAGATGGCTGCCCGGAGTGCGTGAAGAGTTGGTCTCATGATGGCATTATAGGGTGACCCAATCTTCATGACTAGGAACTTTGTCATCCTTGTCACCTATTGGGGCTCCATCCCTACTTTGACTAGTAGGAAAATCTTGCCCTTTGGTTTGATGATGTTGCCGAAGAAGCCAACTAGAGAGGCATCTACTAGTTGGAGGCACTCCGAATCTATCTTCATCTTTTCAAAAGCTTCGTAGAAAAGGATAACGATTGAGGAGCCACTGTCAACAATGTTCCTTTTGACTACGAAGTTTGCAATTGTTAGACAGTGTATGCCCTTAGGTCCAATCAGAATGATGTACATTATGACATTTATTGTAAATGAATAAAGCACATATTTGATTCATGTTACTGTGGTGTGTTTCTGTGTAATACCCTTAAATTGGACACATATGAGTCTCGTGTTAGTTTAGAATGTTCACAGCCGTTGGGTAAGTCAGGGGAGATTTATCCTGCTAAGGCTGACACTGATGTGCTGCCAAGTTGGTTGAGGTGGCTTGTCTCAGCTGCCAGGGTGAGACCCGAGGTATATGTAGTGTAGGTTTACTTGAAACCCTGAACCGGACCAGAACTCCAGTATTGCCCTGGACCTTGGTGATTAGTGGACAAAACTGGAATGTTACACCTGACCCCAATAATCGATTATGATACTGCACTAGGTGTCAGATTGGGCTGTCTTTGATATGCCAATCAGTGAGATCCTTAGAGGTGGTCAAAACCTGGGTATATTGGGACAATTCAAGAATTCATCTGAGTGGGTGATCATAGTGACAAGATCAACCCCTTTGTTAGTCAAAGGTAATGATCAAGGATGCACTCTCTCTGATGGAAACCTAAACTGTCGGCGGTTGATTTCAATCGTTGAAATTTGTTTTGCAAAATATATATATATATATATATATATATATATATATATATATATATATATATATATATTATGGTTTCAAAATGTTTGCAAAAGGTTTTAATTCCCGGGATCCATGTGAGTAGAGAATGCAACACTGTTCCTTGCAGCCGAGGGAGAGGTACTCTCTTGTTGGGCAGTGTTTGATCATTAAGGGCTGAGAGGTTAAGTGTAAGACCATTGAGGATAATACCTGATGGTTTAATCTTGCATCTGCCCACAGTCCCTAGGTATTTATAAGGTGGCTTGGCCCAAGGACCACTTAGTGTAAGTGTTGGGCCCATTAAGAGCCCATGGTGATGGGCTCAGGGGTTCACTATCCATTAGAGTGAATTCAGCTTGGCCTTGTAACAAAGGCTAGGCTGAATCCATGTGGCTGATGTTAGACAGTGTGTATGCCCTTTGCTCCAGTAAGTTCTGATGTACTTTCGACATTTAGTGTAAATGAATAAAGTGCATGTTTGATTCATGTTGTGTGGTATGTTTCTGTGTAAGACCCTTAAATTGGACACTAATGAGACTCGTGTTAGTTTAAAATATTCACAGCCAGTGGGTCAGTCTAGGGAGACATTTCCTGATAAGGATATCACTGATGTGCCACCTAGTTGGTTGGGGAGGCTTGTCTTAGCCACCAGGGTGAGACTCGAGGTACATGCAGTGAGGGTTCTACTTGAAACCCTGAACTAGACCAGATTTCCAGTATTTCCCTGGACCTTGGTGATGAGTGGGAAAAACTGGAAAGTTACACCTGACACCTAGACTCGATTATGATATTGCACTAGGTGGCGGATTGGGCTATCTTTGATATGCCAATCAGTGAGATCCTTAGAGGGGTTCAAAACCTACGTATGTTGGGATGGTTCATGAACCCATCTGAATGGGTGATCATAGTGACAGGATCAACCCCTTTGTTGGAGAAAGATAATGATCGAGGGTGCACTCTCTCTGATGAAAACCAAGACTGCCGACAACCGATTTCAACCGTTGAAATTTTGTTTTGCAAAATATATTTATAATGATATAATATATATGTATGGTTTCAACTCGTTTGAAAAAAGGTTTTAATCCCCATGGTACATCATAGAGGAGAGTGCAGCACTGTGCCTTGCAGTCGAGGGAGAGATCTTCTCTTGTCGGGCAGTGTTTTGGATCATTATGGGCTGAGGGGTTAAGTGTAAGGCCATTTAGGGTTATACCTGATGGGCTAATCTTGCATCTACCCACGGTCCCTGGGTTTTTATAAGATGGCTTGGCCCCAGGGACCACTTAGTGTAAGTGTTGGGCCCATATAGTCCATGTGATGGGCTTAAGGGGTTCACTGGGCTTTCTAGTGAATTCGGCTAGGCCTTGTAACAGACGCTGGGCTGAGCCCATGTGGCTGATGTGTAGATCAAAGCTTGGGTCCCACACCATACAAAGAATCCCAACTGGGTAGTATTTTGGAAGCCTATTGAGCACTTAATGCATATTGGGCCTATAGCCCATCACGAACTAGGCTGATTTGATCAGTCACTTAAAGGGGCAGATCTGAGGTTAGGTCAAGCCAAAAGGATTGGGTCTTAACCCTATCCACTCATGGAGACCAAATTCAAATTAGGATTTGAATATGGTAATCTCCTCATAAGATCAGGAGTGGGCTGATCTAATCTACAAATAGGATTAAGAAGACTCCTTATCCAAATACAAATTTGGATTAGGATAACTCCAAATGAGATTAGGAGGTTTCTTAATCACTAAGAAAGGAGGAGAAACCCTAATTTCGAATTACAAGAATTCAAACCTTAAGGGGTATTCACAGAGCACACTTCTTCTTGAGATTGGATCTCAGAGAAAAACCCTAGCGAGAAGAAAACTATTTTCCACCTTTTGCTCTAGCGCTCTCCTCCAGCAGCCAACGCCATCTATTGCTAGTTCATTTTCTCTGTAAGGGAAAGATCAAGAAAAGTTCTTGATATCAATCTTTACTGAAAGGTTGATCTTATGTGGTGCTCATTGCTTCCATCGAGTTCTTTAGAAGGACCTAGTTTATGGGACGTACACTGCTGGTTCTGCTTCATTATCACTGTGTCATCTTCAGTGGGAGCAGTTCTTGGGAGTTTCTTTGGGCATGAACACCAACGTTGGGAGATACTGTTTCTCCAGATCAGGTATATCCCTTCCCTTCTCTTTTGGTTCAGATCTGGTTTGGTTTTGGTTCAAGTCAGATCCTTGAACATTGTATTCTAAATTTAGGGAATATGATTCCCAGTTTGAAGAAAGGTAAGAAATTTTTGAAATTCGCCCACCCATTCCTCAACTTTTTGGAATCCATATGATGAACCTTACCATTCTTTCAGCTGATGTGTAGATCAATGTTTGGGTCCCACACCATACAAGGAAACCCAACTTGGCATCTGTTTAGAAGGTTAGTGAGCACATAGACTTAATGGGCCTAAAGCCCAATTTGAACTGGTTTAATTTAATTAATTAAAGAGGGGTGGTTCTGGGATTTGGATCAGCAGATAGGATAGGGAGTTATCCCTATCCACTCAAAGATTGTAGATCCAAATAGAGATTTGGATCAGGAAGCTCCTAATAAGATTATGAGGGCTGATCTAATCTGCAGATAAGATAAGGGCTTATCCTTATCTCTTAAAGAGAGTCCAGATCCAAATAAGGATTTGGATTAGGAAACTCCTAATGAGATTAGGAGCTGTCTTTAAGGATATAAAAGGGGGAGGAGGGTGAACCTCCAGTCACTCAACTCAATAAGATCTCAGATCACAGAAAGAGAGAAGACAACAACAGTAAGATTGCACCATCTTTTGTTCTTGCGCCCTCTTCCTGCTACTGCCATTGTCAGTTCGTTCTCCACTATAGGAGCGATCAAGAAGGGTTCTTGGCATCAGTTTTTGGAGAAAAAATGATTTGAAGTCGTGCTCACATACCCTCCATCGAATTCTTGTTGAAGGATTCGATTATTGTGAAGAAACACCTGTTGATTCTGCTCCACCCTACGCTGTGTCATCTTTAGTGGGAGAAGTCTTTGGAGCTTTCCTTGGGTGTGAACACCTTCGTTAGAAATCACTGCTACTTTGTATAAGGTACATCCCTCTCTTACCTTTTGGTTTAAGATCTGGTTCGGTTTAGGTTCAAGATTGATCCTTGAAAATGCAGATTTTCTAAAACAGTGAATGTGATTCCCAGATGGGAGAGAGACAAATTTTAGATTCCCTGTAGGGTTCGGCCATCCATTTGATGGATCTCTCATCCATTCAGTGTTATCAAAGTCATGGTTCAAATCTTGAACCGAAATATATCAGATCTGAACCTGTGCAAATGGGCAGTAGGCGTTCTACCCGATTTGCATAGATAATTGATTTTTCGGGAAATTGGTTCCCAGATTAAGGGTGAATGATCTGAAATTAAATCTTTTTAAATCTGATATTTATTTGGATTTGTTCTTTATAATTACCTTGATTTATGGGTTGTTCGTACGATGGAGATCGAATTCTTTAATGGCGCAGGAAAACTGCGATTTGTAGTTCTTTAAATTTTGGTCTATAATTAATTTTTTTTAATTTCTAGACCGAATGTATAGGAATTTGATATGATGTAATAATAATATAAAATTAGGGTTTTTCTATTTTATTTTATTTCAAGATCGAAGCTGGATGCGCAGAAGGAAATTTCGCAAATGGAGAAATCACTATCTGTGATTTGCAGTTTGCGAAACTGCAAACTGAGATCTAACATTTGTTTTGCAGGTTGCAGATGTACAAACAACCCTAGTTTTGATTTTTGTTTGTCTTTAATCAGAAATTTAATTTTTTAGATCAATTCTTGAATTATTTCTTGAATTAAAAATCAAACCCTAGACCCATTCGAACTAGATTAGACCGAATTGGTTGGACCAAATCTGTGGTTCGATGGGGGCTGGTCTCACACCTAATTCCCACTCTTGGGTGAAAAGGTTGATATTTAATTGCAAAACCTAATTTGGCCCACACCTGTAAGGCCCAGTTTTAAAATGTTGAAATTGCTTAAGCCCACTAACTGCAGAAAACCTATATGGGCTGAACTGTTTAATGCTATTCAGCCCATATACCTAGATAATATTAATCAGTAATATTATGGATTAAATTGGGCTTGGATGATGGGCTTTACGGATATTAATTGATTGGATCAATTCTATCCTTGCATGTGATGTATGGATGTGTGATGTGCAACGTTCATGGGCCATAAGTACTTGGCTCATGTAGATACGACAGTGGCTCTTGCGCACACCATGGCTGAATGCACATCTTTGCCATGGTGTCCCTAAAGATCATTGGGTGATCTCCCTTTGTGGTGGACTCCACACCTCCCTGAAAAGGATCCGTGCGGAACCCTAGCCGTTTAGGCCCACCGAAATCTGACTTTATGAAAGTTTGTGGGAGCCACTCTGGTTTGACCTAAATTAAACTAGGGCGTAATAACTTTGTTCCCTCTTAAAATATGAGTGCATGTGATTGGGAGATTCATATGATGAACTTTCTAAAGGCCTTCCATCATTAGCATGAAGATGGGTCCTTCAAGTAATGAGGAAACACACCATAAAATTGGGCTATCCATTTGCTGCTGGATTTGTTGTAATGTTTCATAAGATGATAGGGGCGTCATAGACCGGTGTGGAGGGGCCTATCCTAAAATGGAAGACTCTCTCATGGTACCTTGGCGTTCACGAATATGATGGGTGAGCACTCACTGGACAGAAAAGTTTAACCTAAAATGGCAATGAACTTTGTCTAACAGAGGCCAAAGGGATATCTCATACGATGAGTGGATATGATACTTCATAGAAAGGTGGTGGGGTTATGCAGCTGAAACAGTTGGTTCCATGCACCCTATGTGGTTTCCCACATTTTCAGAGACATAATTCGTAGTCTCTGTCACTGAGATAGGAGGGAAATCTCAAAGATGAATAAATGGAAATGGAGCATAGATTAAAAGTCGTATCTATATAGATAACATGAATCAAATTAGGTTGTTGACTAATGTTTTCTTTTTACAAGAAATGGCAAACGGACAATTTGCAATGTTGTTGGATGACAACAAACTGAAAGAACCAAACTATGCTGAATGGTACCATAACCTTATGCTGGTCCTAACTTCTGAAAAGTTGGGCAAGGTGGCTAAAATCCCTACCCCGGAGTGCTTAGGAGATAGGGCTTCTAAGGCCTGCAGGAGGGACTACCAAGAATGGGAAGAGAAAAAATTCCTGGCCCGATGTTACATCATTGTCTCCTTGGAAAATTTGATACAGAGGCAGTTCGATTAGATCGAGTTGGCCAAGGACATATTGGATAGTCTAAAGAAAATGTATGAAGAGTAGAACCGTTCTACACGCCAAAAGGTCTTGAAACAGTTCATGACCGCACAGATGTCCAAGAACCAGCAGGTTCATGACCATTGTCTTTGGATGATGGGCTATATCATTGAACTTGAGGCTCTTGGATTTGGGCTTGACCATGTCACGAAAGTAGACACCATCCTAATTCTCTACCTGCTTCCTTCAATCCGTTCATCATGAATTATAACATGAACAAGCTGAATGTCTGCATTCAGGAACTCAACAATATGTTGCAAAGGGCCGAAGAGCTGATAAAGAACGATGAGCCTCTTGCTATGCTTGTTGAAGGTAGCAAGTTAGGCAAGAAAAAGAGGTAGGCTAAGAGAAAGTCCTAGAAGAAGGCTACCAAGTCTAAGAAGCAAAAGAAAGATAGAGCATCAGATGCTTGTCACTTTTGCAAGCAGACCGGCCATTGGAAGATGAACTGTCCTCAATACCTGGAATCCAAGAAAGGTAATTTTGAATACTGTGTCATAGAAACCAATTTGTTGGTAATTTCTACTTCCTGGTGTATTGACTCCGGGGCTTCAACTCATGCGTGTAACTCACTGCAGGGGTTCAGGATAAGCAAAAGACTGAGTGATGGAGAAGTAACTCTTTACTTGGAGACTTTTGCAAGTGTTGTAGTTACGGCTATAGGAAGCATAGAGTTATTTTTAGAGAATGATGAATTGTATTGAAAGATTGTCTTCATGTACAGAATTTGAGAAGAAATTTGACTTCTGTTTCAAAATTGTGTGCAGATGGATATTCTATTCTTTTTGATAATACGATTACTGTTAAAAGAAATAACAAATTCATTGCATACGGAGAACTTGAGAATGGTCTCTATGTTCTCCATCCTTCTCTAGAAACTAACATAACCAAAACTACGTCGGTCGATATCCCCAAGAAAAGAACCCTGATATAGTTAATCCCACATGCCTGTGGCATTACCGACTTGGCCATATCAACATTGATCGTATCACAAGGTTGGTAAATGATGGCCCTTTGGATTTTCTAACTGTAGAAGATCTTTCCACCTGTGAATCTTGCCTTTAGGGTAAGATGATGAAACGACCATTTAACGGTAAGCCTGAAAGATGTACGGGCACACTTGACCTTATGCATACTGATGTATGTGGTCCCCCGAGTGTTAGGAAACATAACCAACATGTTTATTTCATAACATTCACCGATGATTGTTCTCGGTACGGTTACATGTACCTAATGAGACACAAGTCTGAATCCTTTGAAAAGTTCAAGGAGTTCAAACAAGAGGTCGAGAAACAATTAGGGAGAGAAATTAAGACCCTTTGATCGGATCAAGGTGGCGAGTATCTCTCTGACGAATTCAGGGACTACTTAAAGGTCAACGGGATAGTATCACAGTTAGCTCCTCTAGCTACACCATAGCTTAACGGTGTTTCAGAGAGGAGGAATAGGACCTTATTGGATATGGTCTGGTCCCTTCTCGTACGCTCAGATTTACCCACATCCTTTTGGGGTTACACATTGGAGACTGCAATATATGTGCTGAATCAGTTCTGAAGACTCCCTATAAGCTTTAGACCAGAAAGAAACCAAGTGTTAGACACTTGAAGATTTGGGGTTGTCCAGCATATGTTAAAAGAACGAGTGTAGACAAATTGGAATCCAAGACCAGCCATTGCTTATTCGTAGGCTACCCCAAGGGCTCTGTGGGTTACCTATTCTATGACCTAGGAGAATAGAAGGTGTTCTGTAGCTGAAATGCCCATTTCTTGGAGGATGATTACATCCTGAACAATCATTGCTAGGAAGTTATTCTTGATGAGGAGAGCTCAGGAGTAGTGGGAGGTGTCCCACAAGTTCCAGGTAGTGACCAACCTAGAAGATCTACCCAGGTTTCCAGGCCTCCAATTCATTTCGACTATGACCAAGATAGTGAAGGAATGAGAGATCCATCATATGGATGGCTGAACCCTGCAGGTAGGTTAGGCGAAATTTCAAAAATTTCCTCTCCCCTCATCTGGGAATCACAATCCCTGTTTTAGAAAATCTGCATTTTTCAAGGATCAATCTTGAACCATAAATCGAACCAGATCTGAAACCAAAAGCAAGAGAGGGATATACCTGATACGGACAAACAATATCTCCCAATGAAGGTGTTCATGCCCAAAGAAAGACTCCAAAGACTGCTCCCACTGAAGATGACACATTGTAGGGTGGAGCAAAATCAGTAGTGTTTGTCCAAAGAACCGAACCCTTCGCAAGAATTCGCCGGAGGCTGTGAGAACAACTTCGAATCAGGCTTTCTCCAAAGACTGATATCAAGATCCAATCTTGATCATTCCTGCTTGAAGAGGAGATTGAACTGGCAATAATGGCGGCGACAGGAAGGAGGCGGTAGAAAGAAAATAGTGTAGTGATGCTATGTTCTTTCTTTTGTAACTCTAGCTCTGATTGAGAATCTGTGTGTTGGAGGCTGCCGCCCCCTCCTCCTTTTATAACCTTAAAGGGATCAGCTCCTAATCCCATTAGGAATTGCTGATCCAAAATATATTTGGATTTGAATTCCCTTTAAGTGATAAGGGAAAACCCTTATCTTATCTGCAGATTAGATCGGCCCTCTCCTAATCTTATTAGGAGGTTTCCAGATCTAAATCTTATTTAGATCTTGGACTCTTTGAGTGGATAGGGTTAAGATCTTATCCTATCTGCTAATCTAATCCCAGATTCGCCCCAGAATTTAACTGATCAAATCAGTCCAGTTCGAAATGAGCTTAAGGCCCATGAAGAATTTAGTGCTCATTAGGCTTCCAAACTGCTGCCCAGTTGGTCTTCTTTGTATGGCATGGGACCCAAACATTGATCTACACATCATCCGCATGGGTTCAACCCAACCTCTGTTACAAGGCTTGGCCGAATACACTGTCATGGACAGTGCACCCCCTGAAGCCCATCACATGGGCTCCTAATGGGCCCGACACTTACACTAAGTGGTCCCTGGGCCAAGCTACCTTATAAAAACCAAGGGACTATGGGCAAATGCAAGATTAGCCCATCAGGTATTGCCCTTAATGGTCTTACACTTAACCTCTCAGCCCATAATGATCAAACACTGCCCAACAAGAGAGGACCTCTCCCTCGGCTACAAGGAACAGTGTTGCACTCTCTACTCACAACCTAGCCTCTCCATTCAGAAACACAATTTTGACATCAATTTGCCAAATCTTGTAGTCATGATATATTGCTATAGCTAGTAGGATCCTAATGGATTTAAGCTTGGCCACAGGCGAAAAGGTTTCCTCATAATCGATGCCCTCTTTCTGAGTATACCCTTTCGCAACCAGACGAGCTTTGTAGGTCTCAACCTTACCATCGGGGCCCTTCTTCCTCTTATAGCTCCATTTGAAACCAATTGCTTTTTGAGTATACTCTTGTTGGGTAGTGTTTGATCATTATGGGCTGAGAGATTAAGTGTAAGACCATTGAGGGTAATACCTGATGGGCTAATCTTGCATCTGGCTACAGTCCCTAGGTTTTTATAAGGTGGCTTGGCCCAAGGACCACTTAGTGTAAGTGTTGGGCCCATTAAGAGCCCATGGTGATGGGCTTAGGGGTTCACTTTCCATTATAGTGAATTCGGCCTGGCCTTGTAATAGAGGCTAGGATGAACCCATGTGGCTGATGTGTAGATCAATATTTGGGTCCCACACCATACAAGGAAACCCAACTGGACAACAGTTTGGGTGGTTAATGAGCACGTAGACTTAATGGGCCTAAATCCCAATTCGAACTGGTTTAATTTGATTAGTTAAAGAGGGGCAGATCTGGGATTTGGATTAGCAGATAGGATAGTGAGTTATCCTTATCCATTCAGAGAGTCCAAATCCAAATAGAAATTTGGATCTGGAAGCTCCTAATAAGATTAGGATGGCTGATCTAATCTGTAGATAAGATAAGGGCTTATCCTTATCTCTTAAAGAGGGTCCAGATCCAAATAAGGATTTGGATTAGGAAACTCCTAATGAGATTATGAGCTCTCTTTAAGGCTATAAAAGGGGGAGGAGGGTGAACCTCCAGTCACTCAACTCAATCAGATCTCAGATCACACAGAGTGAGAAGACATCAATAGTAAGACTGCGCCATCTTCTGCTCTTGCGCCCTCCTCCTGCTACCGCCAATGCCAGTTCGTTCTCCACTATAGGAGTGATCAAGAAGGGTTCTTGATATCAGGTTTTGGAGAAAAACTTATTTGAAGTCGTGCTCACATACCCACCATCGAATTGTTGCTGAAGGATTTGGTTCTTGTGAAGAACCACCTCCTGATTCTGTTCCACCCTATGCTGTGTCATTTTTAGTGGGAGCAGTCTTTGGAGCTTTCCTTGGGTGTGAACACCTTCTTTGCGAGTTACTGCTACTCCATATCTGGTATATCCCTCTCCTATCTTTTGGTTTAAGATCTGGTTCAGTTTAGGTTCAAGATTGATCCTTGAAAATGCAGACTTTCTAAAATAGGGAATGTGATTCCCAGATGAGAGAGAGAAAAATTTTTGAAATTACGCCCAACCTACCTACAGGGTTCAGCCATCCATATGATGGATCTCTTATCCCTTCAGCAATGATGGTCAAAACCACCAATGCGTCATCATGGGGTGTTGCTACCCCCTTTAGGTCCTTGTCCATGAAGGAGAGGGGTTCTTTCTTCTACTTCTTAAGGGTCGGCCCCTAGATGTTCAGTTGCCTGGCATAGGCTTTGCAAGTTGAGGCCGAGGCTCCACCCAAGGCCATGCCTCCCACTATGACGTCGATGATGTCTGCTACTTGTTATTGGTGGTGGTGGTGTTGCTGAGAGAACGAGGCACTGGCCTGCTTCTGGCGTATTGCTTGAAGTGGCCCCAACAAATGAGGGAGTTTTTCTCATTTTTGAGATCATAACAGTCCTCGGTGTCATGGCCAGTATCTTGGTGGAATTTGCAATACTTTTTGGGGTTTTCCCTATGGGGGTTCTTCAACTTTTCGAGCCACTTCATAAAATTCTCTTGCCCAATTTGCATCAGAATCTGTGTGTAGGTGGAATTGAGTGGCGTATACTGATTGTAAGCCAAGGCCGAGGCAGGTGGCTTCCTGTCGTGGTTGTTGTTGCGGCCATGGTCTTCGTTCTTCTTTTTCTTCTCGGGGGCTTCGTTCCAGTGCTCTATGCCTCTCTCATGGGCGTCTATATCTGAAACCTCTTCAATGACAATGTACTTTTGAGCCCTTTATAGGAACTCCAGCTTCATCTTTGGCTGGCTTTTGGCAACTGAGCATTTGAGAGCCGAGTCGAGGAGGGGCCTACTAATAGTATGCATAGAAACCAGGGGGTCGAGGTCACAGACCTCGAATTCTTCTTTTTTGAAGCAGTTGATGTGTGACTGCAAACTCTCTCCTTGCTTTTGCTTAACGGTCATCAGCGAGATAGCTTTTCTGGGGGCATTGACTGCTGATGAAGTGGACGAGGAACATGCTAGAAAACTGTTCCCATGAGGTGATGGATTGAGGTGGGAGGTAGGAAAACCACCGCTGAGCGGCTCCCTTGAAGGTCGCTTGGAAAGTCTAGCACATCAAGGCGTTGGAATATCCATACAAGATCTTGAGTGCCCTGAAGCTCTCCAGGTGGTTGTCTGGGTCAATGTTCCCATCATACATATCCAAGGTGGGAGCTTTTGAGTTTGGAGGTAGAGGCTTGATGATGATGTTAGGGGAGAAGGCATCCATTCTCCCAAGGGAATTTCTCTATCCGACCAAGGTGTCAGTTAGGCCCTCCTTAACTTGTCAGAGCTCAGCTTTGGTGGCGCCAAGCTTAGCTCAGAGTTCAGCGAACATTGGGTTAAGCATAACCTATGCACCATCCCGGTTTTCATGGGAATGACGGCGATCGATGCGGACTCCAGAGTGCTCAGAGTTGATACTGTGTGCTTCGTGCTTAGTGCGACTGTCGTTCAAGATGTCCTGGAGAACTGAGACATGAGGGGAAGAGGCTCGACGTTGGCCCTCGGCCCTGGAGTGGGTGTTGGGGTGATCACGGCGTCTGCCTTCGTCCCTTAGATTGGCCCTTTAACATCAGTAATGTTGCTCGGAGGGCTAGCAGCTATCCTCCAATCATTTTGGTTCTTCCTCCCTTCGGTAGGAGGTCTGGATTTATCCTCCCTTCAGTTGGGAGGTCTGGTGGTTCGGGAGAGTGGGTCAGTTGGACGACTACTACAAGACTCTGAGGGCTTGGCCCAATGTGCATGGCCGAGGCTGGAGAACGATTGGTTGGTGGACTCATGTTGGCCTGACTTTGTTGACTCCCCGGTAGAACGGTCACCCTGGGGGTGACCTCCGGCCTAGGGGTAGTTTTGCTTGACTCGCTGTGTCAATTACTCCAGGCGGTTGAGCATAACCCAAAACTATTCACCGGTGACAAGATTTTATGTATTTCTTATTCTTTGTACCATGTTGGTTGATCAGATATTGGGGACTTGTTAACTTGTTAAAGTTCTTTTGGGGAACCTCCTAGCAACGGTTCCCACAAATGGCACCAATTGTTGAGGCTCAAGATGGTCGAGGACCATAAAGTAATTTCACCCCTAGACTCCGAAGGCTGGCCGAAGGCTTCACGGGTTCGAAGAGCTTGTTTCCAGGGCTGAGGCAGAGAGGGCTCCGAATACTGTAGAAGACGAAGGTAGGTGGCTGAGGTGCTGCAAGGCAGAATACGTCAAAGGCCCCGAGTGAGAACCTGGGGCAGTCTTCGACGGCCAAGTTAGTATGATGTACAAAAAGGAGAATTAGAATACAACTATAGAGATCAATTCCAAGTCCAAATGCAGATTGTCTTTCTTCCCCCTTTACCTGGAGGGGAGCACCCCTATTTATACTTGAGCTGCCTAGAGGTAGGTGGGGATGAATGCCTAAGAGAGATCTGCGGGGATGCATGGGCGGTCCACAATTAGCTCTGTATGGGAGGAGCAGAGTAATTCCTAATGTAATAGATCTCGTTTAAGGGATGAGAGATCCATCATATGGATGGTCGAACCCTACAGGAAGGTTGGGCAAAATTTCAAAAATTTCTCCCTCTCCCATGTGGGAATCACATTCCCTATTTTAGAAAACTGTATTTTCAAGGATCAATCTTGAAGCCAAACCAGACCAGATCTGAAACCAAACGGGAGTAGAGGGATATACCTGATACGGAGTAATAATAAACCCCAATGAAGGTGTTCACTCCCAAGGAGAAGACCAAAGACTGCTTCCACCAAAGATGACATGGTGTGAGGTGAAGCAGAATCATTAGGATGGTTCTTCAGCAAGAACCAAATTCTTCAACAAGAAAATGATGGAGGGCTGGTGAGCATGACTTCAGATTGCCTCTTCTAGCAAAAGGAAATCTCAAGAACTATTCTTGATCACTCCCACTGGTGGAGATTGAACTGGGTAGGGTGGCAAGAGTAGGAAAGAATTAGAGTAGAAGACAGTGTAGTCAAACTGTGTTGTCTCTCTCTATAATTCTGTAGATTGTTAGATGATTTAGAGGTTTTTCCTGCTCTTCTATTTATAGCCTTAAAGAGTGGATCTCCTAATCCCATTAGGAGTTTCCTAATGCAAATCTCTTATTTGGATTTGGACTCTCTTTAAGAGATAAGGATAATCCATTATCTTATCTGCAAATAAAAATCAACCTTTCTAATCTAATTAGGAGTTTCCTAATCCAAATCTTTATTTGGATCTGGACTCTTTGAGTGGATAGGGATAATACCTTATCCTATCAACTGATCCAAATCCCAGAACCGCCACTTTTAATTAATCTTATTAAGCCAGTTCAGTTTGGGCTTTCAGGCCCATTAAGTCTATGTGCTCACTAGCCCTCTTAATCTGCTGCCCAATTGGCTATCATTGTATGGCGTGGGACTCAAACATTGATCTACCCATCAGCCACATGGGTTCAGCCCAGCCTCAGTCACAAGGCCTAGCCGAATTCACTGTAGGAGATAGTGAACCCCTGAGTCCATCACCATGGGATCTTAATGGGCCCAACATTTACACTAAATGGTCCTTGGGTCAAGCCACCTTATAAAAACCCAAGGACTATGGGCAGATGCAAGATTAGCCCATCAGGTATTACCCTCAATGGTCTTACACTTAACCTCTCAGCCCAGCCCATAATGATCAAACACTACCCAACAAGAGAGGACCTCTCCCTCGGCTGCAAGGTATAGTGCTACAATCTCTACACACATGGATCCTGGGAATTAAAACCTTTTGCAAATATTTTGAAACCATAATATATATATATATATATATATATATATATATATATATATATATATATATATATATATATATATATATATATATATATATATATATATATATATATATATATATATATATATATATATATGTATGTATGTATATCTCTATATAAATATATTTTGCAAAACAAATTTCAATGGTTGAAATCGACTATTGGTAGTTTTGGTTTCCATCAAAGAGAGTGCATCCTCGATCATTCACTTTGTCCGACAAAAGAGCTGATCATGTCACTATGATCACCCACTCAAATGAATTATTGAATTGTCCCAACATACCCAGGTTTTGACCCCCTCTATGGATCTCACTAATTGGCATATCAAAGACAGCCCAATCCGACACCTAGTATAGTATCATAATCGAGTCTAGGGGCCCGGTGTTACATTCCAGTTTTACCCATCTATCTCCAAGGTCTAGGGCAATACTAGAATTTTGGTCTGGTTCAGGGTTTCAAGAAAACCCACACTACATGTACCTCAGGTCTCACCCTGGCAGCTGAGACAATCCACCCGAACCAACTTGGTGGTACATCAATGTCAGCCTTGGCAATATAAATCTCCCCATATCTATCCAACGACTGTGAAGATTCTAAACTAACACAAGTCTCATATGTGTCCAGTTTAAGGGTATTACACACAAACACACCATAATAACATGAATCAAATATGTACTTTATTCATTTACATTAAATGCCATAGTGTACATGATTGGAGCTAAGAACAATCGGGTGTAAGCTGAAGTCTCATGCTTTCCACTTGTTTCTTAAACACTTTCTGTGTCAGTGGCTTAGTCAATGGGTCTACTACATTTTCCATTGATGCTACCTTCTGAATTAGGATGCCCCCTCTTCCAACTATCTCCCGTAGTACATGGTACTTCCTCTCGATGTTGCTTCGATTTTGACTGGGCTTATGAAACCTTAGCCGGAGCAATGGTTTCAGTATTGTCACACAACAATGGAATGGGTGATGTGCTGGATGGAAATACTCCCAATTCCTAAATGAACTTCTTCATCCATATGGCTTCTTTGGTAGCTTCACTTGTGGCAAAGTATTCGGCTTCGTTTGTGGAATCCATCGTGGACCCCTGTTTGCTGCATTTCCAAAAAACAAAACACGATCCTATCATGAGGATATAACCAGATGTAGACTTTCTATCATCTGGATCTGATTGGAAATCAACATTAGTATACCCCTGGATCTGTAGTGAACTACCATCAAATACCAGACAAAACTATTTTGTCCTTCAAAGGTATTTTAGTATGTTTTTCACAATGGTCCAATGCTCCTGCCCTTGGTTAGTGCACAACATGGCATACATGATGCTCCATACGGTTGAGGCAAAGGGAACCTCTTTCATGCCCTCAATCTCTTCGGGAGTCTTGGGAGACATACCACTGGAGAGAGTGATCCCATGCTTGAAAGAAACGTTTCCTTTCTTGGAGTCCTCCATGTTATATCTCTTGACTATTTTGTCAATGTAAGTAGACTAGGATAATCCTATTATGCTCTTCGATCTATCTCTATAAAGTCGAAGACCCAATATGTAGGAGGCTTCTCCAAGATCTTTCATAGAGAATTATAGTGAAAGCCATACTTTCCCCGTAGTTAACATAACTAAATCATTCCCAATGAGTATAATGTCATCTACATATAGAACCAAGAACATAACCTTATCCCCACTAGTCTTCCTATAAATAAAGGGCTTATTCGGATTTTGCTCAAAGTCAAACTCTTTGACGGTAGAGTCAAACCAGATGTTCCAACTCCTAGAAGCTTGCTTAAGTCCATATATGGATCGGTTTAGTTTACATACCATGTGTTCCTGACCTGTAGCTATAAACCTTGTGGTTGCTACATATAGATATCTTCAATAAGATGTCCATTCAGGAACGTAGTTTTGACATCAATTTGCCAAATCTCATAGTCATGGTATATTGCTACAGCTAGTAGGATCCTAATGGATTTAAGCATGGCCACATGCGGAAAAGTTTCCTCATAATCGATTCATTCTTTCTAAGTGTACCCTTTCACCACAAGACAAGCCTTATAGGTCTCAACCTTACCACTGGGGCCCTTCTTCCTCTTATAGATCCATTTGCAACCAATTGCTTCTACCCCAGGGGTGTTAGACAATTTTGTATGCCCTTAGCTTCAATCAAGATGATGTACTTTATGAGTTTTTTGTAAATGAATAAAAATGCATATTTGATTCATGTTCCCTTGGTATGTTTCTGTGTAATACCCTTAAACTGGACACTTAATGAGAATCGTGTTAGTTTAGAATGTTCACAGCTAGTGGGTCGGTCTGGGGAGACCTATCCTGACAAGGTTGACACTGTGGTGCCACCAAGTCAATTGGGGTGGCATGTCTCAGCTGCTAGGGTGAGACCCAAGGCACATATAGTGTAGGATTAGTTGAATCTTTGAACTGGACCAGATTTTCAATATTGTCCTAGACCTTGCAGATTGATGGGAAAAACTAGAAAGTTACACCCGACTCCTAGACTCGATTGTGATACTACACTAGGTGTCAGATTGGGCTGTCTTTGATGTACCAATCAGTGAGATCCTTAACGGGGTCAAAACCTGGGTATGTTGGGACAGTCTGAGAATTCATCTGAGTGGGTGATCATAGTGACAGGATCAGCCCCTTTGTCGGACAAAGGTAATGGTCGGGGATGCACTCTCACTGATGGAAACCAAGACTACCGGCAGCCGATTTCAATCGTTGAGATTTGTTTTGCAAAATATATTTTATATGGGATATAAAAGTATATATATTATGGTTTCGAAATAATTTGCAAAAGGTTTTAATTCCCGGGATCCATATAAGTAGAGAGTGCAACACTATTCCTTGCAGCCGAGTGAGAGGTCCTCTCTTGTCGGTCAGTGTATGATCATTATGGGCTGAGAGGTTAAGTGTAAGACCATTGAGGATAATACCTGATGGGCTAATCTTGTGTCTGCCCATAGTCCCTAGGTGTTACAAGGTGGTTTGGCCCAGGGACCACTTAGGGTAAGTGTTGGGCTCATAAAACCCATGAGATGGGTTTCAAGGGGTGCGCTGTCCATAACTATGTATTCGGCCAGGCCTTGTAACAAAGGCTGGGCTGAACCCATGTGACTAATGTGTAGATCATTGTTCGGGTCCCATGCCATACAAGGAAGCCCAACTGGGCAGCAGTTTGGAAGGCTAAATGAATACATAACCTTAAATGGGCCTTAAGCCCATTTCGAACTGGGCTAATTTGATTAGTCACTTAAAGGGGCGAATTCTGAGATGGATTAGCTGATAGGATTGGGCCCAGACTTAGATCTAGAAGCCTCCTAATTAGATAAGGAGATGGCTGATCTGATTTGCAGATAAGATAAGGGTTATCCCTTATCACTTAAAGGGACTTCTTATCCAAATATGATTTGGATTAGCAACTCCTAATGGGATTAGGAGCTGATCCCTTTAAGTCTATAAAAAGAGGAGGGGGCGGCTGCCTTAAGACATGCAACACACAACTCCTGTCTTCAGAGCTGAAATTACAAGAAGAGAGAATTCTGCACCCTATGAAAACTCTCTTGCCGCCTCCTTCCTGTAGCTGCCGCATCCAACAGTTCGATCTCCTCTTCTCTACAAGAGTAATCAAGATTCAATCTTGATACCAATCTTTTGGAGAAAAGATTGGTTGGAGCTGTATTCACAAGCCACCAAGTTGATTCTTGTGAAGGGTCAAGTTCTTTTGGAAGAACAATACTGATTCTGCTCCACCCTGCACTGCGCCATCTTCAGTGGGAGCAGATTTTGGATTCTTTCTTAGGCATGAACACCTCCATTGGGAGATACTGTTTCTCTGTATCAGGTATAATCCCTCCCTACTCCTTTTGGTTCAGATCTAGTTCAGTTTATGGTTCAAGAATGATCCTTGAAAATATGATTTTCTAAATAGGGAATGCGATTCCTAGTTGAAGGGAGAAAAAAAAATTGAAATTCGCCCCCTTATTCCACAATCTTTGGGCGTTCATGTGATGGATATCCTATCCCTTCAATGGTATCAGAGCCATGGTTCAAATCTTGAACCATTCTGTTTCAGATCTGAACCTGCGCAAATAGGTAGAAGGCGTTCTACCCCATTTGCGCAGATATGGGTTTTGGGAAATTTGTTCCCAAAATTGATGGGCAAATAATCTGAAATTAATTTTATATAAATCTAATTATTATTTAGAATAGTTCTTTACGATTTTCTTGATTTATGGGTTGTTCGTACAAGAGAATATCAAATTTTGGTTAGTGCAGGGAAAACTGCAAGATTTGCAGTTTCTTGATTTATTTATTACATTTGGGCTGTAAATAATTTTTTTTTTTATTTTTTAGAATGAATGTATAGGTATTCGATTTGATGTAATCATTAATAGAAATAGGCTTTCTATTTATTTTATTTTTGGATCGAAGATGGCGGTGCAGAAAGGGAGATTTCGCAGATGGGACATTTGCTACCTGTGATTTGCAGTTTGTGAAACTGCAATCTGTGATCTAACCTCTGTTTTGCTGGATGGGTTGTGCGAACATCCCTATTTAACTAATTCTTGATTTTATTTTATCAGTTCTTTAATTTCATATTATTTTCTTGAATTAAAAATTTAATTAAAGATCAAACCCTAGACCCATTCGAACCAAAATTGGTTCAAATTGTTTGGACCAAATCTATGGTTTAATCAAGGCTGAAAGTCAGCCCTATTTTTTCCCACTAATGGGCCTGAGAATTGATATTTAATTAAATGGTTAATTCAGCCCAACCTGTAAAAGCCCAGTTTTAAATAGTTAAAACTGCCAAAAACCCACTTCAAAGTATAAAGCTATATGGGCCGAACTGGGCAACCCTACTTCAGCCCATATACCTAGATAATATTAATGGTTAATATTATGGATTTAAATCAGGCTTCCAATGGGCCTTACAAATGATTAATTGATTGGATCAATTTATCCCTGCATGAGATGTCTGGATGTGTGATGTGCTACGTGCATGGGCCATAAGTGCTTGGCCCATGCTCATTCGATGGTGGCTCTTGCGCACACCATGGCTGAATGCACATCATTGCTATGGTGTCCCTTTTGGTCATTGGATGACCTCTCTTAGTGGTGGGCCCCACACCTCATCAAGAGGTTACTTGCAACCCTATCCGATTAAGGCCCACCGAAATCTGACTTTATGAAAGTCAATGGGAGCCACTTTGGTTTGATCTAAATCAAACTAGGGCGTAATTAACTATTCCCTCCAACTAATATGAGTGCATGTGATAGGGAGATTCATATGATGAACTCTCTAAAGGCCTTCCATCATTAGCATGAGGATGAGTCCTTCAGTAATGAGAAAACACACCAGAAAAATGGGCTATCCATTTGTTGTTGGGCTTGTCTAAGTGTTTCATAAGATGATAGGGGCGTCATAGACCGATGTGGGAGGGGCTTCACCAGAAAATGGGAACTCTCTCATAGTACCTTGGCGTTCACGAACATGATGGGTAAGCACTCACTGGATAGAAATGTTTACCTAAAAATGGCTCTGAACCTTATCTGATAGAGGCCAAAGGGAAAACTCATATGATGAGTGGATATGATCCTTCACAGAAAGGTGGTGGGGTTATGTAGCTGAAACAGTTGGCTCCATGCACTCTATGTGATTTCCCACATTTCCAGAGACAACCCATAGTCTCCGTCACTGAGAAAGGAGGGAAATCTCAGAGATGAATAAATGGAAATGGAACGTAGATTAAAATCCATATCTATGTAATGAACATGAATCAAATTAGGTTGTGGACTGATGTTTACTCTTTTATCAGAAAATGACAAACAGATCTTTTGCAAAGCTTCTTGACGACAACAGGCTTAAGGGCCCAAACTATGCCAACTGGTACAGGAACCTTATGTTGGTCTTAACCTCTGAGGCCCATAGAAGAGAATACCAAGAATGGGAGGAGAAAAACTCCCTTGCCCGCTGTTATATCATTGCCTCTTTGGACAATCCAATTCAGAGGCGGTTCGATCAGATCGAACTTGCCAATGACGTATTGGATAGTCTCAAGACAATGTACAAAGAGCAGAATCGTTCTACTCGGTAGAAGGTCTTGAAACAGTTAATGACCGCGTAGATGTCCAAGAGCCAACAAGTTCACGACCATTGTCTCTGGATGATGGGTCATATCAACGAACTCGAGGCTCTTGGGTCCGGGCTAGATCTGGTAACACAAATCGATGCTATTCTCAACTCTCTACCTCCATCCTTTAATGCCTTAATCATGAACTACAACATGAACAAGTTGAATGTCAGCTTACAGGAACTCAGCAATATGTTGCAGAGGGCCAAAGAATTGATTGAAAAGGATGAGCCCATTGCCATGCTTGTTGAAACTAGCAAATTGGGCAAGAAAAGGAAGGCAAAGAGAAGGCCCCAGGAGAAAGCTGCCAAACCTAAGAAGCAAAAGAAAGACAAAGCATCGGATGCCTGTTACTTCTGCAAGAAGACCACTGGAAAAGGAACTGTCATGCCTACCCAAAATCCAAGAAAGGTAATTTCGAAACTTGTGTTATAGAAACCAATTTATTGGTAGCTTCTGCGTCCTGGTGTATTGACTTCGGGGCTTCAAATCATGCGTGTAACTCATTGCAGGGGTTCAAGGTAAGCAGAAGGATAAGTGAAGGAGAAGTCACACTATACTTGGGGACTACTGCAATTGTTGCAGCCGCGGCCATACGAACCGTGGAGTTAATTTTTAGAGAATGAACAATTGTACTGAAAATTTGTCTTTATGTACAAAATTTAAGGAGAAATTTGATTTCTATATCAAAACTGTGTGCAGATGGTTATTCTGTCTTCTTTAATAATACAATTACTATTAAAAGAAAAAATAGATTCATCACATACGGGGAACTGGAGAATAGTCTCTATGTTCTACATCCTTCTCTAGAAACTAACATAACCAAAACTACGTCGGCAGAAATCCCCAAGAAGAGAGCCCGTGATACAGTTAATCCCACGTGTCTGTGGCATTACTAACTTGGACACATCGGTGTTGACCGAATCACAAGGTTGGTAAAGGATGGTCCTTTGGATTTTCTAACTATAGAAGATCTTCCCACCTGCGAGCCTTGCCTACAAGGCAAGATGATGAAACGACCATTTAACGGTAAGCCTGAAAGATGTACAGGCACACTTGACCTAATGCATACTGATGTATGTGGTCCCCTGAGTGTTCGGACACGAAATCAACACGTGTATTTCATCACCTTCATAGATGATTTCTCACAATATGGTTACGTGTACCTAATGAGACACAAGTCTGAATCCTTTGAAAAGTTCCAAGAGTTTAGACAAGAGGTCAAAAAACAGTTAGGGAGAGAAATTAAGGCCCTTCAATCAGATCGAGGTGGCGAGTATCTTTCTGACGAATTCAGGGACTACTTAAAAGACAATGGGATAGTATCACAATTAGCTCCTCCTGCTACACCACAACTTAACGATATTTTAGAGAGGAGGAATAAGACCTTATTGGATATGGTCCGGTCACTTCTCATACACTCAGAGTTACCCACATCCTTTTGGGGTTATGCATTAGAGACTATGATTTACATGTTGAATCGGGTTCCAACCAAATCAGTTCCGAATACTCCATATGAACTTTGGACCAGAAAGAAACCAAGTGTCAGACACTTGAAGATTTGGGATTGTCCAGCACACATTAAAAGAACGAGTGCAGACAAGTTGGAATCCAAAACCAGCCATTGCCTATTTGTAGGCTACCCAAAAGGCTCTGTAGGTTACCTATTCTATGACCCAAGTGAGCAGAAAGTGTTTTGCAGTTGAAATGCACAATTCTTGGAGACCGATTACATCCTGGACACCCATCGTCAGGAAATTGTTCTTGATGAGGAGAGCTCAGGAGCAGTGGGAGATGTCCCACAAATTCTAGGTAGTGATCAACCTAAAAGATCCACTCGGGTATCTAGGCCACCAGTCCGTTATGGTTATGACCAGGATAGTTACCTGGTGGAAACCTTGACTAGTGAGGAGGATCCCGTGACTTACGCGGAAACTATGTTGGACATAGATTCTCAAAAGTGGGTGGAGGCCATGAAAGCAGAGATGGACTCAATGGAGACCAATGGAGTTTGGATTATAGTAGATCCACCCTCCGGGGTAAAAGCAATTGGTTGCAAATGGATTCACAAGAGGAAGAAGGGCCTCGATGGTAGGGTTGAGACCTTCAAAGCTCATCTGGTGGCGAAAGGGTACACTCAGAAAGAGGGCATCGATTATGAGGAAACCTTTTCACTTGTGGCCATGCTTAAATCCATTAGGATCTTACTAGTTGTAGCAGCATACAATGATTATGTGATTTGGCAGATGAATGTCAAAACTGTTTTCCTGAATGGAGATCTTAATAAAGATATCTATATGCAGCAGCCGCAAGGCTTCATTGCTGCAGATCAGGAAAACATGGTATGTAAACTTAATAGATCCATTTATGGACTTAAGCAAGCTTCTAGAAGTTGGAACATCCATTTTGACTCTACTGTCAAATCGTTTGACTTTGAACAGAATCCGGATGAACCCTGTGTCTACAGTAAGTATAGTGGAGATAAGGTTACCTTCTTGGTTTTGTATGTAGATGACATTCTACTCATTAGGAATGATCTAGGAATGTTAACTACGGTGAAAGTATGGCTTTCATAGCAATTCTCCATGAAAGATCTTGGAGAAGCCTCCCATATACTGGGTCTTTGACTCTATAGAGATAGATTGAAGCGGATAATAGGATTATCCCAATCTGCTTACATTGACAAAATAGTCAAAAGATACAGCATGGAGAACTCCAAGAAAGGAAATGTTCCTTTCAGGCATGGGGTCACTCTCTCCAAGAAGATGTCTCCCAAGACTTCTGAGGAGATTGATGGCATGAAAGATGTTCCCTATGCCTCTGTCATAGGGAGCATCATGTATGCCATGCTGTGCAATTGCCCTGAGTGGGTGATCATAGTGACAGGATCAGCCCCTTTGTCAGACAAAGGTAATGGTCGGGGATGCACTCTCACTGATGGAAACCAAGACTGTCGGCATCCGATTTCAATCGTTGAGATTTGTTTTACAAAATATATTTTATATGGGATATAAAAGTATATATATTATGGTTTCAAAATGACTGGCAAAAGGTTTTAATTCCCATAATCCATATAAGCAGAGAGTGCAACACTGTTCCTTGCAGTAGAGGGAGAGGTCCTCTCTTGTTGGGCAGTGTATGATCATTATGGGCTGAGAGTTAAGTGTAAGACCATTGAGGATAATACCTGATGGGCTATTCTTGCGTCTGCCCACAGTCCCTGGGTGTTACAAGGTGGCTTGGCCCAGGGACCACTTAGGGTAAGTGTTGGGCCCATAAAGCCCATGAGATGGGTTTTAGGGGGTGCACTGTCCATAACAGTGTATTCGGCCTAGCCTTGAAACAAAGACTGGGCCGAACCTATGTGGCTGATGTGTAGATTAATGTTGGGGTTCCACGCCATACAAGGAAGCCCAATTGGACAGTCGTTTGGAAGGCTAAATGAATACATAACCTTAAATGGGCCTTAAGCCCATTTCGAACTGGGCTAATTTGATTAGTCACTTAAAGGGGCGAATTCTGAGATGGATCAACTGATAGGATTGGGCCCAGACCCTATCCACTTAGAGTCCAAGATCTAAATAAGATTTAGATCTGGGAGCCTCCTAATTAGATTAGGAGATGGCTGATCTGATTTGTAGATAAGATAAGGGTTATCCCTTATCACTTAAAGGGACTTCTTATCCAAATATGATTTGGATTAGCAACTCCTAATGGGATTGGGAGCTGTTCCCTTTAAGTCTATAAAAAGAGGAGGGGGTGGCAGACTTTAGACATGCAACACACAACTCCTGTCTTTAGAGCTGAAATCACAAGAGAGAATTCTGCACCCTACGAATACTCTCTTGCTGCCTCCTTCCTGTAGCTGCCGCCTCCAACAGTTCGATCTCCTCTTCTCTACAGGAGTAGTCAAGATTCGATCTTGATACCAATCTTTTGGAGAAAAGATTAGTTGGAGCTGTATTCACAAGCCACCAAGTTGATTCTTGTGAAGGGTCAAGTTCTTTTGGAAGAACACTGTTGATTCTTCTCCACCTTGAACTGCGCCATCTTCAGTGGGAGCAAATTTTGGATCCTTCCTTGGGTGTGAACACCTCCATTGGGAGATACTGTTTCTTTGTATCAGGTAGAATCCCTCCCTACTCCTTTTGGTTCAGATCTGGTTCTGTTTATGGTTCAAGAATGATAATTGAAAATATGATTTTCTAAATAGGGAATGTGATTCCCAGTTGCAGGGAGAAAAAAAATTTAGAAGTTCGCCCCTTTATTCTACAATCTTTCGGCATTCATGTGATGGATATCCTGTCCCTTCAAAGGGGTGGATCTACTAGAGTCCAGGCTCCATTGGTCTCCATTGAGTCCATCTCTACTCTCATGGAACCTACCCATTACAAGGAATCTATGTCCAACATAGCTTCTGTATAAGTCTCGGTGTCCTCCTCACTGGTCGTGGCTTCCACCAAGTAACTTTCTTGGTCATAGCCATAATGAACTGGAGGCCTGAAATCCTGGGTAGATCTCCTAGGTTGGTTATTAACTGGAGCTTGTGGAACATCTTCTGTTACCCTTGAGCTCTTCTCATCAAGAACAACTTATTGACAATGATTGTTCAGGATGTAATCCTCTTCCAAGAAATGAGCATTTCGACTACAAAGCACCTTCTGTTCTCCTAGGTCATAGAATAAATACCCTACAGAGCCTTTTGGGTAACCTATAAATAGAAAATGACTAATCTTGGATTCCAATTTGTTAGTACTCGTTCTTTTAACATGTGCCGGACAACCCCAAATCTTCAAGTGTCTTACACTTGGTTTCTTACCAGTCTGAAGCACATGGGGAGTCTTTAGAACGTATTTGGTTGGAACCCAATTCAGCACGTATATCGCAGTCTCTAATGTGTAACATTAAAAGGATATGGGTGACTCTGAGTGTACGAGAAAGTCTGGTTCCTTTCTAATACATCGTTTAACTATGGTGTAGAAGGAGGAGCTAGTTGTGATACTATCCCATTGTCCTTTAAGTAGTCCCTGAATTCGTTAGAGAGATACTTGCTACCTCGATCTGATCGAAGGGTCTTAATTTCTCTCCCTAATTGTTTCTCGACTTGTCTAGATTCTTTAAACTTTTCAAAAGATTTAGACTTATGTCTCATTAAGTACACATAACCATACCGTGAGTAATCATCGGTAAAGGTTATGAAATAAATGTGCTAGTTACATGTCCTAACATTCGTGGGACCACATACATCAGTATGTACAAGGTCAAGTGTGCCTGTCGATCTTTCAAGCTCACCGTTAAATGGTTGTTTCGTCATCTTACCCTGAAGGCAAGGTTCACAGGTTGGAAGATCTTCTACAGTTAGAAAATCCAAAGGACCATCCTTTATCAACCTTGTGATACGATCTATGTTAATGTGGCCAAGTCGGTAATGCCATAAGCACGTGGATTAACTGTATCATAGGTTCTTTTCTTGGGGTTATTATCCAATGTAGTTTTGGTTATATTTGTTCCCAGAGAAGGATGGAGAACATAGAGACCATTCTTAAGTTCTCCGTATGCGAGGAATTTGTTATTTCTTTCGATAGTAATCATATTACTAAAGAGAATAAAGTATCAATTTGCACACTGTTTTGAAACAGAAATCAAATTTCTTCTCAAATTGGGTAAATAAAGACAATATTTTAATGTAATTGATCATTCTCTAAAATACAATTCTATAGTTTCTATGGTTGTAGCTGCAACACTTGCAGAAGGCCCCAAGTAAAGAATCACCTCTCCGTCACTTAGTCTTCTACTTGTCTTGAACCCCTACAATGTATTACATGCATGAGTAGAAGCCCCGGAGTCAATACACGAAGAAGCAGAAATTACCAATATATTGGTTTCTATGACAAAGGGTTCGAAATTACCTTGTTTCTTGATCTCCAAGTACTGAGGACATTTCCTCTTCCAGTGGTCGGCCTACTTGCAGAAGTGACAAGCATCTGATGCTTTGTCCTTCCTCTACCTTTTGGGCTTGCTAACTTTCTTCTGAGGCTTCTTCTTCGCCTTCCTCTTCTTCTTACCCAATTTTCCACCTTCAACAAGCATGGCAATGGGCTCATCCTTCTTTATCAATTCTTCGGCCATCTGCAACATATTATTGAGTTCTTGGATGCTAGCATTTAGCTTATTCATGTTATAGTTCATGATGAACTAATTGAAGGAAGGAGGCAAAGAGTTCAAGATGGCATCAACCTTGGTGACATGATCTAGCCCAGATCCAATAGTCTCCAGTTCGTTGATGTATCCCATCATTTTAAGACAATGGTCATGAACTAGTTGGTTCTTGGACATTTGTGTAGTCATGAACTGTTTCAGGACTTTCTGACGAGTAGAATGATTATGCTCCTCATACATTGTCCTTAGACTATCCAAGATATCCTTGGACAATTCGATCTGATCGAATTGTTGCTGTATCTGATTATCTAAGGAGGCTATGATATAGTACTGGGCAAGAGAATTTTTCTCCTCCCACTCTTGATAGTCCCTCCTGTGGACTTCAAAAGCCCTATCACCCGGATGTTCTGGAGCAAGGTTCTTAGCTACTGATAACTATAAATATATAACTCTAGCACGTGCACTAGTTATCAAGTAGTATAATAATATCGTTCCCACGGGGATTTAACAAAATAAGTATTAGAATCATAGTCTTCCCTAATTATTTGGACAATCAAAATTTAGATTTAAGGAAACAAGAACTACTAAAAATAAAAACTGGAACAAAGAAAAGTAAAAACAAGGGTGATCACTAAGCGAATATGCAAATGATGGAATCGCTAGGACTTTAGGTCCACCTAACCAATGCAATGAATATTGATGGGTCCAATTATCCAAGACTAATTGTTATTCCCATAAACTGAGATTTTCACAAATTTATTTAATATTCTCTCTCGAGATATACTAAACCTACGCCCATCAAGTAACCCTTCGATCTCTCGAGATGAGCTCTCAAGATGGAAGTGCATTAAGTCCAAGAAAACCATTAAATTCAGATGAATCATGTATATATCTCTATATACCATTTAATTCACACTATGAATTATTCTGTCAATTATGTGAATTCCTTTCTCAATTCATTCACATAACCCAAATCAATTAAGAGGTGGCCAAGCTCTTAATTGCATTAAACACAATAATTCATAGACTATATGGAAATCACAATTTTGGATAAATCAAGAAAATAAAAATATATTCATCAACATGGTTAGGCTTTCCATAGCCCTAGCAAGAAATAAATCAGTTCATGATGGAAGAATTAAAACAAAGTAAGGGGAAGAAAGAACTCTTCAATTCGCCCATGGTGCTGAGATCTCCTCTTCTTGAAGTTTCTTGAATTCTTAAACCTTTCTTGAACCCTTCTTGACTGATTGCTCCTTGCTTATTGATTCAAATCAGAAGTTGAATGACTGAATGATTCAGTGATCCAGTGATTTAGTGATACCTAAAGCTGGTCTGCCCCCTCCTTTATATAGATTAAAGGGGAGGGGTGGTCTCCTACTTTCTCTTGAAGTTTATCTTACAAGAATAGAAAGTCCTATCCTAATTCTGACCTTATCTCTTTATCTCTTGAACTCAATACCTTTTTCACTCTAAGATTACATTAAAAATTTTGATCTAAAAGGATTCTTCTTAGTTTCTTATTCTTGGATTCGTAATAGACTTCCTCTGCGAATTGGGCTTCAGCCAAGCTTTTCTACGAGTTGGGCTTCAGCTGCGGATTGGGCCTTCCTACGAAATTACCCTGACTTCGGGCCCGGATTAGACTTCGATGCAGGCCGAATTTGCAAAAGCCCAAAACATAAAAGTTGTGGATTTTTCTATTATCTTTCCAATGGATCTTAAACCAGCCATTCGGAGTTTGGAGACGTGAGTTAGGCCCAAATCACTGAACGATGTCGAAACTATGAAAAATCATTCGATTTGTCTTTCTTTGCTCTTGATGCCTTCTTTCATACCCTGGACCAAAATACAAGAGATATGAGTCTACTTAGATGTTAATTTAGTATAAAAGACAGAATAATTGGGGATAAAAATATGATAAATTCTACTCTCATCAGCTACCTTGTCCAATTTCTCGGACGTTAGGACCAGCATAAGGTTACGATACCAGTCAACGTAATTTGGGCCCTTAAGCTTGTTGTTGTCCAACAGTTTAGTGAATTGACCGTTTGTCATTTCTAATAAAGGGAAATGCTAATGTTAGTCCCCAACCTTATTTGATTCATGTTATCTACATAGATATGGTATTTAATCTATGTTCCATTTCTATTTTTCCATCTCTGAGATTTTCCTCCTAACACAGTGACAGAGACTTCGAATTATGTCTCTAAAAATGTGGGAATCACATAGGATTAATGGAGCCAATTGTTTCAACTGCATAATCCCACCACTTTCTATGAAGAATCATATCCACTCATCTTATGAGCTTTCCCTTTGGCCTTTGTCAGACAAGGTTCATTGCCATTTTATATTAATCCTTTCTGTCCAATGAGTGCTCACCCATCTTATTCGTGAATGCCAAGTTACAATGAGAGAGTCTTCTAAATTAACATAGTCCCATCCCACATCTATCTATGATGCCCCTATCATCTTATGAAACAATCCAACAGATCCAACAGCAAATGGATAGACCAATTTTATGGTGCATTTCCTCATTACTAAAGGGCCCATCTTCATGTTAATGTTCGAAGGCTTTTAAAGAGTTCATCACATAAATCTCTCTATCACATGCACTCACATTTCAATAGAGGGAACAAAATATTACGCCCTAGTTTAATTTAGGTCAAACCAAAGTGGCTCCCTTTGGCTTTCATAAAGCCAGATTTAGATGGGCCCTAAACAACAAGGTATACTACTGCACTCTCTACTCACATGGATCCTGGGAATTAAAACCTTTTGCAAATATTTTGAAACCATAAAATATATGTATATCTCTATATAAATATATTTTTCAAAACAAATTTCAATGGTTGAAATTGACAGCCGACAGTTTTGGTTTCCATTAAAGAGAGCGCATCCCCGATCATTCGCTTTGTCCAACAAAGGGGCTGATCCTGTCACTATGATCACTCACTCAGATGAATTTCTGGACTGTCCCAATGTACCTAGGTTTTGACCCCCTCTAAGGATCTTACTGATTGACATATCAAAGATAGCCCAATCTGACACCTAGTATAGTATCATAATCGAGTCTAGGGGTTAGGTGTAACATTCCAATTTTGCCCATCTATCTCCAAGGTCCAGGACAATATTGGAATTTTGGTCCGGTTCAGGGTTTCAAGAAAACCCACACTACATGTACCTCAGGTCTCACCCTGGCAACTGAGACAAGCCACCCCTACAAACTTGGCGGCACATCAGTGTCAGTCTTGGCAAGATAAATCTCCCCAGATCTATCCAATGGTTGTGAAGATTCTATACTAACACGAGTCTCATATGTGTCTAGTTTAAGGGTATTACACAGAAACACACCATAACAACATGAATCAAATATGTACTTTATTCATTTACATTAAATGTCATAATGTACATCATTCTGATTGGAGCTAAGGGCATACATTGTCTATCTCTCGTTCCCAGGTCTGATGCTCTTGGGCTGGGCCTCCCAGCCTCGAATGGTCTAGGTTGGGTCACCCCACACCAGGTACCATCCAAGTTATTCTTGTATTGGCTATTAGGGACATAAAGTTTAGTACTTTGACTTTAATGGATGTTTTTGATGTTTTTCTTTTATTTTTCCAAGCATGATAAAATGATTTAGACCTTTTCTCCCTTTGGTTCATTCAAATGTGCTTCCTTTTCCAAAGATTTAACTTAATCAAATGGTATTAGGGGTTTGTCTTTTCTTACAAAATGGTTCAGGGTAAACTTATCCCCCAAGGGTTGGGGGTTTTTATTTGGAGGCTTTCCTAAAAAGAATAAACACTTCTAATTTGTTCAAAGTAAAAGACCTAAAAGTTTATCCCCTCATTGGTGCATTTTTTTATAAGGCTAATGGTGAGAATTTCTACCACTTATTAATCTCTTTCAACTTTGTTAAAGGTACTTGTGAGCCATTTTCTTCTTTGTTTGGGTGCGAATGGATCCCCCGACTCTGAATGTGTAAAACTTATTTGCCTTTGCATTTTTCAGTTGGTCAAAGAAGAGGGAAAAATTATATGGAGATTAGACTTGTTCATGGGCCAAGCTGGGCCGGACTCAGGCTGGGCTTTCACTTGTCACTAAGGGAAATATGCTAGGCCCGAGCTCGAGCCCGAAGCCTGACCTAATAAAAAAAACAATTTTCCCTATTCAAATTATAATTAAAAATTCAGATAGTTTTTTTTCCTATTTAAATGAACAATGGGCCCACAAGATGGTTTTTTTCTCCTTTCTTTTATATTTTAAAACACAGTTTTACATTCTTAAATAAAAAAATGTATTCAAATGGACATAATCACATTACTCACTTTAAGTCTAATATTAGGTCAGGTCGGGCCGGGCTCGGGATGGGCTATTTTGATAAAACTCGAGCCCGGCTCGAATTTATTGCGGGTTGGGCTTTTCGGCCTGAATTTAAACCCGCGGGCCTATAACCACATTCAAGCCCGTCCGGGGCCGGCCCGTCGGGCCACCCGGCCCATGAACAGGTCTAATGGAGATGTGGAAGGGCTGCCATTAGCTGAACCATCTGGGAGAATAGAAATTAAGAATTATTCAGAGAATGAAAGAAGAAGCTATTATGGAGGTGATTTTTACCTGAACAATACACTAGATGATGTCTTTGGAACTCTGTCAAGATTTATCAATGGACGATGTGCATAGAAGTTGGAGAACAATTGCCATCTCAACCCTAGTTAGGGAGGCCTCAGTTTTGTCTTTGACCCCTCCTCCCAATGGTTTTTTCAAGCTGAACTTTGATAGAAACAATGTTGGAAATCCAAGGCCCTCAAGCATTGGGGATGTTATAAGGAATGAGGAAGGGAATTCAATTGCTCTTTTCTCAGGACCAATTAGAATATGTGACTCTCTTAGGGTTGGGATTCAAGATGCCTTGGAAGTACAAAGAGCCAAGGAGCTAAACATTAGCAAATTGATAATAAAAGGGGATTCCAAACTGGTGGTGAATTGGTTGAAGGAGTAGAATGGACTATGGGTATATAGTAATGAAAAGAAGAAATTCAAGTGTCTGACTCAAGGCATTGAATTTAAAGTGTTTTGGATCAAAAGTGCCAATTACTTTACTGGTAGATTAGCCAAACAAGGGGTGAATAAGGCGTCTTTATTCTAGATTCAATTGTAATTTTTATGGCTTGTTTACTGTTTGCTTGGGAGAGTTAAGAGAGCTTACCTCTCCCTATTGTACCCTATTTCTTATTAATGACTTTTTTTTGGTATTGATAAAAAAATCCATCTATAAACTTAAATTTGGAGCTACCTTTTACTCAAATTTAAAGATTTTTTTATACGAGAGAGGAGAGGAGAGTGGACATGTGAGAGGAGAAAATGTTACAACAAGAACAATAATCTATTAGAAGAGAGACTCTCGGGCCTAGAAAGAGAGAAAACAAAGAGCATATGGTCTTACATTAGGATATTAAAAAGGGAAGTTTGGTCATAAAAAAATATTTTTAATCTCAATTCATCGTTTTTGTTATTATTTTCAAAAGGATTATACTATGATACCTGAAAAACATAATATCCAAAAAAAAAACATGCTATCAATCAACCAGTATCATAAATGTGTTAATCAATCAGGTTGTATATATCAATTTTTACAGGATGGTTTTGATGTGTCAATGCTCTTCAAGTAACATGGCTTTTGAACCAGCGTTGACTTGAATGGTCAGATTATTCGTCCTAGAAACTATCTAGTCAACCGGTTTGGTTTCACCATAAACCATAATCTTGCCAAAAAATCAATGACCCACTGACTCAGGTGGTTAAACCATCAACTAGTTTGACCTTAATAATGGTTTTTTGGCCATTTTTTTATTATTATTTTTTTTAATTTTCACTTTTATTAAATTGCAACCAATTGTCCACTCAGACCGGATGGTCAAACTACTGACCTGGAAACCAGTGGCCAAAGTGGTTCCAATTCCATGTTGATTTTTAAAACATTGTCCAGAACCATATCTTTATGGTATCATAGATTTTCCCTTTTCAAAACCAAAGTCAGTCATTTTTTTGAAAAAAGCCCCCTAAGTTAATAAATTCCAAAAACAGAGGTAAGGAAAAGATATCCATGTGGTTTTCTCTCAATAATAATTAATAAGTTGAAAATAAAAAGAAAATAAAATCCATGGAAATTACATCTATAGCAGTTTTGTGAGAGCTCTTTTCTCTCAAAACTAAATAAAAATTAACAAAATTGCAAAATCCAACTAGGAATGGAAACGGGTAGGGTACTCGTGCAAATTTCCCTCCCCATTCCCTAACCCACCTATATACCACTGATCCCAAACCTATTTAACTTTTCCTCAATTTCCCAAACATGTCCCCACCTGTCCCACCCAATTTGAAAGGTAAATTAGCACTCTACTAAAATAAGTTTATTGCAGCATGAGTTGAACCTAGACCAGCTAATGATAGCACTAGAACTCTTAACACTATTGTAAGCCACTAAGCCATCTCACCTTTTGTGTTATTTAATGAAAGAAAATAAGTTTCCTAAACTTTTATTTTCATCCAAACAAACAATACATATTTATGATTAACAATTCCAACAAAAAATTAAAAAATAATATTTAAAATTAGCATTTTATAACTAAATGAAATAAATAATATATCGAAACCAAATTTACATCAAATGATGATTTTAAACCCAAGAAATTTATACAAATAAAATATTAATTATAGAATAAATATATTAGTACTTAAAATTTATAAATTTGTGCATGATATATATCTTACAATTTTAATATATTTTTATAATTATTAGTTATTATTTTAATCTATATTAAACAACATTATATTTACCATTTACAAAAGAAATAAAAAAATGTTTACAAAATATTCAAGAATATAATATTAAATTGAATCTATCAAATCCACTAATTTACATTTATATGAAAAAATGACTTTTAGTTTCAAAAAAATTTATAGATGTTCAAATTTTAATAATGAAATAATTATTTTAGTAATTAAAATTGTGAATTAACATATGACATATATCTTATAAAAGTTAACAGATTTGATATATTTTGAGTAAAAAATATATATTTCTATAAATCATTAAATGATAATTTAATTTATATTTCAGAATTTAATATTTGGTTAATCTTTTTGTTAATGTTAAAAGTAAAAATAATAAAATAGAAAATAATTGATTTAATAATTTGTATAAATATAGTAGGTTCTTATGTTTTGTGTCTTAGACTCTTAATTAATGTATTGTTTGATATTCATGCATCCTGCTATATTAATTGTAATATATTTTTCATATACATCAACATATACATACATACATACATACATACATACATACATAAACACACACACACACACACACACACACACACACACACACACACACATATATATATATATACATGCATTATTTATGCATCTATGAATTTTTTATGTGTTTCCCTAGTATATCAAAGCTTTCTCATATTTTTCATTTGTATCCATGCATAGCATATCTGTATCCATATCTAACTTGTTTTAAATGATACACAATATTGATACTTTAGTCATTGGTTCAATATTAAGTGTATGAAAGAATGTTCTTCACAGTTCATTATCTACCAATAATATTCAAGAAGAACCAACATTACATAGAATACTTCCATATAAAAGAGCAAAAAAAAAAAAATAGTGTAAATAAAAAAGAAAACCAAGTGTCATAAAAGAATTGGTAAACAAATAAGTTTATAATTTCAAAGAACCAAAAAACCAAAAAAAAAAACAAAAACTGAAGGGATGAGAGATCCATCGCATGGACGCCCAAATCTTGCGGAATAGAATGGGCGAATTTCAAAAATTTTCTCTCCTTCCTATTGGGAATCATATTTCCTATTTTAGAAAAATCTCATTTTTCAAGGATCAATCTTGAACCAAGAACTGAACCAGATCTGAACAAAAATAGTAAGAAAGGGATATACCTGATATGGAGAAACAATATCTCCCAATGGAGGTGTTCACGCCCAAGGAAGGAACCAAAAACTGCTCCCACTGAAGATGGCACAATGTAGGATGGAGTAAAATCAATAGTGTTCTTCCAAATAACCAGATCCTTCGCAAGAATCAGCTGGACAGCACATGAGCATGACTTCCAATCAGCCCTTTCACAAAGGATTGATATCAAAAACATTTCTTGATCACTCCTACTATCATGGAGATGCACTGGCAATGGCGTCGGCGGTAGGGAGAAATCAACACAGTCTTACTAGATGTTATTTTCTCTCTTCTGTAATATTTTCTGTTGGAATGTGAATGTGTTATAGGCTGTCGCTCCCTCCTTCTTTTATAACTTAAAGGGATCAGCTCCTAATCCTATTAGGAGTTGCTGATCCAAATCATATTAGGATCTAAATTCCCTTTAAGTGATAAGGATAAGTCCTTATCTTATTTGTAGATTAGATCAGCCCTTTCCTGATCTCATCAGGAGGTTTCTAGATCTAAATCTTATTTAGATCTGAACTCTCTGATTGGATAGGGATAAAACCCTATCCTATCTGCTGATTTAATCCCTAATCCACCCCTTTTATTTAACTGATCAAATCAACCCAGTTCAAAATGGGCTTTAGGCCCAATAAGTATATGTGCTCACTTAGCCTTCCAAACTGCTACCCAGTTGGGCTTCCTTATATGGCGTGGGACCCAAGCATTGATCTACACATCAGCCACAATGGTTCGGCCCAACCTTTGTTATAAGGCCTAGCCGAATTCACTAAAAAGCCCAGTGAACCCCTTGAGCCCATCACATTGACTCTATGGGCTCAACACTTACACTAAGTGGTCCTTGGGCCAAACCACCTTGTAACACCCAGGAACTATGGACAGATGCAAGATTAATCCATCAGGTATAACCCTCAAAGGCCTTACACTTAACCTCTCAGCGCATCACATGGACTTTATGGGCCCAACACTTATACTAAGTGGTCCCTGGGCCAAGCCACCTTGTAACACCTAGGAACCGTGGGCAGATGCAAGATTAGCCCATCAAGTATAACCCTCAAAGGCCTTACACTTAACCTTTCAGCCCATAATGATCAAACACTGCCCGACAAAAGAGGACATCTCCCTCGACTGCAAGGTGATGAGAATAAAATCTATCATATTTTATCCCCTAATATTCTGTCTTTTATACTGAATTAGTACTTAATTGGACGCTTATCTCTAGTATTTCAGTTCAGGGCATGAAAGAAGGCATCAGGAGCAAAGAAAGGCAAATCGGATGATTTTTTATAGTTTCAACAACGTTCAGTAATCTAGACCTAACTCGTGTGTTAGAGATCTGATTGAGCTGATTCAAGACCCACTAGAAAGATAAGAGAAGAAGCCACAACTTTCATGTTTTGGACTTTTGCAGATTCAGCTTGCATCGATGACAAATCTGGGCCTGAATTTGGGGCAATTTCATAGGAAGGCCCAATCCGCAGCTGAATCCCAACTTGCAGAAAAGCCTGGCTGAAGCCCAATTCGCAGAGGAGGTCTAATACGAATCCAAGAACAAGAAACTGAGAAGAATCCTTCCAGATCTAAATTCTTGATGTAATATTAGAAAGATAAAAGGATTGAGTTTATTAGATTAAGAGATAAGTGTAGGATTATAATAGGACTTTCTATTCTTGTAAGTTAAACTTCAAGAGGAAGTAGGAGACCACCCCCTCCCCATTAAAACTATATATGGGGGGGGGGGGGGGGCAGACCAGCCTGAGGATCACTCAATCTCTGGAGGGGATCATGAATTGCATTGAGAAATCAGTCAGGAGAGGAGAAAAGAAGTCAAGAAAGAGAGGAAAGGAGATCAAGAATTCAAGAAACTTCAAGAAGAAGGTGGCGGCAAAAAGAGGATGTTTCAGCACCATGGGCGATTTCAAGAGTTCTTTCTTTTCCTTTGTTTGTTTTAATTCTTTTATCATGAATTGATTTATTTCTTGCTAGGACTGTGGAAAGCCTAACCATGTTAATGAATATATTTTTATCTCCATGATTTATCCAAGATTGTGATTTCCATATAGTCTATGAATTATTGTGCTTAATGCAATTAAGAGCTTGGCCACCTCTTAATTGATTTGTGTTATGTGAATGAATCGAGAGAAGAATTCACATAATCGACTAAATAATTCATAGTGTGAATTGAATGGTATATAGAGATATATATGCATGATTCATCTAAATTTAATGGTTTTTTCTTGGACTTAATGCACTTCCATCTTGAGAGCTCTACTCGAGAGATCAAAGGGTTACCTGATGGGCGTAGGTTTAGTATATCTTGAGAGAGAATATTAAATAAAATTGGGAAGACTTCAGCTTATGGGAATGACAAATAATCTTGGTTAATCGAACCCATCAATATTCATTACATTGGTTAGGTGGACCAAAAGTCCTATCGATTTCATCCATTGCATATTCAATTAGTGATCACCTTTGTTTCTATTTTCTCTTTCTAGTGTTTATTTTTAGTAGTTCTTGCTCAAATCTGAATTTCGTTTGTCCAGATAATTATGAAAGGTTGTGGTTCTAATACTTATTTTGTTAAATCCCCGTGGGAACGATATTTTATACTACTTGATAACTAGTGCACTTGCTAGGGTTATATATTTATAGCTATCAAGTTTTTGGCACCGTTGCCGGGGATTTAATCCTAAAATAATATTAGAACTTGTTAACATTGATTAATTTGGATTGTTATTTCTATTTTTATTATTTTATTTTGTTTGTTTTTTTTATTATTTTTGTTCAAATTCTTTCTTTATATAAAGATATGCTTGGGAAGTATCCTCACCATGGAATACCAGTTTGGCATCAAATTCAAACTTTTCATAATGGTATTACTCCATTATTGATGAAGCAGCAGGTGGCACAATTATGAGGAAAACTCCAGAGGAAGCCTATCATCTAGTGGAAGAAATGGTATCAAACAGCTTCCAATGGAGTAATGACCAAACCCATCAAAAGGGAGTACACCATATCGATCCCCTTGTAGCCATATCAGCTCAACTTGCTAATCAGAATAAGAAATTGGATACTTTTAATATTGCAGCAATTAATACATCTTCTAGCATCCCATGCGATTTATGTGGTCAAATAGGACATACTAATTTTATCTCTCATGCTGGCAGGTCAAACTTCAACCCATATTCAAATACATACAACCCAGGGTGGAGGAATCATCCAAACTTTTATGGAGCAACAATCAACCAAAGACACCCATGGGATTCCAACAACAGTTGCCTCCACAAGAAAAAAAGAGTAATCTGGAAGAAATGATCTCTAAGTTCATTAATGCTACTGAAGCAAGGTTCCAAGAGCATGATAAGAGGTTCTTAAGTCATGAAGCATCAATCAAGAACTTAAAAGTTCAAGTGGGGCAAATTGTAAATCTGTTGTCGGAAAGAAGAGAGGGATGATTGCCTAGCAATATAGAGAAGAACCCAAGGGAGCAAGTGAATGCCATTCATGAGACCCAGAATGATGACAAGGAAGTTGAGGCAGCCGATTCTCAAATGGAAATCGAAGGTAGTGCACCCAAACTGAGTTTAGATGCTATTAAACTTCCTCTCCCTTACCCTGAAAGAGTTTTGAAAGATAACTTGGATGAGGAAGTTAAGGAGGTTCTGAACTATTTGGAGGACGGTCAAGAAGGACAAGGTAATGCTCATTATATTATGTTACCAATTTCTAATAAGAGACTATTGCCCTCTGTTTTGCAGGCCCCTGTTCCATATTTAAACCCACCCATGATGGATGGAAGGGGAGCACACCGAAAGCTGAAACCACAAGAGTTAGAGGGTCTGATTCATGATAGGGAAGTTTGTTTTTTTCCTTTTTCTTTTTGTTTTTTACATTTCTAGTTTACTTTTGTTGCCCTTTCTTTGCATTTAACCTCACATTGGGGACAACGTAAGTTTTATGTGTGGGGGAGGGGATTTAGGATTTATTATTTAGGTTGTGTTTTTTATTTAGGTCGTTTTCTTATGATTTATCCAAAAAAAAAAGAAGACTCAACTCTTTTGGAATCAATTGAAACAATGTTCTAGGAAAATTCTTGTGGACCTAGTAATGAGGTACAATTAAGAAGTACACGACCTATCTGAAGCCATTTTCAGTTAAGCTAGTCCTAAATTCAGGTTTAAGTAAATAGGGTAAATATTTTACCAAGTAATTCAATTGGTAGGACAGATCATAAAATGCACCTACCAACCAAGCAATTCAATAGTAGGATGGAGCATAAAATGCACCTACTAGCCAGCAATTCAATCAATAGGATGGAGCATAAAATGCACCTATTGACCAAGTAATCCTAACAGTGAGATGGAGCATAAAATGCACTCACTTCCACCAAGAAAAAAAAAAGAAAAAAAAATGGAGAGCAAGTAAAAATGTTTTCTCTAGTTTACTACCTGGTTTGTAGTTGCAAAAAAGGGAGTGGTTGATAAATGAGTTGAGTAGAACTTGGTTGTCTTGATTTAATGGTTTGCAATAGTTAACATAGAATATTTGTGGAGAAAGAGGAAGGAGAGTTGAGTTTAAAAATAGGTAGGAAAGTTAGTTTTTTCTTGCTTTATTTCTTGTTTGAGTTTTGTCTTGCCCGAGGACGGGCAAGAGTTTAAGTGTGGGGGGATTTGATGAGAATAAAATCTATCATATTTTATCCCATAATATTCTATCTTTTATACTGAATTAGTACTTAATTGGACTCATATCTCTAGTATTTCAGTTCAGGGCATGAAATAATGCATCAGGAGCAAAGAAAGGCAAATCGGATGATTTTTCACAGTTTCGGCAATGTTCAGTAATCTGGGCCTAACTCGCATATCCAAACTCTGATTAAGCTAATTCAAGACCCACTAGAAAGATAAGAGAAGAAGCCACAACTTTCATGTTTGAACTTTCACAGATTCGGCCTGCATCAAGGACAAATCTGGGCCCGAAGTCGGGGAAAATTCGTAGAAAGGCCCAATCCGCAGCTGAAGCCCAACTTGTAGAAAAGCCTGGCTGAAGCCCAATTCGCAGAGGAGGTCTAATACGAATCCAAGAAGAAGGAACTGAAAAGAGTCCTTCCAGATATAAATTCTTGATGTAATATTAGAAAGATAAAAGGATTGAGTTCATTAGATTAAGAGATAAGAATAGGATTAGAATAGGACTTTCTATTCTTGTAAGTTAAACTTCAAGAGGAAGTAGGAGACCACCCCCTCCCCTTTAAAATAATATAAAGGGGGGGGGGGGGGGACCAACCTAAGGATCACTCAATCTTTGGAGGGGATTACGAATTGCATTGAGAAATCAGTCGAGAGGAGAAAAGAAGTCAAGAAAGAGAGGAAAGGAGATCAAGAATTCAAGAAACTTCAAGAAGAAGGTGGCGGCAAGAAGAGGATGTTTCAGCACCATGGGCGATTTCAAGAGTTCTTTCTTTTCCTTTGTTTGTTTTAATTCTTTTATCATGAATTGATTTATTTCTTGCTAGGACTATGGAAAGCCTAACCATATTAATGAATATATTTTTATCTCTGTGATTTATCCAAGATTGTGATTTCCATATAGTCTATGAATTATTGTGCTTAATGCAATTAAGAGCTTGGCCACCTCTTAATTGATTTGTGTTATGTGAATGAATCGAGAGAAGAATTCACATAATCGACTGAATAATTCATAGTGTGAATTGAATGGTATATAGAGATATATATGCATGATTCATCTAAATTTAATGGTTTTTTCTTGGACTTAATGCACTTCCATCTTGAGAGCTCTACTCAAGAGATCAAAGGGTTACCTGATGGGCGTAGGTTTAGTATATCTTGAGAGAGAATATTAAATAAAATTGGGAAGACCTCAGCTTATGGGAATGACAAATAATCTTGGTTAATCAAACCCATCAATATTCATTACATTGGTTAGGTGGACCAAAAGTCCTATCGATTTCATCCATTGCATATTCAGTTAGTGATCACCTTTGTTTCTATTTTCTCTTTCTAGTGTTTATTTTTAGTAGTTCTTGCTCAAATCTAAATTTCGTTTGTCCAGATAATTATGAAAGGCTGTGGTTCTAATACTTATTTTGTTAAATCCCCGTGGGAACGATATTTTATACTACTTGATAACTAGTGCACTTGCTAGGGTTATATATTTATAGCTATCACAAGGCACAGTGCTGCACTCTATGCTCACATGGATCCCAGAAATTAAAACCTTTTGCAAATGTTTATACCATTGAAAGAATGGTAAGATTCATCATATGGATGCCAAAAAGGTTGCGGAATGGGTGGGCGAATTTCAAAAATTTCTTGCCATTCTTTCAAATGGGAATCATATACCCTGAATTTTCCAGGATTTATCTTGAATCAAAACCGAACCAGTTTTGAACCAAAAGAGAAGGGGAGGGATATACCAGATTTGGAGAAGCAGTATCTCCCAACGTCAGTGTTCACGCCCAAATAAAATCCCAATAACTGCTCTCACTGAAGATGACACAGGGATGATGGAACAGAACCAGTAGTGTTCGTCCCACGAACCAGGTTCTTCTGAAGAACTCGATCAAAGTAGTGAGCACCACACACAATCAAGAACTTTTCTTGATCTTCCGTCACAAAGAACTCGAACTGGTAGTAGATGGTGGTGGCTGCTAGAGGAGAAGACTAGAGAAGAAAATGGCGAACTGCTTTTCTTATCTAGGGTTTTTGAGATCCTATATCAAGAATGCAGTCTAATCTGCGAAATCCCTTATTGTTCAAATTCTTGTAATTCGAATTAGGGTTTCTCCCCTCTTTTCTTAGTGATTAAGAAACCTCCTAATCTCATTAGGAGTTATCCTAATCCAAATCTGTATTTGGATAAGGAGTCTTCTTAATCCTATCTGCCGATTAGATCAGCCCACTCCTGATCTTGTCAGGAGGTTACTAGATTCAAATCCTGATTTGAATTTGGTCTCCATGAGTGGATAGGGTTAAGATTCAATCATTTTTATCTTGACCTAATCTCAGATCCGCCCCTTTAAGTGACTGATCAAATCAGCCCAGTTCGAAATGGGCTTTAGGCCCAATATGTATCAAGTGCTCAATAGGCTTCCAAACTGCTGCCTAGTTGGGCTTCTTTGTATGGCATGGGACCCAAGCATTGATCTACACATCAACCACATGGGTTTGGCCCAGCCTTTGTTACAAGGCCTACCCGAATTCACTAGAAAGCCCAGTTAACCCCTTGAGCCCATCACATGGACTTTATGGGCCCAACACTTACACTAAGTGGTCCCTGGGTCAAGCTATCTTATAAAAACCCAGGGACTATGGGCAGAGGCAAGATTAGCCCATCAGGTATAACCTTAAATGGCCTTACACTTAACCTCTCAGCCCATAATGATCAAACACTGCCCGACAAGAGAGGACCTCTCCCTCGACTGCAAGGAACAGTGCTGCACTCTCTACTCACATGGATCCCGGGAATTAAAACCATATGCAAACCTTTTGAAACCATATATATCTATATATCTTATATATAAATTTTGCAAAACAAAATACCAATGATAGAAATCAACTGTTGGCAGTTTGATTTCCATTAGAGGGTTGATCCTATCACTATGATCACCCACTCAGATGAATTCTCAAACTATCCCAACATACCCAGGTTTTGACCCCCGCTAAGGATCTCACTGATTGGCATATCAAAGACAGCTCAATCTGACACCTAGTGCAGTATCATAATTGAGTTTAAGGGTCAGGTGTAACTTTCTAGTTTTGCCCATCAATCTCTAAGGTCTAAGCCAATACTGGAAATCTGGTCCGATTCAAAGATTCAAGTAATCCTACACTGCATGTGCCTTGGGTCTCACCCTGGCGGATGAGACAGGCCACCCCTCCCCAGACTTATCCAATGGCTGTGAACATTCTAAACTAACACGAGTCTCATTAAGTGTCTAGTATAAGGGTCTTACAGAAACATACCACACAACATGAATCAAACATTCACTTTATTCATTTACACTAAATGTCAAAAGTACATCAAAACTGATTGGAGCTAAGGGCATACAAAACTGTCTAACAGGAACATGAATCAAATATTATTCATTTACAATAAGTGTCATAGTGTACATCATTCTGATTGGAGCTAAGGGCATACAACTGTCTAACAGCTCCCACTTGCACTTAGGTCCAATCTGGTATAAGTCGGAGTCCCATACTTTCCACGTGTTTCTCAAACACTTTCTGTGTGAGTGGCTTAATCAATGAGTCTACTACATTCTTCATTGACACTACCTTTTCAATCAGGACGTCCCCTCTACCAACAATCTCCCATAGTACATGGTACTTCCTCTCAATGTGATTCGACTTCGAGAAGGCTCGTTGCTCCTTAGCCTGAGCAATCGCACCATTGGTGTCACACAACAATGGGATGGGTGATGTGCTGGATGGAACTACTCCCAATTCGTGAACGAACTTCTTCATTCACACGACTTTCTTGGCAGCTTCATTTACAGCAATCTATTCGGCTTTGGTTGTGGAGTCTGTCGTGGACCCCTGTTTGCTGTTTTTCCAACAAACAACACGCGATCCTATTATGAAAACATACCCAGATGTAGACTTTCTATCATTTGGATCCGACTGGAAATCGGCATCAATATACCCCTGGATCTGTAGTGAGCTACCATTGAATACCAGACAAAACTAGTGCTCCAGCCCTGGGTTGGCCTGAAATCTGCTTACCACATTCACTGCATGAGCAATGTCAGGACGAGTGCACAACATGGCATACATGATGCTCCCTACGGCTAAGGCATAGGGAACATCTTTCAGGCCCTTAATCTCCTCAGAGGTCTTAGGAGACATCTTCTTGGAGAGAGTGACTTTGAGCTTGAAAGGAACATTTCCTTTCTTAGAGTTCTCCATGCTGTATCTCTTGACAATTTTGTCAATGTAAGCAGATTGGGATAATCCTATTAGCCACTTCGATCTATCTCTATAGAGTCGAAGACCTAATATATAGGAGGCTTCTCCAAAATCCTTCATGGAGAATTGCTGTGAAAGCCATATTTTCACCGTAGTCAACATTCCTACATCATTCCCAATGAGTAGAATATCATCTACATACAGAACCAGAAATGTAACCTTATCACCACTGGTTTTCTTATATACACAGGGTTCATCTGGATTCTGCTCAAAGTCAAATCTTTTGATAGTAGAGTTAAACTGGATGTTCCAACACCTAGAAGCTTGCTTAAGTCCATATATGGATCTATTCAATTTACATACCCTGTGTTCTTGACCCACAATTATGAAACCTTGCGGTTGCTGCATATAGATATCTTTTGTAAGATCTCCATTCAGGAACACAGTTTTGACATCCATTTTCCAAATCTTGTAGTCATGGTATGCTGCTACAGCTAGCATGATCCTAATGGATTTAAGCATGGCAACAGGAAAAAATGTTTCCTCATAATCGATGCCCTCTTTCTGAGTATACCCTTTTGCCACCAGACGAGCTTTGTAGTTCTCAACTCTGCCATCGGTGCCCTTCTTCCTCTTATAGATCCATTTGCAGCCAATTGCTTTTACCCCAGGGGGCGGATCTACTAGAGTCCAGACTCCATTGGTCTCCATTGAGTCCATCTCAGCTTTCATGGCATCTACCCACTTCAGGGAATCTATGTTCAACATAGATTTTGCATAAGTCACGGGATCCTCCTCACTAGTCAAGGCTTCCACTAGGTAGCTATCCTGGTCATAGCCAAAACGGACTGGTGGCCTGGATACCCGGGTAGATCTTCTAGGTTGGTCACTACCTGAAACTTGTGGGGCACCTCCCACTACATCTGAGCCCTCCTCATCAAGAACAATTTCCTGATGATGATTGTTTAGGATGTAATCATTTTCCAAGAATTGCGCATTTCAACTGTAGAACATCTTCTGCTCACTTGGGTCATACAATAGGTAACCCACAGAGCCTTTTGGGTAGCCTACGAATAGGCAACGTCTGGTCTTGAATTCCAATTTGTCTACACTCGTTCTTTTAATGTGCACGGGACAACCCTAAACCTTCAAGTGTCATACACTTGGTTTCTTTCCAATCCAAAGCTCATAGGGAATCTACGGAACTAATTTGGTTGGAACCCGGTTCAGCATGTATATTGTAGTCTCTAATTCGAAACTCCAAAAGGATGTGGGCAACTTTGAGTGGATGAGAAGTGACCGGACCATATCCAATAAGGTCCTATTCCTCCTCTCTGAAACACCATTAAGCTGTGGTGTAGCAGAAGGAGCTAATTGTGATACTATCTCATTAACCTTCAAATAGTCCCTGAATTCGTGAGAGAGATACTCGCCACCTCGATCTGATCGAAGGGACTTAATTTCTCTCCCTAATTGTTTCTCGACCTCTTGTCTGAACTCTTTGAACTTCTCAAAGGATTCGGACTTATGTCTCATTAAGTACACGCAACCATTCCGAGAATAATCATCGGTAAATGTAATGAAGTACACATGCTGGTTATGGGTCCTAACACTCAGGGAACCACATACATCAGTATTTATAAGGTCAAGCATGCCTGTACATCTTTCACGCTTACCGTTAAATGGCCACTTTGTCAGCTTACCCTGAAGGCAAGGCTCACAAGTGGAAAGATCTTCTACAGTTAGAAAATCTAAAGGACCATCCTTTACCAGTCTTGTGATTTAGTCAACACCGATATGGCCAAGTCGGTAATGCCACAGGCACGGGGGATTAACTGTATCACGTACTCTTTTCTTGGGAATATCACCCGACGTAGTTTTGGCTATGTTAGTTTCTAGAGAAGGAAGTAGAACAGAGAGACCATTCTCTAGTTCCCCGTATGCGATGAATTTATTGTTTCTTTTAATAGTAATCGTATTACTAAAAAAGACAGAATATCCATCCACACACAGTTTTGAGACAGAAATCAAATTTCTTCTTAAATTCTGTACAAAAAGACAATCTTCGAGTACAATACTGAAGGGATTAGATACCAATCGTATGGACGCCCGAATCTTATGGAATAGAAAGGGCGAATTTCAAAATTTCTCTCCATCCTATTGGGAATCGTATTCCCTATTTTAGAAAAATCATATTTTTCAATGATCAATCTTGAACCAAGATCCGAACCAGATCTGAACAAAAACAGCAGGAGAGGGACATACCTGATACGGAGAAATAGTATCTCCCAATAGAGGTGTTCACGCCCAAGGAAGGAACCAAAAATTGTTCCCATTGAAGATGGTGCAATGCAGGATGGAGCAGAATCAACAGCATTCTCCACAAGAACCAGATCCTTCGCAAGAATCAACTAGATGGCACATGAGCACTACTTCCAATCAGCCCTTTGACAAAGGACTGATATCAAGATCCAATCTTGATCACTTCTACTGGCAACAGGAGATCGAATTGGCAGATATGGCGGCAACAAGGAGGCGGCAAGAGAAATTTAGCGCAGTGATGCTGAATTCTCTCTTCTGTGATACCAACTCTGAAGAGGATGTGAATATTTGAATATCTTCTAAAGGCTACTGCCCCTTCCTCCTTTTATAAGCTTAAAGGGATCAGCTCCTAATCCCATTAGGAGTTGCTGATCCAAATCATATTTGGATTAGAATTCCCCTTAAGTGATAAGGGTAAACCCTTATTTTATCTACAGATTAGATCAGCCCCCTCTGAATCCTATTAGAAGTTTCCATATCTGAATCACATTCAGATCTGGACTCTCTAAGTGGATAGGGTTAAGACCCAATCCTATCTACTAATCTAATTTCAGAATTCACCCCTTATTTAACTGATCAAATCAACCCATATCGAAATGGGCTTTAGGCCCAATAAGGTTATGTGCTCACTTAGCCTTTCAAACTACTGCCTAGTTGGGCTTCCTTGTATGGCATGGGACCCAAACATTGATCTACACATCAGCCACATAGGTTCAGCCTAGCCTTTGTTACAAGGCCTGGCCGAATACACTGTTATGTACATTGCACCCCCTGAAACCCATCACATGGGCTCTATGGGCCCAACACTTACCCTAAGTGGTCCCTGGGCCAAGCCACCTTGTAACACCCAGGGACTGTGGGCAAATGCAAGATTAACCCATCATGTATTACCATCAATGTCCTTACACTTAACCTCTCAGCCGATAATGATCAAACATTGCTCGACAAGAGAGGACCTCTCCCTCGGCTGCAAGGAACAGTGTTGCACTCTCTACTCACATGGATCCCAGGAATTAAAACCTTTTGCAAGGTTTAGAAACCGTAATATATATATATATATATATATATACTTTTATATCTCATATAAAATATATTTTGCAAAACAAATCTCAACGATTGTAATCGGCTGCCGGTAGTCTTGGTTTCCATCAGAGAGAGTGCATCCTCGATCATTACCTTTGTCCGACAAAGGGGCTGATCCTGTCACTATGATCACCCACTCAGATGAATTCTTAGACTGTCCCAACATACCCAGGTTTTGACCCCTGCTAAGGATCTCATTGATTGGCATATCAAAGACAGCCCAATTCAACACCTAGTGTAGTATCATAATCGAGTGTAGGGATCAGGTGTAACTTTTCAGTTTTTCCCATCAATCTCCAAGGTCTAGGGCAATACTGGAAATCTGGTCTATTTCAAATATTCAATTAATCCTACACTGCTTGTGCCTTGGGTCTCACCCAGGCGGCTAAGACAGGCCACCCCAACATTTAGCAGTGCAACAGTGTTAGCCTTGGCAGGATAAATCTCCCCAGACTTATCCAATGGCTGTGAACGTTCTAAACTAACATGAGTCTCATAAGTGTCTAGTTTAAGAGTATTACACAGAAACACACCACAGGAACACGAATCAAATGTACTTTATTCATTTACAATAAATTCATAATGTACATCATTCTGATTGGAGCTAAGGGCATACAACAGTCTAACAAATAGATCCTTCTCTAAAAAATAGTTTTATGGTTCCTATGGTCACAGTTGCAACACTTGCAGAAGTCCCCAAGTAGAGCATCATTTCACCTTCATTTAGCCTTCTGCTTACTTTGAACCCCTACAGTGAGTTTCACACATGAGTTGAAGCCCCAGAGTCAATACACCAGGACGCAGAAGCCACCAATAAATTTGTTTCTATGACACAAGATTCAAAATTACCTTTGTTGGATTCCAGTTATTGAGGACAATTCCTCTTCCAGTGGCCAGTCTACTTGCAGAAGTGACATGCATCTGATGCCCTGTCTTTCTTCTACTTTTTTGGCTTAGTGGCTTTCTTTTGAGGCTTCTTTGCCTTCCTCTTTTTCTTACCTGATTTGCTAGCTTCAACAAGCATAGCCTCAGGCTCATCCTTTTTAATCAATTCTTCAGCCCTCTACAACATATTGCTAAATTCCTGAACGCTGACAGTCAGCTTATTTATGTTATAGTTCATGATGAACGAATTAAAGGAAGGAGGCAAAGAATTAAGGACGACATCCACTTGGGTCACAAGATCTATCCTGGGTCCAAGAGCCTTAAGCTCATTAATGTAACCCATCATCCGAAAACAATGGTCATGAACTTGCTACCCCTTGGAAATTTGCGCAGTCATGAACTGTTTCAGGACCTTCTGCCGAGTAGAATGGTTTTGCTCTTTGTACATTGTCTTTAGACTGTTAAATATGTCCTTGGAAAGTTTGATATGATTGAACTGCCTTTGTATCGGATTGTCCAGGGAGGCAATGATATAGCAGCGGGCGGGAGTTTTCCTCCTCCCAATCTTGAAATTCCCTCCTTTGGGCCTCAGAAGCCCTATCACCAAGACGCTCCGAGGTAGGATTTTTAGCCACTTTATCTAACTTCTCGGAAGTTAGGAACAACATGAGGTTATGGTACCAATCGACATAGTTTGGTCCCTTAAGCTTGTTGTCATCAAGAAGCTTTGCAAATTGTCTGTTTTCCATTTTCTGATAAAATAACAAACATTATTCCACAACCTAATTTGATTCATGTTAATTACATAGATATGGCTTTTAATCTATGTTCCATTCCTATTTGTTCATCTATGAGATTTTCCTCCCATTTCAGTGACGGAGATAGCAACTTGTCTCTAAAAATGTGGGAAACCAAATAGGGTGCTGTTAGACAGTTTTGTTTGCCCTTAGCTTCAATCAGAATGATGTACTTTATGAGTTTATTGTAAATAAAAGTGCATATTTGATTCATGTTCCCTTGGTATGTTTCTGTGTAATACCCTTAAACTTGACACTTAATGAGACTCGTGTTAGTTTAGAATGTTCACAGCTAGTGGATCGGTCTGGGGAGACCTATCCTGATAAGGCTGACACTGTGGTGCCACAAAGTCGGTTGGGGTGGCCTGTCTCAGCTACCAGGGTGATACCCTAAGTACATACAGTGCAGGATTAATTGAATCAATGAACTGGACCAGATTTCTAGTATTGCCCTGGACCTTGGAGATTGATGGGCAAAACTGGAAAGTTACACCCGACCCCTAGACTCGATTATGATACTGCACTAGGTATCGGATTGGGTTGTCTTTGATGTACCAATCAATGAGATCCTTAGTGGGGGTCAAAACCTGGGTATGTTGGGACAGTTTGAGAATTCATCTAAGTGGGTGATCATAGTGATAGGATCAGCCCCTTTGTCGGACAAAGGTAATGATCGGGGATGCACTCTCACTGATGGAAACCAAGACTGCCAGCAGCCGCTTTCAATCGTTGAGATTTGTTTTGCAAAATATATTTTATATGAGATATAAAAGTATATATATACATTATGGTTTCTAAAATGTTTGCGAAAGGTTTTAATTCCCAGGATCCTTATAAGCAGAGAATGCAACATTGTTCCTTGCAGCCGAGGGAGAGGTCCTCTCTTGTCGGGCAGTGTATGATCATTATGGGCTGAGAGGCTAAGTATAAGACCATTGAGGATAATACCTGATAGGCTAATCTTGCATTTGCCCACAGTCCCTGGGTGTTACAAGTTAGCTTGGGCCAGGGACCACTTAGGGAAAGTGTTGGGCCCACAGAGCCCATTTGATGGATTTCAGGGGGTGCACCGTCCATAACAGTGTATTCGGCCAGGCCTTGTGACAAAGGTTGGGCCGAACCCATGTGGCTGATCTGTAGATCAATGCTTGGGTCCCACGCCATACATGGAAGCCCAACTGGGTAGTAGTTAGGAAGGTTAAGTGAGTACATAAGCTTAATGTGCCTAAAGCCCATTTCGAATTGGGCTATTTAATTAGTCAATTAAAGGGGCGAATGCTAAGATGGATTAGCAGATAGGATAAGGTCTTGACCCTATCCACTAAGAGAGTCCCGATCTGAATGTGATTCAGATCTAGAAACCTCCTAATGAGATTAGGAGAAAGCTGATCTAATCTTCAGATAAGATAAGGGTTTATCCTTATCACCTAAAGAGAAGGCTGATCCAAATATGATTTGGATAAGCAGCTCCTAATTGGATTAGGAGCTTATCTTTTAGGTTAACAAAAGAAGGAGGGGAGGCAGCCTTTATAAGACACATAATCAGATCCTCTTGAGTGTTGAAATCACAGAAGAAAGAAGTAAGCATCCCTGCAAAATTCTTTCTTGCCGCCTCCCTGTTCCTACCGCCCCTATTTGCCAGTTCGATCACCAGTTGTGGGAGAAGTCAATATTCAATCTTGACATCAGTTCTTTGGAAAGAATTAATAGGAAACAGTGCTCACGTGCCATCCTGCCGATTCTTGCGAAGGACAGAGTTTTTGGAGAAGAACACTGCTGATTCTGCTCCATCATACACTGTGCCAACTTCAGTGGGAGCAGTGTTTGGATCCTCCTTGGGAACATGAATCAAATATGCACTTTTATTCATTTCAATAAATTCATAAAGTACATCATTTTGATTGAAGCTAAGGGCATACAAAACTGTCTAACAACTCCCACTTGCACTTAGGTCCAATCAGGTACTAACCGGAGTCCCATGCTTTCCACGTGTTTCTCAAGCACTTTCTGTGTCAATGGCTTAGTCAATGGGTCTACCACATTCTCCGCTGATGCTACCTCTTAAAATCAACCTCCTGTTGTCATACAACAGTAGAATGCGTGATGTGCTGAATTCCAAATTTAGGAATGAACACCTTCATTCATAAGGTAGCCTCACTTACGGCAATGCATTCGGCTTTGGTTGTGGACTATTAATTTGCTGCTCAGGACACCTGTTTGCTGACATTCAGGAAACAGCACACGATCCTATCGTGAAAACATATCCAGATGTAGACATTCTATCATCTGGATCCAACTAGAAATTGACATCTGTATACCCTTGGATCTGTAGTGAGCTACATCGAATACTAGACAAAACTCTTTTGTCCTTCGAAGGTACTTAAGTATGTTTTTCACAGCAGTCCAATGCTCCTGCCCTGGGTTGGCCTGAAATCTGCTTACTACACTCACTGCCTGAGCAATGTCAGGGCAAATGCACAGCATGGCATACATGATGCTCCCTACGGCAGAGGCATAGGTAACATCTTTCATGCCATCAATATCCTCAGAAGTCTTGGGAGACATCTTCTTGGAGAGAGTGACTCCGTGCCTGAAAGGAACATTTCCTTTCTTGGAGTTTTCCATGCTGTATCTTTTGACTATTTTGTAAATGTAGGCAGATTGGGATAATCCTATTATCCACTTTGATCTATCTCTATAGAGTCGAAGACCCAGTATATAAGAGGCCTCTCCAAGATCTTTCATGGAGAATTGCTGTGAAAGCCAAACTTTCACCGTAGTCAACATTCCTACATCATTCCCAATGAGTAGATGTCATCTACATACAGAACCAAGAAGGTAACCTTATCTCCACTGTACTTCCTGTAAACACAGGGTTCATCCGGATTCTGCTCGAAGTCAAACGATTTGACAACAAAGTCAAAACGGATGTTCCAACTTCGAGAAGCTTGCTTAAGTCCATAAATGGATTTATTAAGTTTACATACCATGTTTTCCTGACCCGCAGCTATGAAGCCTTGCGGCTGCTGCATATAGATATCTTCAGTAAGATCTCCATTCAAGAATGCAGTTTTGACATCCATTTGCCAAATCTCATAATCATGGTATGCTGCTACAGCTAGCAGGATCCTAATGGATTTAAGCATGGCCATAGGCGAAAAGGTTTCCTCATAATCGATGCCCTCTTTCTAAGTGTACCCTTTCAACACTAGACAAGCTTTGAAGGTCTCTACTCTACCATCGGGGCCCTTCTTCCTCTTGTAAATCCATTTGCAACCGATTGCTTTTACCCCGGAGGGCAGATCTACTAGAGTCCAGACTCCATTGGTATCCATTGAGTCAATATTTGCTCTCATGGCCTCCACCCACTCTTGGGAATCTATGTCCAACATAGCTTCCACGTAAGTCACAGGATCCTCCTCACTAGTCAAGGTTTCCACTAGGTAACTTGAACGGATGAGAGATCCATCCCATGGACGCCCAAAGATTGCGGAATAAGGGGGCGAATTTCAAAAATTTTTCTCTCCCTTCAACTGGGAAACACATTCCCTATTTAGAAAATCATATTTTCAATGATCATTCTTGAACCTTAAACTGAACCAGATCTAAACCAAAAGAAATAGGAGAGAATTATACCTGATACGGAGAAGTAATATCTCCCAACGAAGGTGTTCACGCCCAAGGAAGGATCCAAAGACTGCTCCCACTGAAGATGGCGCAGTGCAGGATGGAGCAGAATCAACAGTGTTCTTCCCCAAGAACTCTGTCCTTCGCAAGAATCAATAGAATGGTACGTGAGCACAGCTTCCTTTTCAATCCTTTCTCAAAGAACTGATGTCAAGATCCAAACTTGACATCTCTCACAACTGGAGATCGAACTGGCAAACAGGGCGGCAAGATCAGGGAGGCGGCAAGAGAGTATTCGCAGGGTGTAGAATTCTCTCTTCTTGATTTCAGCACTAAAGAGGATCTGATGTGTTTCTCCTAAAGGCTGCCGCCCCCTCATTCTTTTTGTTAACTTAAAAGATCAGCTCCTAATCCCATTAGGAGCTGCTTATCCAAATCATAATTGGATCAGCCTTCTCTTCTAGTGATAAGGATAAACCCTTATCTTATCTGCAGATTAGATTAGCTTTCTCCTAATCCCATTAGGAGGTTTCTAGATCTGAATCACATTAAGATCTAGACTTCTCTGAGTGGATAGGATTAAGACCCTATCCTATCTGCTAATCCATCTCAGAATTCGCTCCTTTAATTAACTAAATAAATAGCCTAGTTCGAAATGGGCTTTAGGCCCAATAAGCTTATGTGCTCACTTAACCTTCCTAACTACTGCCCAGTTGGGCTTCCTTGTATGGCGTGGGACCCAAGCATTGATCTACATATCAGCCACATGGGTTCGGCCCAGCCTTTGTTACAAGGCCTGGTCGAATACACAGTTAAAGACAGTGCATCCCCTGAAACCCATCGAATGGGCTCTATGGGCCCAACACTTACCCTAAGTGGTCCCTGGGCCAAGCCACCTTGTAACACCCAGGGACTGTGGGAAGATGCAAGATTAGCCCATCAGGTATTATCCTCAATGGTCTTACACTTAGCCTCTCAACCCTTAATGATCATACACTGCCCGACAAGAGAGGACCTCTCCCTCGGCTGCAAGGAACAGTGTTGCACTCTCCAGTTATATGGATCCCGGGAATTAAAACCTTTTGCAAACATTTTAGAAACCATAATATATATACTTTTATATATCATATAAAACATACTTTGCAAAACAAATCTCAACGGTTGAAATCGGCTTCCGGCAGTCTTGGTTTCCAACAGGGATAGCGCATCCCCGATCATTACCTTTGTCCAACAAAGGGGCTGATCCTGTCACTATGATCACCCACTCAGATGAATTCTCGGATTGTCCCAACATACCCAGGTTTTGACCCCCGCTAAGGATCTCACTGAATGGTACATCAAAGACACCCCGATCCGACACCGAATGCAGTATCATAATCGAGTCTAGGGGTCGGGTGTAACTTTCCAGTTTTACCCATCAATCTCCAAGGTCCAGGGCAATACTGGAAATCTGGTCCAGTTCAAAGATTCAATTAATCCCACACTATATGTGCCTAGGGTCTTATCCCGGTAGCTGAGACAAGCCACCCCAATCGACTTGGTGGCACCATAGTGTTAGACTTGTCAGGATAGGTCTCCCCAGTATATAGGAGGCTTCTCCAAGATCTTTCATGGAGAATTGTTGTGATAGCCATACTTTCACCGTAGTTAACATACCTACATCATTCCCAATGAGTAGAATGTCATCTACATACAGAACCAAGAAGGTAACCTTATCTCCACTGTACTTCCTGTAAACACAGGGTTCATCCGGATTCTGCTCGAAGTCAAACGGTTTGATGGCAGAGTCAAAACGGATTTCCATTCAGGAATGAAGCCTTGCAGCTGCTGCATATAGATATCTTCAATAAGATCTCCATTCAGGAATGCAGTTTTGACATCCATTTGCCAAATCTCATAATCATGGTATACTGCTACAGCTAGCAGGATCCTAATGGATTTAAGCATAGCCACAGGCGAAAAGGTTTCCTCATAATCGATGCCCACTTTCTAAGTGTACCCTTTCGCCACCAGACGAGCCTTGAAGGTCTCAACCTTACCATCGGGGTCCTTCTTCCTCTTGTAAATCCATTTGCAACCGATTGCTTTTACCCCGGAGGGTGGATCTACTAGAGTCCAGACTCCATTGGTCTCCATTGAGTCCATCTCTAATCTCATGGCCTCCACCCACTTCTCGGAATCTATGTCCAACATAGCTTCCGTGTAAGTCACAGGATCCTCATCACTAGTCAAGGTTTTCACCAGGTAACTATCCTGGTCATAACCATAACGGACTGGTGGCCTGGATACCCGAGTGGATCTTCTAGGTTGGTCACTACCTGGAACTTGTGGGACATCTCCCACTGCTCCTGAGCTCTCCTCATCAAGAACAACTTCCTGACGATGGGTGTCCAGGATATAGTTGGTTTCCAAGAATTGCGCATTACGACTACAGAACACTTTCTGCTCACTTGGGTCATAGAATAGGTAACCTATAGAGCCTCTTGGGTAGCCTACACATAGGCAACGGCTGGTCTTGGATTCCAACTTATCTGCACTCGTTCTTTTAACGTGTGCTGGACAACCCCAAATCTTCAAGTGTCTGATACTTGGTTTCTTTCTGGTCCAAAGTTCATATGGAGTATTCGGAACTGATTTGGTTGGAACCCGATTCAGCACATAAATCGCAGTCTCTAATGCGTAACCCCAAAAGGATGTGAGTAACTCTGAGTGTATGAGAAGCGACCGGACCATATCCAATAAGGTCCTATTCCTCCTCTCCGAAACACCGTTAAGTTGTGGTGTTGCAGGAGGAGCTAATTGTGATACTATCCCATTGTCCTTTAAGTAGTCCCTGAATTCTTCAGAGAGATACTTGCCACCTCGATCTGATCAAAGGGCCTTAATTTCTCTTCCTAACTATTTCCCGACCTCTTGTCTAAACTCTTTGAACTTTTCAAAGGATTCAGACTTGTGTCTCATTAGGTACACGTAACCGTATCGTGAAAAATCATATGTGAAGGTGATGAAATACACGTGTTGATTTCGTGTCCTAACACTCAGGGGACCACATACATCAGTATGTATTAGGTCAAGTGTGCCTGTACATCTTTCAGGCTTACCGTTAAATGGCCATTTCGTCATTTTGCCTTGTAGGCAAGGCTCACAAATGGGAAGATCTTCTACAGTTAGAAAATCCAAAGGACCATCCTTTACCAACCTTGTGATTCGGTCAACACCGATGTGGCCAAGTCGATAATGCCACAGACACGTGAGATTAACTGTATCACGAGCTCTCTTCTTAGGGATTTCAGCCGACGTAATTTCGGTTATGTTAGTTTCTAGAGAAGGATGTAGAACATAGAGACCGTTCTCTAGTTCCCCGTATGCGATGAATCTGTTATTTCTTTTAATAGTAATTGTATTACTAAAGAAGACAGAATAACCATATGCACACAGTTTTGAAACAGAAATCAAATTTCTTCTTAAAGTTTGTACATAAAGACAATCTTTGAGTACAATTTTTTCTTCTCTAAAAATTAACTACACGGTTCCTATTGCCACAGCTACAACAGTTGCAGTAGTCCCAAAGTAGAGAGTGACTTCTCCTTCACTCATCCTTTTGCTTACCTTGACCCCTGAAATGAGTTACACACATGAGTTGAAGCCCCGGAGTCAATACACTAGGACGCAGAAGCTACCAACAAATTGGTTTCTATAACACAAGTTTCGAAGTTACTTTTCTTGGGTTCTAGGTAGGCAGGACAGTTCCTTTTTCAGTGACCGGTCCTCTTGCAGAAGTGACAGGCATCCGATGCTTTGTCTTTCTTCTGCTTCTTGCTCTTAGCGGCTTTCTTCTGAGGCTTCTTTGCCTTCCTCTTTCTCTTGCCTGTCTTGCCAGCTTCAACAAGCATGGATACAGGCTCATCCTTTCTAATTAGTTCTTCAGCTCTTTGCAACATATTGCTGAGCTCTTGTAAGCTGACATTCAGCTTGTTCATGTTATAGTTCATGATGAACGGATTGAAGGAAGGAGGCAAAGAGTTAAGGATAGCATCTATCTGGGTTGCAAGGTCCAGCCCGGATCCAAGAGCCTCCAGTTCATTGATGTATCCCATCATCCGAAGACAATGGTCGTGAACTTGTTAACCCTTGGACATTTGTGCGCTCATGAACTGTTTCAAGATTTTTTGTCGAGTAGAACGATTATGCTCTTCATACATTGTCCTGAGACTGTCCAATATGTCTTTGGCAAGTTTGATCTGATCGAACTGCCTCTGTATCGGGTTGTCTAAGGAGGCAATGATGTAATACCGGGCAAGGGAGTTTTTCTCCTCCCATTCTTGATAGTCTCTCCTTTGGGCCTCAGAAGCCATATCACTCGGACGCTCCGGGGCAGGATTCTTTGCCACTTTGTCCAGCTTTTCAGAAGCTAGGACCAGCATAAGGTTCTTGTACCAGTCAGCATAGTTTGGGCCCTTCAACTTGTTGTCATCAAGCAGTTTTGCAAAAGATCCGTTTGCCATTTTCTGATAGAAGAGCAAACATCAGTCCACAACCTAATTTGATTCATGTTCATTTCATAGATATGGATTTTAATCTACGATCCATTTCCATTTATTCATCTCTGAGATTTCCCTCCTTTCTCAGTGACGGAGACTATGGGTTGTCTCTGGAAATGTGGGAAATCACATAGGGTGCATGGAGCCAACTGTTTCAGCTGCATAACCCCACCACCTTTCTATGAAGGATCACATCCACTCATCATATGAGTTTTCCCTTTGGCCTCTGTCAGACAAGGTTCAGAGCCGTTTTCAGGTAACCTTTCTATCTAGGGAGGGCTTACCCATCATATTCGTGAACGCAAAGGTACCGTGAGAGAGTTCCCATTTTCTTGTGAAGCCCCTCCCACATCGGTCTATGACGCCCCTATCATCTTATGAAACACTCAGACAAGCCCAACAGCAAATGGATAGCCCATTTTCTGGTGTGTTTCCTCATTACTGAAGGACCCATCCTCATGCTAATGATGGAAGGCCTTTAGAGAGTTCATCATATGAATCTCCCTATCACATGCACTCATATTAGCTGGAGGGAACAAAATTACGCCCTAGTTTGATTTAGGTCAAACCAAAGTGGCTCCCACTGACTTTCATAAAGCTAGATTTCGGTGGGCCTTGAATCGGATAGGGTTCCGCACGTAACCTCTTGATGAGGTGTGGGGCCCACCACTGAGGGAGGTCATCCAATGACCAAAAGGGACACCATGGCAATGATGTGCATTCAGCCATGGTGTGCGCAAGAGCCACTGTCGAATGAGCATGGGCCAAGTACTTATGGCCCGTGTACGCAGCACCTCACACATCCATACATCACATGCAGGGATAAATTGATCCAATCAATTAATTATCTGTAAGGCCCGTTTGAAGCCCGTTAAAATTCCATAATATTAACCATTAATATTATATAGGTATATGGGCTGAATTAGGGTTACCCAGTTCGGCCCATATAGCTTTATCCTTTAAAGTGGGCTTTAGCAGTTTTAACTATTTAAAATTGGGCCTTTACAGGTTGGGCCAAATTAACCATTTAATTAAATATCAATCCTTAGGCCCATTAGTGGGAAATTAGGGCTGACTTTTAGCCTTAATTAAACCCTAGAATTGGGCCTTTACAGGTTCGGCCCATATAGCTTTATCCTTTAAAGTGGGCTTTAGCAGTTTTAACTATTTAAAATTGGGCCTTTACAGGTTGGGCCAAATTAACCATTTAATTAAATATCAATCCTTAGGCCCATTAGTGGGAAATTAGGGCTGACTTTTAGCCTTAATCAATCCTTAGGCCCATAGTGATCCTGTCACTATGATCACCCACTCAGATGAATTCTCGGATTGTCCCAACATACCCAGGTTTTGACCTACGCTAAGGATCTCACTGAATGGTACATCAAAGACACCCCGATCCGACACCGAATGCAGTATCATAATCGAGTCTAGGGGTCGGGTGTAACTTTCCAGTTTTACCCATCAATCTCCAAGGTCCAGGGCAATACTGGAAATCTGGTCCAGTTCAAAGATTCAATTAATCCCACACTATATGTGCCTAGGGTCTTATCCCGGTAGCTGAGACAAGCCACCCCAATCGACTTGGTGGCACCATAGTGTTAGACTTGTCAGGATAGGTCTCCCCAGACCAACCCACTGACTGTGAACATTCTAAACTAACACTAGTCTCAATAAGTGTCCAGTTTAAGGGTATTACACAGAAACATACCAAGGGAACATGAATCAAATATGCACTTTTATTCATTTACAATAAACTCATAAAGTACATCAATTTTGATTGAAACTAAGGGCATACAAAACTGTCTAACAAAACTATCCTGGATACCCGAGTGGATCTTCTAGGTTGTTCACTACCTGGAACTTGTGGGACATCTCCCACTATTTCTGAGCTCTCCTCATCAAGAACAATTTCCTGACTATGGGTGTCCAAGATGTAATCGGTCTCAAAGAACTAGGCATTTCGACAACAGAACACTTTCTGCTCACTTGGGTCATAGAAAATGTAACCTACAGAGCCTTTTGGGTAGCTTACAAATAGGCAACGACTGGTCTTGGATTCCAACTTGTCTGCACTCGTTCTTTTAAAGTGTGTTGGACAACCCCAAATCTTCAAGTGTCTGACACTTGGTTACTTTCCGGTCCAAAGTTCATATAGAGTGTTCGGAACCGATTTGGTTAGAACCCGATTCAGCACGTAAATCGCAGTCTATAATGCGTAACCCCAAAATGATGTGGGTAACTCTTAGTGTATGAGATGGGACCGGACCATATCCAATAAGGTCCTATCCCTCCTCTCTGAAACACCGTTAAGTTGTGGTGTAGCAGGAGGATTTAATTGTGATACTATCCCATTGTCCTTTAAGTAGTCCCTGAACTCATCAGAGAGATACTCGCCACCTCGATCAGATCGAAGGGCTTTTATTTCTCTCCCCAACTGTTTCTCGACCTCTTGTCTAAACTCTTTGAACTTTTCAAAGGATTCAGACTTGTCTCATTAGGTACACGTAACCGTATCGTGAGAAATCATCTGTGAAGGTGATGAAATACACATGTTGATTCTGTGTCCTAACGCTCAGGGGACCACATACATCAGTATGTATTAGGTCAAGTGTGCCTATACATCTTTCAGGCTTACCATTAAATGGTCGTTTCGTCATCTTGCCTTGTAGGCAAGGTTCACAGGTGGGAAGATATTCTATAGTTAGAAAATCCAAAGGACCATCCTTTACCAACCTTGTGATTCGGTCAACACTGATGTGGCCAAGTCGGTAGTGCCACAGACACGTGGGATTAACTGTATCACGGGCTCTCTTCTTGGGGATTTCAATCGACGTAGTTTTGGTTATGTTAGTTTCTAGAAAAGGATGTAGAACATAGAGACCATTCTCCAGTTCCCCGTATGCGATGAATCTGTTATTTCTTTTAATAGTAATTGTATTACTAAAGAAGACAGAATAACCATATGCACACAGTTTTGAAACAGAAATCAAATTTCTTCTTAAAGTTTGTACATAAAGACAATCTTTGAGTACAATTTTTTCTTCTCTAAAAATTAACTACACGGTTCCTACTGCCACAGCTACAACAGTTGTAGTAGTCCCAAAGTAGAGAGTGACTTCTCCTTCACTCATCCTTTTGCTTACCTTGACCCCTGCAATGAGTTACACACATGAGTTGAAGCCCCGGAGTCAATACACTAGGATGCAGAAGCTACCAATAAATTGGTTTCTATAACACAAGTTTCAAAATTACCTTTCTTGGATTCCAGGTAGGCAGGACAATTTCGTTTCTAGTGGCCGGTCTTTTTGCAGAAGTGACTTGCATCCGATGCTTTGTCTTTCTTCTGCCTTTTTCCCTTGGTGGCTTTCTTCTGAGGCTTCTTTGCCTTCCTCTTTCTCTTGCCCGTTTTGCTAGCTTGAATAAGCATAGCTACAGGCTCATCCTTTTTAATCAGTTCTTCAACTGTTTGCAACATATTGCTATGCTCTTGCAAACTGACATTCAGCTTCTTCATGTTATAGTTCATGATGAACGGATTAAAGGAAGGAGGCAAAGAATTAAGGATAGCGTCTATTTGGGTTGCGAGGTCCAGCTCAGATCTAAGAGCCTCCAGTTCGTTGATGTAACCCATCATCCGAAGACAATGGTCGTGAACTTGTTGGCCCTTGGACATTTGAGTGGTCATGAACTGCTTCAAGACCTTTTGCCGAGTAGAACGATTCTGCTCTTCATACATCATCCTCAGTCTGTCCACTCTGTCCTTGCAAGTTCGATCTAATCGAACTGCCTCTGTATTGGGTTGTCCAAGGAGGCGATGAGGTAACACTGGGCTAGGGAGTTTTTCTCCTCCCATTCCTGATAGTCTCTCCTTCGGGCCTCAGAAGCCCTGTCACCTGGACGCTCCGGGGCAAGATTCTTTGCCACTTTGTCCAGCTTTTCTGAAACTAGGACCAGCATAAGGTTCCTATACTAGTCGGTGTAGTTTGGGCCCTTAAGCTTGTTGTCATAAGAAGCTTTGCAAAAGATCCGTTTGCCATTTTCTAATAAAAGAGCAAACATCAGTCCACAACCTAATTTGATTCATGTTCATTTCATAGATATGGATTTTAATCTACGATCCATTTCCATTTATTCATCTCTAAGATTTTCCTCCTTTCTCAATGACGGAGACTATGGGTTGTCTCTGGAAATGTGGGAAATCACATAGGGTGCATGGAGCCAACTGTTTCAGTTGCATAACCCCACCACCTTTCTGTGAAGGATCATATCCAGTCATCATATGAGTTTTCCCTTTGGCCTCTGTCAGACAAGGTTCAGAGCCGTTTCCAAGTAAACCTTTCTGTCCAGTGAGTGCTTACCCATCATATTCGTGAACGCCAAGGTACCGTGAGAGAGTTCCCATTTTCTGGTGATGCCCCTCCCACATTGGTCTATGATGATCCTATCATCTTATGAAACACTCAAACAAGCCCAACAGCAAATGGATAGCCCATTTTCTGGTGCGTTTCCTCATTACTGAAGGACCCATCCTCATGCTAATGATGGAAGGCCTTTAGAGAGTTCATCATATGAATCTCCCTATCACTTGCACTCATATTAACTGGAGGGAACAAATAATTACGCCCTAGTTTGATTTAGGTCAAACCAAAGTGGCTCCCACTGACTTTCATAAAGCCAGATTTCGGTGGGCCTTAGATCGGCTAGGGTTCCGCACGTAACCTCTTGATGAGGTGTGGGGCCCACCACTGAGGGAGGTCATCCAATGACCAAAAGGAACACCATGGAAATGATGTGCATTTAGCCATGGTGTGCGCAAGAGCCACTATCGAATTAGCATGGGCCAAGTACTTATGGCCCATGTACGCAGTACATCACACATCCATACATCTCATGTAGGGATAAATTGATTCAATCAATTAATTATCTGTAAGGCCCGTTGGAAGCCCGTTAAAAATCCATAATATTAACCATTAATATTATCTAGGTATATCGGCTGAATTAGGGTTACCCAGTTCGACCCATATAGCTTTATCCTTTAAAATGGGTTTTTGCAGTTTTAACTATTTAAAATTGGGCCTTTACAGGCTGGACCGAATTAACCATTTAATTAAATATCAATCCTTGGGCCCATTAGTGGGAAAATTGGGGCTGACTTTTAGCCTTGATTAAACCCTAGAATTGGTCCAAACAATTTGAACCAATCTTGGTTCGAATGGGTCGAGGGTTTGATTTTTAATTAAATCATTAATTCAAGAAAGAATCTAAAATTAAATAACTGATAAAAGAAAAACAAAATCAGTTAATCAGGGCTGTTCGCACACTCCATCCTGCAAAACAAAGGTTAGATCATAGATAGCAGTTTCTCAAACTACAAATCACAGATAGCGAATCTCCCATCTGCGAAATCTCTTTCTCTGCGCCGCCATCTTCGATCCAGGAATAAAAATAAATAGAAATCCTATTTCTATTAATTATTACATCAGATCGAATGCCTATACATTGAGTCTAAAAAAAAAATTATTTATAGACCAAAATAAATAAATTCATTAAACTACAAATCTTGCAGTTCTCCCTACGTAAACCAAGATTTCGATCTCCTCTTGTACGAACAGCCCATAAATCAAGAAAATTATAAAGAACTATTATAAATAATAATCAAATTTATTTAAAATTAATTTCAGATTATTTGCCCATTTGTTTTGGGAACAAATTTTCCAAAACCCATATCTGCGCAAATTGGGTAGAACGTGATGAACTTACAATTTATCTATAATTTTTGAGGACTTTAGCATGGATTTTTATGCCGGTTTTATTAATTTTTGCCTTAATTTATCTTAATGCTAAGAATAAGTTCAGGGATAATCAATCCAAGAAAAGGAAGGAAAAAGGCAAGAAAAGAAGGTTCAAAAAGACCAATTTCAGTCCAGCCCGGTCGTGGAAGCAAGAGAGAGCACTTCGGCCCAAAAAGAGCAAGTGAATTCCTTGAGAAAACCCAAGAAAATAAAGCCTAGCTATGAGGAGAATTCGGCCCAGCAAGGAAGGCCCATTTTTAGCCCAAATAACAGCCTAGAGTGTAGCCCACATGAGCTCAAAAGCAAGCTAAGTTGTAGCCCAAATAGCAGCCCAAAGGGAGCTAGGGGCGGCAACTTCTAGGAGTTTCTTGAAGAGAGGGAGGGAGCACTCTAGAAGGTTCATGAGGGGGTATAATACACCCCATTCTAGAGGCTTCAAGAAGGGGCAAGAGCCCCCTTGAAAAACTATATAAGGAGGCCTCTAGGAGGGGAGAAAGTTGTTCAATTGCTTGAGAGAAAGGCTCTCCCACTCTTAGAGGTTCGGCCACCTTGAGAGAAGAGAAGAGAAGAAGGCTAGGCGCAAGGAAGAAGAAGAAGAAGGGCTGAAGGAAGTTCAAGACAAGCAAGCTAGAAGAAGAAGGTGAGTTCGAATCGAGGGATTGTGATTCAAAGATTTTTTGTAATAAATCATTTGTAGTTTCATTCTCTTTTGATTTGAATTCAGTTTCTTAGTTATATGTTCTTTCTTCTTTCTCCTTGTTTCCATTCTTCCTTGATGTATTTCAGCTTGTAAAATTTCAGTTCAGCAATCTAATTCTTTTTGATTCATTCAAATGGTCATGCATTGTACTTGAAGTTTCTTGAATAAGGGTGTGATTGCAGATCAATTCGGCCAACTAACCTTCAAAACTCAGATCTGAATTCTCAGATCTGAGATTGCAAGATCTGAATTGCTTGAAAGAGAATTCAGATCTGCAAATTTCAGATTTGGCGAATTAATCTACATCTTGGAATTCCTAGAGTGCTTGAGAGAGACTCTAGGAATTCAGATCTACTATTCAAGAACTGAATTGAGTGCAAGGTTAGAGATAACTTGCACAATTCAGTTGGTGATCAATTCAGATTTAAATTGATGCCTTAGAAGTGTTTGAAGAAATGCATGCATGGGGATTAGATTCTTGCTAGAGATAGAAGAACCGTCACTCATGCATAGGATGAACATGCACTTGAGAGAGGCTGTTCATGACCTTGGGGTTTCACCAAACCAAGGCTCAATCATGATTCATTCGAATGATCCAAATTGATAGATTGCTGAATTCTGAGATTGACATTTACTGCTTACTCTTCTAACCTGATTTGAAGGCAATTGGACCAATGATTTAGATAGATTTTAATTTAGGATTTCTTAGCTTTCATTAGAGTTTTGATTTATTTGTTGATCAGATAAGAAGTGTTCAATTTAGTATTGGTAATTGTTTCCTAAATCCTCGTGGGAACGATACTTCACTCACTACTTTATTACTTGAACGGCTAGTGCACTTGCTAGTGTCACAATGAGCCACACATCATAACGCCTTCTCCCTATTTGTGTAGGTTCAGATCTAAAATAGAATTGTTCATTATTTTAACCATGGCTCTGATACCACTAAAGGGATAGGAAATTCATCATATGGACGCCCAAGATTGTGGAATAAAGGGGGGCGAATTTCAAAAATTTTTTCTTTCCCTTCAACTGGGAATCGAATTCCCTGTTTAGAAAATCATATTTTCAATGATCATTCTTGAACCATAAACTGAACCAGATCTGAACCAAAAGGAGGGAGAGAGATAATACCTAATACAGAGAAATAATATCTCTCAATGGAGGTGCTCACGCCCAAGGTAGAAACCAAAATCTGCTCCCACTGAAGATGGCGCAGTGCAAGGTGGAGCAGAATCAGTAGTGTCCTTCCTAAGAACCTGATTCTTCCCATGAATCACCTGGACGATTTGTGAATACAACTCCTACCTATCTTTTCTCCAAAAGATTGGAATCAAGATCCAATCTTGATTTCTCCCAAGGAATGGAGATCGAACTGCTATAGGCGGCGGCTGCAGGAAGGAGGCGGTTAAAGAGAATTTGCAGGGTGCAGAATTCTATCTTCTGTGATCTCAGCTCTGAAGACAAAACTGCTGGTTGTCTATTGCGTTGGATGTCTAAAGGCTGCCGCCCCCTCTTCCTTTTATAGACTTAAAAGGATAAGCTCCTAATCCAATTAGGAGTTGCTAACCCAAATCATATCTGGATTAGAAGTCCCTTTAAGATAAGGGTTAATCCTTATCTAATCTGTGGATTAGATCAGCCAGCTCCTAATCTAATTAGAAAGTTTTCAAATCTAAATCTCATTTAGATCTTGGACTCTCTGAGTGGATAGGGTGTGGGCCCAATCCTATCAGCTGATCATATCTCAGAATTCACCTCTTAAAGACTAATCAAATTAGACCAGTTCGAAATGGGCTTAAGGCCCATTTAGGGTTATGTATTCATTAAGCCTTCCAAACTGCTGCCCAGTTGGGATTCCTTGTGTGGCATGGGACCCAAACATTGATCTACACATCAGCCACATGGATTCAGCCCAACCTTTGTTACAAGGCCTGGCCGAATACACTGTTATGGACAGTGCACCCCCTGAAACCCATCACATGGGCTCTATGGGCCCAACACTTACCCTAAGTGGTCCCTGGGCCAAGCCACCTTGTAACACCCAAGGACTGTGGGCAAATTCAAGATTAGCCCATCAGGTATTATCCTCAATGGTCTTACACTTAACCTCTCAGCCCTTAATGATCATACACTGCCCGACAAGAGAGGACCTCTCCCTCGGCTGTAAGGAACAGTGTTGCACTCTCCACTTATATGGATCCCGGGAATTAAAACCTTTTGCAAATATTTTAGAAACCATAATATATATACTTTTATATCTCATATAAAATATACTTTGCAAAACAAATCTCAACAGTTGAAATCGACTACCGACAGTCTTGGTTTCCAACAGTGAGAGTGCATCCCCGATCATTACCTTTGTCCGACAAAGGGGCTGATCCTGTCACTATGATCACCCACTCAGATGAATTCTTAGACTGTCCCAACATACCCAGGTTTTGACCCCGCTAAGGATCTCACTGATTGGTACATCAAAGATAGCCCAATCCTACACCTAGTGCAGTATCATAATCGAGTCTAGGGGTCGGGTGTAACTTTCCAGTTTTGCCAATCTCCAAGGTCCAAGGCAATACTGGAAATTTGGTCCAGTTCAAAGATTCAAATAATCACACACTGTGTGTGCCTGGGGTCTCACCCTGGTAGCTGAGACAAGCCACCCCAACCGACTTGGTGGCACCATAGTGTCAACCTTGTCAGGATAGGTCTCCCCAGACCGACCCATTGGCTGTGAACATTCTAAACTAACATTCTAAACTACACAGAAACATACCAAGGGAACATGAATCAAATATGCATTTTTATTCATTTACAATAAATTCATAAAGTACATCATTTTGATTGAAGCTAAGGGCATACAAAACTGTCTAACACGTGAACACCTTTGTTCGGGGATACTATTTCTCTGTATCAGGTATAATTCTCTCCTACTCCTTTTGGTTCAGATCTGTTTTAGTTTATGGTTCAAGAATGATCCTTGAAAATATGATTTTCTAAATAGGGAATGCGATTCCCAGTTGAAGGGAGAGAAAATTTTTGAAATTCGTCCCCTTATTCCGCATTCTTTGAGTGTTCATACGATGGATCTCTCATCCCTTCAGTGGTATCAGAGCCAGGTTCAAATCTTGAACCAATTTGTTTCATATTTGAACCTGTGCAAATGGGCAAAAGGCCTTCTACTCGATTTGCGCAGATATGGGTTTTGGGAAATTTGTTCCAAAAAAAAATGGGCTAATAATCTAAAATTAATTTTATATAAATCTGATTATTATTTAGAACCGTTCTTTATGATTTTCTTGATTTATGGGTTGTTTGTACAAGAGGAGATTGAAATCTTGATTTGCGCAGGGAACCTGCGATTTTGCAGTTTTTGGATTGCTTTATTACATTTGGTCTGTAAAATAATTTTTTTTTAGACTGAATGTATAGGTATTTGATCTGATGTAATTATTAATAGAAATAGGATTTCTATTTATTTTATTTTTGGATCGAAGAAGGCAGCGCAGAAAAGAAGATTTCGTAGAGAAGAAGATTTCGCAGATGGGAGAATTGCAATCTGTGATTTGTAGATTATGAAACTGCAAACTGTGATCTAACCTTTGTTTTGCAGGATGGATTGTGCAAACAGCCCTATTTGATTGATTCTTGATTTTCTTTTATCAATATTTAATTTCATATTATTTTCTTGAATTAAAGATCAAACCCTAGACCCATTCGAACCAAGATTGGTTCAAACTGTTTGGACCGAATCTAGGGTTTAATCAAGGCTGAAAGTCAGCCCTAATTTTCCCACTAATGGGCCTGAGGATTGATATTTAATTAAATGGTTAATTCGGCCCAACCTGTAAAGGCTAAGTTTTAAACAATTAAAACTGCTAAAAGCCCACTTAACACATAAAGCTATATGGGCCGAGCATTCGACCCATATACCTAGATAATATTAATGGTTAATATTATGGATTAAAATGGGCTCCAAATGAGCCTTACAGATGATTAATTAATTGGATCAATTTATCCCTGCATGATATGTATGGATGTGTGATGTGCTACGTACACGGGCCATAAGTGCTTGGCCCATGCTCAATCGACAAGTGGCTCTTGCGCACACCATGGCTGAATGCACATCATTGCCATGGTGTCCCTTTTGGTCATTGGATGACCTCCCTCAGTGGCGGGGCCCACACCTCATCAAGAGGTTACGTGCGGAACCCTATCCGGTTTAGACCCACCGAAATCTGACTTTATGAAAGTCAATGGGAGCCACTTTGGTTTGACCTAGATCAAACTAGGGCGTAATTAACTGTTCCCTTCAGCTAACATGAGTGCATGTGAGGGAGATTCATATGATAAACTCTCTAAAGGCCTTCCATCATTAGCACGAGGATGGGTCCTTCAGTAATGAGGAAATGCACAAGAAATGGGCTATCCATTTGTTGTTGGGCTTGTCTGAGTGTTTCATAAGATGATACAGGTGCCATAGACCGATGTGGGAGGGGCTTCACCAAGAAATGGTAACTCTCTCACGGTACCTTGGCATTCATGAACATGATGGGTAAGCACTCACTAGACAGAAAGGTTTACCTAAAAACGGCTCTGAACCTTGTCTGACAGAGGCCAAAGGGAAAACTCATATGATGAGTGGATATGATCCTTCACATAAAGGTGGTGGGGTTATGCAGCTAAAACAATTGGCTCCATGCACCCTATGTGATTTCCCACATTTCCAGAGACAGCCCGTAGTCTCCGTCACTGAGAAAAGAGGGAAATCTCAAAGATGAATAAATGGAAATGGAACATATCAAAGACAACCTAGTGCAGTATCATAATCGAGTCTAGGGGTCAGGTTTTGACCCCCACTAAGGATCTCACTGATTGGCATATCAAAGACAACCCAATCCGACACCTAGTGCAGTATCATAATCGAGTCTAGGGGTCAGGTGTAATTTTCCAGCTTTGCCCATCAATCTCCAAGGTCTAGGGCAATACTGAAAATCTGGTCCGGTTCAATGAGTCAAGTAAACCTACACTGCATGTGCCTTGGGTCTCACCCTGGCGGTTGAGACAGGCCATCCCAACATTTGGTAGCACACCAGTGTCAGCCTTGGTAGGATAAATATCCCTAGACTTATCCAACGGCTGTGAACATTCTAAACTAACATGAGTCTCATAAGTGTCCAATTTAAAGGTATTACACAGAAACACACGACAGGAACATGAATCAAATATGTACTTTATTCATTTACAATAAATGTCATAGTGTACATCATTCCGATTGGAGCTAAGGGCATACAACTATCTAACAAAAACAAAAGCTACCTTACATAGAATACTTCTACGCAAGAATGCTCCTCCCAATGTAGGTGTTCACACCCAAAGAGAGTACCAAATTCTCCCTTCACTGAAGATAACACAACTTAGGATGAGGCAGGATCAATAGGTAGTTCTTCACCAATAACTGGAGATTCTTCAGCTAGAATCGAATGGGACAGAGAGCATGACTTCTATATTGTTTTTTCTCACAAGAAACAATATCAAGATCCAATCTTGATCGAATCCAATAATAGTTGATCGAACAAGGTGGGGCGTCAAGAGTAGGAAGAAAAGGAGCAAAAGGCAAGAGTAGTCTAACTATGTTGTCTTCTCTCTATATTCAGCAAATGTGTCGTTTGAGGTTCACCCTGCTCTCTTATTTATATCCTTAAAGAGACAACTTCCTAATCCCATTAGCAGTTTCCTAATCCAAATCTTTTATTTGGATCTGTACTCTTTAGGTGATAAGGATAATCCCTTATGTTATCTGCAGATAAAGATCAGCTTTCCTAATCAAATTAGGAGTTCCTTTTATCTAAATCTTTATTTGGATCTAGACTCTATAAGTGGATAAGGATAATCCCCTATCTTATCTGCTAATCCAAATCTCAGATCCATATCTATTTAATTAATCTAATTAACCCAATTCAAAATTGACTTTTAGGCCCATTAAGCTTTCAGGCTCACTTCCACTTTAATGCTGGCTAGCATGGCACTCTTTGTACGACATAGGACCCTATCATTGATCTACACATCAGCCACATGGGTTCAGCCTAGCCTTTGTTACAAGGTTAGGCCGAATTTACTACTGAACACAGTGAACCCCTGAGTCCATCATTATGGGTTCATAATGGGCCCAACATTTACACTAAATGGTCCTTGGGTCCAACCATCTTATGAAGGTCCAAGGATTGTGGGCAAAAGCAAGATTATCCCATCAGGTATAACCCTCAATGGTCTTACACTTAATCTCTCATCCCATAATGATCAAACACAACCCGACAAGAAAGGACCTCACTCTCGGCTACAAGGTACAGTGTTGCACTCTCTACTCACATGGATCCTAGGAATTAAAACTTTTTGCAAACATTTTGAAACCACAATATATATATGTATATCTCTATATAAATATATTTTTGAAAACAAATTTCAATGGTTGAGATCGATTGACGGCTGTTTAGGATTCCATCAGAGAGAGTGTTTCCCCGATCATTCACTTTATCCGACAAAGGGGCTGCTTCTGTCAATATGATCACCCATTCAAATAAATTCTCAGACTATCCTAACATGCCCAGGTTTGGACCCCCTCTAAGGATCTCATTGGTTGGCATATCAAAGATAGCCCAACCTGACACCTAGTGCAGAATCATAATCGAGTCTAGGGGTCAAGTGTAACATTCCAGTTTTGCCCATCTATCTCCAAGGTTTAGGGCAATACTGAAATTTTGGTCCGGTTCAGGGTTTCAAGAAAACGAACACCGTATGTACCTTAGGTCTCACCCTAGCAGCTGAGACAAACGACCCCAACCAATTTGGCGATACATTAGTGTTAGCCTTGGTAGGATAAATCTCCCCAGATCTATCCAATGGCTGTGAAGATTCTAAACTAACACGAGTCTCATATGTGTCCAGTTTAAGGGTATTACACAGAAACACACCATAACAACATGAATCAAATATGCACTTTATTCATTTACAATAAATGTCATAATGTACATCATGCTGAATGGAGCTAAGGGCATACACTATCTAACAACTCCCACTTGCACCTAGGTCCAATCGGGTACAAGCCGGAGTCTCATACTTTCCACGTGTTTCTTAAACACTTTCTGTGTTAGTGGATTAGTCAATGGGTCTGCCACATTCTCCGCTTATGCTATCTTTTAATATCAATCTCTCATAGATCCAGTGTTGTCATACAACAGTAGAATGGGCAATATGCTGAATTCCAAATTCTAAAATGAACACCTTCATTCATTAGGCAGCGTCACTTACGGCAATGTGCTCGGCTTGGGTTGTGGACTATTTTTCTTACTACACAGGACCCCATCGTAATGATGTATCCAAAAGTAGACTTTTTATCATCAAGATCTGATTGGAAATCGACATCGATATACCCAAGGATTTGTAGTGAACTACCGTCAATTACCAGACAAAACTCTTTTGTCCTTCGAAGGTATTTCAATATGTTCTTTACAGCGGTCCAATGCTCCTGCCCTGGGTTAGACTGATATCTACTTACCACACTCACGGCCTAAGCAATGTCTGGCCGAATGTATAGCATGGCATACATGATGCTCCCTATGGCAGAGGCGTAGGGAATTTCTTTCCTGTCCTCAATCTCCTCAGGTGTCTTAAGAGATATACCCTTGGAGAGAGTGACTCCATGCCTAAAAGGAACATTTCCTTTCTTGGAATTCTCCATGCTGTATCTCTACACTATTTTGTCAATATAAGTAGACTGGGATAATCCTATTATCCTCTTCGATCTATTTCTATAGACTCGAAGTCCTAAGACGTAAGAGGCTTCTCCAAGATCTTTCATGGAGAATTGCTCTAAAAGCCATACTTTCACCGTAGTCAAAATTCCTACATCATTCCCAATGAGTAGAATGTCGTCTACATACAGAACCAAGAACACAACCTTATCCCCACTGGTTTTCCTATAAACACAAGGCTCATTCAGATTTTGCTCAAAGTCAAATTGTTGGACAGTAGAGTCAAACCGAATGTTCTAGCTCCTAGAAGCTTGCTTAATTCCATATATGGATAGATTGAGTTTACATACCATGTGTTCTTGACCTACAGCTATAAAACCTTGCAGTTGCTGCATATAGATATTTTCAGTAAGATTTTCATATAGGAACGCAGTTTTGACATCCATTTGCTAAATCTCGTAATCATGGTATACTACTATAGCTAGTAGGATCCTAATAGATTTAAGCATGGCCACAGGCGAAAAGGATCGAGTCCTTCTTTTTGAGTATACCCATTCGCCACAAGACAAGCCTTGTAGGTCTCAACCATACCATCGGGGCCCTTCTTCCTCTTAGAGATCCATTTGCAACCAACTTCAAGGAATCTACCAGAGTCCAAACTCCATTGGTCTCCATTGAGTCCATCTCAACTCTCATGGCATCTATCCACTTCAAGGAATCTATGTCCAACATAGCTTTCATATAAGTTACGGGATCCTCCTCACTAGTCGGGGCTTTCATCAAGTAACTTTTTTGGTCATAGCCGTAACGAACTGGGGACCTAGAATCTTGGGTAGATCTTCTGGGTTGGTTATTAACTGAAATCTGTGGGACATCTCCCACTGCTCCTGAGCTCTCCTTATCAAGAACAACTTCCTGACGATGATTGTTCAAGATGTAATTTTCCTCCAAGAAATGGGCATTTCGACTACAGAACACTTTTTTTTCTCTTGGGTCATAGAATAAATGCCCTACGGAGAGTTTTAGGTAACCTATAAATAGGTGACGGTTGGTTTTAGATTCCAATTTGTTAGCACTTATTCTTTTAACATGTGTCGGACAACCCCAAATCTTCAAGTGTCTTACACTTGGTTTCTTACTGGTCCAAAGCTCTTAGGGAGTCTTCAGAATGGATTAGGTTGGAATTCGGTTCAACACGTATATTGCAGTCTCTAATGCATAACCCTAAAAGGATGTGGGTAGTTTCGAGTGTATGAGAAGTGATCGGACCATATCCAATAAAGACTGGTTCCTCCTTTTTGACACACCGTTTAATTGTGGTGTAGCAGGAGGAAATAGTTGTGATACTATCCCATTTTCCTTTAAGTAGTCCCTGGATTCATTAGAGAGATATTCGCTTCCATGATCTAATCAAAGGGCCTTAATGTGTTTTCCCAACTGTTTCTCGACCTCTTGCTTGAATTTTTTGAACTTTTCAAAGGATTCAGACTTGTGTCTCATTAGGTACACATAACCATACCGAGAGTGATTATCGGTAAATGTTATGAAATAAATGTGTTGGTTTTGTGTTCTAACATTCATGGGACCACATACATCAATATGTATAAGGTTATGTGTGTCTGTCGATCTTTCAGTCTCACAGTTAAATGGTTGTTTCGTCATCTTACTGTTAGACGGTCTTGTATGCCCTTAGCTTCAATCGGATTTGATGTACTTTTGTCATTTAGTGGAAATAAATTAAAGTGCATGTTTGATTCATGTTGTTTGGTAAGACCCTAAAACTTGACACTTATAGAAACTTGTGTTAGTTTTAAATGTTCACAGCCATTGGATAAGTCTGGGGAGATTTATCCTACCAAGGCTGATACTGGTGTGCCACCAAGTGTTGGGATGGCTTGTTTCGGCCATCAGGGTAAGACCCAAGGCACATGCAGTATGGGATTGCTTGAACCCTTGAACCGGACCAGATTTCCAGTATTGCCCTAGACCTTGGAGACAGATGGGCAAAACTGAAAAGTTACACTTGACCCCTAGACTCGATTATGACACATCACTAGGTGTCGGATCGGGCTGTCTTTGATGTGTCAATCAGTGAGATCCTTAGTGGGGTCAAAACCTGGACATGTTGGGGCACTCTGAGAATTCATCTGAGTGAGTGGTCATAGTAACAGGATCTGCCCCTTTGTCGGACAATGGTAATGATCGGTAATGCACTCTCTTTGATGGAAACCAAACTGCCGGCAGTTGATTCAATCGTTGGAATTTTATTTTGCAAAATAAGAATATATATATATATATATATATATATATATATATATATATATATATGTATATGTATATGTACGATTTCAAAAGATTTGCAAAAGGTTTTAATTCCCGGGATCCATGTGAGTAGAGAGTGTGGCACTGTTCCTTGCAGCCGAGAGAGAGGTCTTCTCTTGTCGGGCAGTGCTTGATCATTAAGGGCTGAAAGGGGTCACTGAGTCTTTCAGTGAATTCGGCTGGGCCTTGTAATAAAGGCTGGGCCGAACCCATGTGGCTAGTGTGTAGATCAATGCTTGGGTCCCACGCCATGCAAAGAAGCCCAACTGGGCAGCAGATTGGAAACTAGTTAAACACTGAACACTTAATGAGCCAAAAGCCCATTTCGAGCTGGGTTGATATGATCACTAGTTCATAGGGCGAATCTGAGATTAGTGTTAGTAAAAGGATTGGGTCTTTGACCTTATCCACTCTAAGAGACCAAATTCAAATTAGATTTGAATCTGGTAACCTCCTGATAAGATTAGGAGTTAACTAACTTAATCTGCAGATAGGATTAAGATTAACCTCTATCCAAATACTGATTTGGATTGGGATAACTCCCAAAAATATTGGGAGGTTTCTTAATCAAGAAGAAAGAGGAGAAAACCCTAGCAGAAATATCAGATTTCGAACTAGGGGGTTTGAGTAAGCAAGAAACACATCCTGCAATCTGAGATTTGATCTCTCACAGACTCTAGAGAGAAGAGACAATTCTGCCCTCTTCGTCCCTGGACTTCTCCTCCTTCAGTCGCCGCCACTACCTGTTGGAACATTGGATCTTTGCAGCAACAGGAAGTCAAGAAAGATGTTCTTGGCAATAGTCTTGCAAGAAAGACACTAGGATTCGGTGTTCAAGGTTTCCAGAGGGTTCTTGTGAAGAATCCAGTGTGTAGGACGCACCCTGTTGATTCCGTTCCATCCACAGTTGTGTCATCTTTAGCAGGAGTGGATCTTGGTAACTTCTTTGGGCGTGAACACCAACTTTGGGAGATATTATTTCTCCGGATCAGGTATAATCCTTCCTGTTTCCTTTTGGTTCAGATCTGGTTTGTTTATGGTTCAAGTAGGACCCTTGAATAATGTATTCTAAATTTAGGGAATATGATTCCCAGTTGGAAAAATGTAGGAAATTTTGTTTGAAATTCGCCCCCCCCCCCTTTCCGCACCTTTCTTGGCATCCATTAGATGGATCCTACCATTAGACAATCCAAAGGACCATCATTTACTAACCATGTGATATGATCTATGTTAATGTGGCCAAGTCAGTAATGCCACATGCACATGAGATTAATTATATCACGGGTTCTTTTCTTGGGGTTATTGTCCAACGTAGTTTCGATTATATTTGTTTCCAGAGAATGATGGAGAACATAGAGACCATTCTCAAGTTCTCCGCACAGTTTTGAAACAAAAATCAAATTTGTTCTCAAATTGGGTACATAAAGACAATCTTTTAATGTAATTGATCATTCTCTGAAATACAATTCTACACTTTCTATGGCTGTATCTATAGAAGTCCTCAAATAAAGAATCACTTCACCGTCACTCAGTCTTCTACTTGTCCTAAACCCCTACAATGTGTTACATGCATGAGTAGAAGCCCCGAAGTCAATACACCAGGAAACAGAATTCACCAACATATTGGTTTCTATGACAATGGATTTGAAATTACTTTGTTACTTGCTAGTTTTCTTCTGAGGTTTCTTCTTTGCCTTCTCTTCTTCTTGCTCGATTTGCCACCAACAAGCATGGCGATGGGCACATCCTTCTTTATTAGTTCATCGGCCCTCTATAACATATTGCTAAGTTCTTGGATGCTAACATTTAACTTGTTCATATTGTAATTCATGATGAACTGATTGAAGGAACGAGGCAAAGAGTTTAGCTTAGCATCAACTATGGTGACATGATCTAGCCCAGATCCAAGAGCCTCCAGTTCATTGATGTACCCCATCATCTTAAGACAATGGTCATGAACTAGCTGGTTCTTGGACATTTGTTCGGTCATAAACTATTTTAGGATCTTCTCACGAGTAGAACGATTATGCTCATCATACATTGTCCTTATACTATCCAAGATATCTTTGGACAGTTCGATTTGATCGAATTGTTGTTGTATCTGATGTCTAAGGAGGCTATGATATAGCACCGGGCAAAAGAGTTTTTCTCCTCCCATTCTTGACACTCCCTCCTACGGGCCTCAAAAGCCTTATCACCTAGATGATCCAGAGCAGGGTTCTTAGCAACCTTGTCCAATTTCTTGGACGTCAGGACCAACACAAGGTTACGATACTAATCAGCATAATTTGGGTCCTTAAGCTTATTGTCGTCCAACAGTTTGGCAAATTGTCCGTTTGCCATTTCTGATAAAAGGAAAAGCAAATATTAGTCCACAACCTGACAGATATGGCTTTTAATCTATGTTCCATTTCCATTTGTTCATCTCTGAGATTTCCCTCCTATCTCAGTGATGGAGAGTGCAAACTATGTCTCTAGAAATGTGGGAAACCACATAAGTTTGTGGGAAACCCCACCACCTTCTATGAAGGATCACATCCCCTCATCTGATGAGCTTTCCCTTTGGCCTCTATCAAACAAGGTTCATTGCCATTTTAGGTTAAAACTTTTTGAGTGCTTATCCATCATATTCGTGAACGCCAAAGTACCATGAGAGAATCTTCCATTTTAGGATAGGCCCCTCCCCCATCGGTCTATGATGCCCCTATTATCTTATAAAACAATCCAACAGATCCAACAGCAAATGGATAACCCAATTTTATGGTGCATTTCCTCATTACTGAAGGACCCATCTTCATGTTAATGATGAAAGGCCTTTAGAGAGTTCATCATATGAATTTCCCTATCACATGCACTAATATTTTAGCGGAGGGAACTAAATATTATGCCATAGTTTTATTTAGGTCAAACCAAAGTGGCTCTTACTGACTTTCTCAAAGCCAAATTCAAATGGGCCCTTAACAACTAGGATTCCGCATGGTTCCTCTTGGGGAGGAAACTAATGTGGGGCCCACCAAATAGGGAGATCATACAATGATCTTATGGACACCATGGCAATGATGTGCATTCAGTCATGGTGGCAAAAGAGCCACTATCGAAATAATCAAGGGCCAAGTACTTATGGTCCATGTACGTAGCACATCACACATCCATACATCACATGCATGAAATAAATTGATCCAATCAATTAGAATATCTGTAAAAATCTTAATTAATTAGATTAAATCGGTATCAACCCAATAAAGCCCATAATGTTCTCATATAACATTATCTAGGTACATGGGTTGTATTACAAAAGGCAGTTCGGTCCTTATAGCTAATTTAGGCTGATTTATTCATTATCATATTGAAAGGAGGTCTTTAGAGAGGTGGGCCGAATTAAAGATTGAAGTGGGCCATCAACTCTCTGGCCTAAATCAAATTAGGGTTGGAAAAACAAACCCAATCGAACCAACAATTTGGTCCAACCAGTTTGGACCAAAATCTGGTGTAAATCAACCCAAGTTTTGGTGTCCAGTTCAAGATTTAATTCAAGAATAATGATTTGAAAATAAATCAATTCAAGATAATCAAATTATTAAGAAAATAATAATCAGAGGGATGCATTGTGATTTTCATGGATATCCTACAAACTTGTAAAGAATAGTTAATCGTAGATTGCAAAACTTGTTTCTGCAAAAAAATTTTCTCCTCTGTTGCGCCCTCTAGCGATCTCCAAATGGAAATAAAATAGAAAAACCTAATTTTTCTATTATAACATCACATCAAATCCCTATACAATTTATCTAAAATTAAAAAAAAAATTATTTATAGACCAAAATTGAATTGAATAGAAATTGCAAGGTGTGCCAACCTTGGCACCACAAAGATTTGATCTCTATCACATGTGCAACCCAAAAATTCAAGAAAAAATTACAGAACAATTCTATAAACTTCAAAGAATAATAAAGATTTATTTTCCATATCATCTACCCATAATCTGGGAACCAATTCCCAGAAAAAATGCTAACTGTGCAAATCGGGTAGAACGCCTTCTGCCCATTTGCACATATTCAAATCTGTTCTAATTTGGTTTAAGACTTGAACCTGGCTCTGATACCACTGAAGGGATGGGAGATCCATTAAATGGATGGTCGAACCCTATAGAAAAGTTGGGCGAAATTTCAAAAATTTGTTTACTCCCATTTGGTAATCCTATTCCCAATTTAGAAAACTACATTTTCAAGGTTCGTTCTTGTAACCAATCCAGACCAAATTTGTAACCAAATTAATGGAGGGATATACCTGATATGGAATCCATGCAAAAATGCTCCTCACAACATAGGTGTTCACGCCCAAAGGGAGTACCAAATCCTCTATCCACTGAATATGATACAACTTAGGGTGAGGTAGGATCAATAGGTAGTTCTTCACCAAGAACTAGAGATTCTTCAGCAAGAATAGAATAGGACAGTGAACACGGCTTCTAGATTGATTTTTCTCGCAAGAAACAATATCAAGATCCAATTATGATCGAATCCAAGAACTGGAGATCGAACAGGGTGGGGCAGCAAGAACAGGAAGAAAAGGCCTGGTCGAATTCACTACTGCACTCTCTACTCATATAGATCCTAAGAATTAAAACCATTTGCAAACATTTTGAAACCATAGTATATATATATATATATATGTATATTTCTATATAAATATATTTTGCAAAACAAATTTCAACGATTGTAATTGATTGTTGGCAATTTAGGTTTCCATCAGAGAGAGTGCATTTCCGATCATTCACTTTGTCCGATAAAGGGGATGATCTTGTCACTATGATCGCCCACTTAGATGAATTCTCGGACTGTCCCAACATACCCAGGTTTTGACCCTCTTTAAGGATCTCACTAGTCGGCATATCAAAGACAACACAATCCAACACCTAGTGCAGTATCATAATCGATTTTAGGGGTCAGGTGTAATATTCCAATTTTGCCCATCTATCTCCAAGGTCTAAGGCAATACTAGAATTTTTGTTTGGTTCATGGTTTCAAGAAAATCCACACTGTGTGTACCTCATGTCTCACCCTTGCAACTGAGACAAGCCACCCCAACCAACTTGGCAGTACATCAGTGTCAGCCTTTGTAGAATAAATCTCCCAGATCTATCCAACGGTCGTGAAGATTCTAATCTAACACTAGTCTCATATGTGTCCAATTTAAGAGTATTACACAGAAACACACCATGATAACATGAATACTCTATTCATTTACAATAAATGTCAAAATGTACGTCATGTTGATTGGAGCTAAGGACATACACTTTTCTATATATATATATATATCGTAGCCAGGTTTATACTCAAGTACAAGAATTCCCATGAAATTGCCATCTCTAAATCCAACTTAACAAATCATCCTATTGTTAGAAATTGTAACACCTTGCGAGATAATTGAGCAACGTTTTAAAAACCGACCCATAGATGAAACCATTTTTACCTTCGAGTCACAGATCACCAGTTCGACTGGTCGGGTCAAATAGTTCAGACCATACCATGTCTATATATGTGTGTGTGTGTTTTAGCAATATGTTTTAGATATGTTATATATGATATTTTATATTTAATTTATGTTTTTTAATTAAAAAAAATCCTTATCAGTACCTTGTACTTTGGCTTGAGTGACAATTTTTTGTCCTTGAACTTTGAAATGCAACAATTCAGTACCCGAACTTTCAAAATGTAACAATCCAGTACCTAAACTTTCATAATGTGACAATCCTGTACTTGTTGACCAGTCCGTTAATTAGCTGTTAAGTGACAATTAAAAAGTCAAAAAATGCCCTAAGAATGCCATTAATCCTCTTTGTCAACCATCTAAACATTGACAATAAAATGAACAATTCCAAATTCTAGATTCTTCTAAACAATCACCAAGTTTTTTGAATAGAAGAGGATAGGATTTGGTATTGTTTAGTAAGTCAACACTTGGATGGTTGATAAAGAGAATTAGATGACATTCGAAGGGCATTTTTGACTTTTCAAATGTCACTTAACAGCTAATTAATCAACTGGTTAACGATAGATACTAGATTGTCACATTTTGAATGTTCAAGTACTAGATTGTCACACTTTGAAAGTTTGGGCACTGGATTGTCACATTTTTAAGTTTGGGGACCAAATTGTCACTGAAGCCAAAGTACAAGATACTGATTGGGAATTTTCCCTTTTACATTTAATTTCAATTTTTTTTATTTATAAAAACATTAAAATTTCAATTTGATACCATAAAAAAAGGTTTTTTTTTAATAGTGGGACAAAGTTATCATAGTGCAAAGTTATCCAAAATCAAAAAAAAAAAAAAAAAAAAACACCCCAATGTGATATCGATGTACAAAGTTATGTACTCTAAAAGTTTGTATGCATTCGGTATGCAACCCACAACCCGATCACAAGGTCGAATGGGTCAATTCTCAAACCATTCAAGTAGAACAGTTCTTGACCAAATCAATGGTTTTTTACTATAGTCTTGACTGAGCCAGACCCAGAATCCTGATTGGGTGATGATTCGAACGGTCCCACTAACCGGGTCAACGACGGGTTGAAAACATTAATTTCGAGTATACAAGTTTCTAAAATGTTAATGTCCATTTACCATTTCGTTCCATCATGAATCGAAATCCATTTAGAGTAGACAGAAACTGGCTTATAGCAATTCTGTCGAAGGATTAAACACAGGATTAAACAAATTTGCATGTATTTGAAATTGAATAGCAGTAACCCATTTCGGGGCTTTGAACCAACAATCACTAGTATCACATGAATATCAGCAATTGAATGCCTTTGTAACAAGTTCGCACCCAACCACCTCCCATGTACAAATGCATTTGTTGCGACTCGTACTCTCCCACCTCTTGTACAATATTTTCCAAACTAGGCAACACATCTAAACTCTCTTTTATCTCTAGATGATCACACATTGCACAGAAAACCTCATCTAGGAACCTTTTTTAACTTAACATCAACACTCTTTCACCGTACTTTCTGCTTTTAGCCACAATTGCAGATAAAATCGTTTTCATTCTAAGAACTTACCAAGAAAACAGCCGTCCCCGCTGTAATGATAGTGACAATTCTCTTCAACTGGTATCCCCATTGTCGATTTTGATAATGGTGATAATTCCTTCAGCACAAGCTAGCTTTGCCACCCTAGCAATTAAAATCTCTCTTTGCACTGGAAATATATCTAAAAAGCTCAGCACCCCTCCTGCTAAGCCCTCAAATATCGAGGATTTTAAGTTGCTGACATCTCATCACTAGGGACTATAGGCTGGCCAGCTATGGATTAACGTTGCACTCACCCATAAACTGATCGTCTTGCTTCAGAAACTTCCTCCAGTGTTTTTTATGCTTTGGAATGCCCAGCTCAAGCCATGGTTTCATGTTTCCATTGTAATGCAACACTGCAGCATTCTTAATGGCTTGAGCATCAATATTGTAGTTGTGGCCAAGTCCTGACAATGCCCACAAACCATCCAGAGGATGAACCGTGTCCTTGAATGTTAGCAAGTTTGCAAGCAATACTCCAGCACTCTTCGATGCCATCCTCGTGCCACCCTGCAGCAAAGGCAAACAACCAAATGTCAAGGTAAGAAAGTACAACTAGATGTGAACTATTTTATCCAGAAATTCTATTTATTGGTTTTGGCAGTAAAGTTTTACATAGTACACCATCTTTGCCTCAGGCAAATTCAAGTTGCTATCAACCTTGGGGATTGTTCTAGGGGTAAAATCCCATCACTAGTAGGGTATTCAAGTAGTTTTTTCACCTCCCCCCCCACCAAAAGGCTACGTTTGCTTTGATAGAAAACAATAGAAATAGAATGTTGAGGGTAAGTTCTCAAGGATTTTTGTGACATTCCTTGACTTTCCCTCAATTTTGTCTCTCTTATATTCTATCAAAGCAAACACAGAAAACGGGAAAAGAGAAAAAAAAAAAAAGAATAAAATACACAATTGCATTGCATAAAACCAACGGCTTCAAGAACAGTCTTGTAATTTTAGAAACCAAAGACCTGGGTATGATTAAGGTTGTGTTTGATACCATTGTCGTTTCTTCTTTTGTTTTTTGATAAATAAGACTTTGAAGTTGAAGCAGACCATTGTCGTTTCTTCTTGACACATTAGGGGTTGATCAATACAAATTGGTGAGACATTTCTTGTAACATCAACATAAGAGACTTCAACTAAAAAAATGCATGTCATTGCTGTTTAGTGGTAAAACAACAAATTGAGGCTTCAACTCTAAACAGAAATGACTAGTCCCCCACTCCCCCACATGAATTTCTTAGTAAATGACTCTTCTGTGAAGTGAGAGCACATTTTTCTCACCAATTTGTATTGATCAACCAAACGTTTCTAGAAGAAATGGCAATGGTACCAAACACAACTTAAATATATCATGACTCCCTCTCAACAAAGTGCAGGATCCAGTGAAGTGTCAAATGAAGAGGAAAAACTAATATGTGGACAAGCATCTTTAAGTTGGAAATCAAGTCCTCAAAAACTCTTCCCAAGTTACCTGTTTGCAGCAGTCTATGTGGCAAAGGTATCTAATTAATCTCAAAAGTAATAATTTTTTAAGGAAATACATTTTCAAAACTTGACTGAGATAAAATAGGAAAGCAAGGTAAATTTCCAATCATCTCAAGGGTTTTGAGCACTTCTTAGGAAGGCTGTCGACAGAAAGAAAATCCGATACCCGATCTAACATCTGAAACAATAACAATCAGAGTCCGATCAGATGTAAGCCTTGCCCCAAACTATACGAGGTCATCTACACAAAACTTGTTTCACTATCCTATGCCATCTGGTGCCAGATTGTTGGGTTTCTGCCCAACACAGGCTACTTCAAGGGAGTTTGGTGTCCTACACAGAGAGAGAGAAATTAGTGAAGGGGACTCATGCTTTGTTCTCTTTTACCAAGTGTTTTCATGTTATATAGCCATACATCATCCCAACTGATTGGCATGTCCGGCAAAAGCTTTAGTAACTAAGTAATGATTACTCAAGATACACATGATTTAGTAACCAAGTATGATGGCATAGGCTCAAACTATAGAAATAACAAACATCTCATGCTCATGGTTGCTCTGACGGACCCCCTTGATGCACGGTCATGGTCTTCAATCTCTCAGAAGGCCCAATATGTTGTGGATCCTCAGGTGTGGGCTGCAAACTGGGAGCTGGGGCCATGTTGGGCCCTAATATCTCTCCCCTCCTTCAGTTCAACCTTACCCTCAATGTTGAGGAGAGGGAGCTGGTTCTGCAACAACTCGGTACACCTGAGTGGCATCTTGAGGAGGGAGGTTAGTCCATTCTACCAGTGCTTCTTGTATAATCTTCTTTACTTATTTAACCCATCTTAAAGCCCATGAGCTTGCAGGGTTCAGGCAGACATAATCAGCCAACTGGAAATCTATTCACCGATGTTTCTGAACTTCATCAATTGTTGGGCTCAAAATAGATCAGTATCTCATTTCTAAGACTGATAAAAAAAAGTATCGCATCTGTACGAGTCAAGTGTCCATACACTGATGCAACAGCAACGGATCCCTTCTTGTAGGTAAGTATCGATAGCAGGTTGCAGACATACAAAACCCAAAGGACGCATTGTACCATAGGTTAGCCCATGGTAGCCATTTCACCACCACTAAGGCTTCTCTCCAGCAAAGCATCAAAGATAAGCTTCAATACAGTGATTTGTCACTTCAGCTTGGTCATCAAACTGAGGATGATAACTTGTTGACTTGTGGAGTTGAGACTCTGTAAGTGAAAAAATGCATCCTAGAACCAGTTCATAAATGTAGGGTCATGACTGATGACCATAGTCCTTCGGGTACCATGGAGTTAGTAAACATTTGGGGCAAACACATCAGCCACTTGAGTTGCAATGTAGGGATGAGATAGTAGTAAAAAGTAGCCATATTTGTTATGGTCTATTTACAATACCCAGAATGACAAACTTGCCACCGAAAGGTGGGAGCTTGGTGATAAAATCCATAGAAATGTCTTCCCTCATGGGGTGGAAGTATTAACCTTCCTTTGTAAAACATAATTGAGTCAATGTCTGAGTAGTCAGGCAAGGAGAATAGGTTAACGGCACACTGATCTTCGAGTCATTTGTCGTCTTTACAGTGTGAGTTGTGTCAGTATGGGAAATACCATCGGGTTTCCTTCAGTCCTAGAGTTGACAGTTGTATGTTGAGTCCTTTTGCTTTGGTTTATTCAGATGTTTGGAGTCCGATTAAAATAGTCTTATAATGGTTAAAAGTATTTTGTCACTTTTATTAATGATTGTTCAAGGATGACATGGATTTATTTAATGAAAGAAAAAAGTGAATTATTTTCCATTTTTCAAAAATTCCATGTTGAAATACGTACACAATTTAGTGTTCCAACCAAAGTTTTTCATTTAGATAACAGTCGTGAATACTGTAGAGAAGATGGGCCGAATGGCCCATAGACTGTTACTGTAGAGAAGATGGGCCCAGAATAAGGCCCATACTCTTTTATGTTCCTCTTTTGTAATTTCTTGTCCAACTAAGGACCTCGAAAAGATTAACTTAATAAAAGTGTATTAGAGAGTTAGAGGGAGGTTAAGTTCGAACTCCTCATCCTCTAACTCTTCTTGCCGCAACTCTCTCTTCTTCTCTAATCTTCTCTTGCTAGTTTTCTTTGTTTCAAACACAGTCCCTACTTCTAGGATTGTTTTTCAACTTGGTATCAGAGCAGGCCATTGCTTGGCGTGTCCCTCATGTGGTTCTAGTTCAGCCAACTACATGAGGAGGTTCTAGGGCTGGGAGTTTACAGTCATCCGCCTAATTCTTGGAGGTCATTGGAGGGTTCCCAAGCTTCTACACACTTGGAGAAGGGTTCGGTGACCAGAAAGAATCAGAGAACAAGTTGCTTTGCCTGATTTAAAATCAGAGAAAAGGGTTTTCGAAGTCATCCTAGAGGACAAGTGTTCGACCTGGTTTATAGTTCAAACCAGAGACTCTCTTACTGTAAGTCTTTGCTCAGTTGTTTCTGGGTTAATTTTTTTACTGTTCTGGACTGTTAAAAGTTTGAAGTTTCTTTGGAAACAATACAGCTATTCGGCTATCCTTTGGTCTGATTTAATCCAGAGATTTCTGGGTTGTTTTTCATTTCTTTTCTAGACTGTCAAGTAGCCGAAATACCTCTAGAATCACTACTACTGAGACTACTTCATTCGGCCACTGTTGCTGGACTGCTCCTACTCAGAAATTTCTGGGTTGCTTTGGAGATCCTATTTGGCTGATCATTGGGTTGGGAAGTTGCTGAGACTGTTTTAAAACTAAGTGATACTAGTCTCATCTTCATTCCAGCCCCTTCTTGGACCTATACTAAACACTTTGAAGTGATTTCTTCAGTTAACATTGGGCTGTTAAGTATTGCACACTGAGTGTTCGACAAAAAGTCTCTTAAGGACTGTGGTCTTTTGTCTTCCTCTTTGGGACATCGGCTGTTAGAATCTGAAATACCTTGTGATTGGAGGTTGCTGGGTGTCTTTTTGAAGGCTGAAACAATAAAGAAAGAACTACCACCGAACTTTGCATGATGGATTTCTCAAACCTTGAAAACAAGAATGCTGTTGAATATGGGCAGATTTTGGGAACCCCAACCGATTCTATGCTAGCTGTAACTACAGTCAAGCTTGATGGGACCAACTACTTGGCTTGATCACAATCAGTGAAAATCCATATTTGTAGCAAAGGAAAATGGGGTTTTATTTCTGGGAGCAAGAAAGCTCCTTTAGAGGATGATCCATCTTATGAGAGATGGGTACAAGAAAACTACACTGTGATTGGGTGGCTTGTGAACTCAATGCAGCCACAGATCAGTCAACATTATCTGTGGATGAATTCGGCTAAAGAAATCTGGAATAGTGTTGCAGAGACTTACTCCCAGAAGTTGAATGTTGCTAGAGCTTACAAACTGAGAAGTGATGTGAAGAATATAAGACAGTGGGAGAAGTCACTTGCAGCATACTTCTCAACCTTAAAATCTATATGGCAAGAGATTGATTTGATAGAGGTTGTGACTTGGGATACCCCTAAGGATGTTGAAACATACAGGAAATTGGTTGAACGGAATAGGGTCTTTGAGTTCTTGACAGGGCTGAATTCTGAATATGATATTACAAAGCAAAACATCTTGTCCAAGGAAGATGTTTCATTGTCACAAGCATATACTCTGGTCAGCAGTGAAGAAAGTAGAAGGCAAGTGCAGGTTCAAGGAGTTGGTATCAATGATTATTTTGCAAATATGGGAATTAAACCCAAAGGGGTTATAGAAACTCACAGTGGCACAGGAAGGAAGGAAGTGGTGTGTGAATATTGTGAGAAGCCGGAACATACAAAGGACAAGTGTTGGAAATTGCATCCCAATCTTGTACCTATCAGATTCCAAAAGAAGAATGATAGTAGAAAGACAGGAAGTGCACATGCAGCCACAGGCACAGATACAGAGGTTGAATCTACCAGCGCACAGTTGGCAGCCATGAAAGATGAATATGAGAAGTTTGGAAAGATGATAAGTCAGCTTGAAGGTGCATCTTCATCATCCATCCCTTCTGAAAGTTAAGCCACCATTGCATTTGCTCACTCAGGTATAAGGGCTTCCGCTAACCATGCATCCACCTCAGGTAAACACAAAACCCCTTGGATCATAGACTCAGGTGCTTCTGATCACATGACCAACCTTTCCACTTTATTTGTTTCTTATGATTTACTTCCTGGCCGTGACAAAATCACCTTAGCTGATGGTTCTCTTGCCCCTATTTCCGGCAAGGGAACTGTCAAAGCTACAGACTCCTTACTCTTATCTTCCACTCTTCATGTGCCTAAATTAAATACCAACTTATTATCTGTAAGTAGCCTGACCAAATCATTGAATTGTTGTGTAACCTTTTTCCCTTCTCACTGTGTGTTTCAGGACCTGAAGTCTCAGAAGGTGATTGGGAGTGGCCATGAAGCAAATGGAATATACTTGCTCGACACCCCTGGCCAATGCTTTGATCATCCCAAGAATGTTGCTTTTGGTTCTACTTTTTCAGAGTTTGTTAGTCAAATTATGTTGAGTCATTGTTAGTTGGGTCATTTACCTTTTTCTGCTTTAAGCCATTTGTTTCAAAAACTGTTTAAGGGAGTCAATGTGTCCAGTCTCAATTGTGAGTCCTGTCAGTTGTCAAAGCATTGTAGAAAAAATTACCCTGTGAGATATAAAAGATCCTCTTTTCTTTTTCATATTGTGCACTCTGATGTGTGGGGGCCATACCATTTATCCTCTATGGGGGGTTACAGATATTTTATCTTGTTTATTGATGACTTCTCTAGATTCACCTAGATATACTTAATGAAATCCTGGGATGAAGTCCCAAGACTTGTGAGGCAATTTCATGAGTTTATTCTAACTCAATTTCGTACCAGAATTAAGGTTTTCAGATTTGACAATGCAAAAGAGTATTTTGAGAAGAGTTTATCATTGTATCTTTCTGACATGGGGGTTATTCATCAAAGCTCATGTGTTAGAACCCCTGAACAAAATGGAGTTGCTGAGAGGAAAAATAGACATATTGTTGAAGTTGCAAGGAGCCTTTTGTTTGCCTCACATGTTCCCACAAGATTTTGGGGTGATGCTGTACTTACTGCTACCTATCTCATAAACCGTATGCCATCCAGGGTACTAGGGTTTAAATCCCCCTTCGGTCTTCTTCATCCAGACAAGGATCTCTTCCCAATTCCTCTTCGTGTGTTTGGCTGTACTTGCTATGTTCACATTCCAAGTGTGCAAAGACACAAGTTTGAACCAAAAGCCCACAAATGTATCTTCCTTGATTACTCCCCCACACAAAAGGGTTATTGCTGTTTTGATCCAAAGACTGGCACCCGACATGTCTCTATGGATGTTACCTTTAATGAACTTTCTCCTTTTTATGGTTCCTCTCAGGATGGACATTGTCCACAGGGGGAGAGTCTGTCACAAGTTTTTGCTCTTCCTCTTCCTGTCCCAATTGAGTCTCTTGACAAACCTGTATCCTCACCAAATGAGTCAAAGGAGGATCAATCACTTCATACCTCTTGTCCCAGGGACCCAATTTTTTTACCCCCTCGCCCTATCCATAATCCCAAAGTGTATCAAAGGCAGAGATCCAGGAATGAGCAAGTGGTTTCCTTTACAACAGATGAAGCTCATACACTCCCAGTCACAGATGAGATAACAGGTACTGCTTCAACTCCTTTGGAATCATCTTTTCCAGACCTTGATGTCCCCATTACTGTTAGGAAAGGGAAGCGGAAATGTACTGCACACTGCATTTCCAAACACCTTTCTTATGACCTGCTTTCTCCTTCATACTTTGCCTATCTCTCTTCTGTTGCTTCTAACCCCATTCCTAGGTCTGTCTCAAAAGCTCTTGGGATTCCTGAATGGAGAGATGCCATGGAAACCGAAATGGATGCTCTACATGCAAATGGTACTTGGGAGGTGGTGGATTTTCCTGAAGGGAAGGATCCGGTTGGGTGCAAGTGGGTTTTCACCATTAAATACAGGGCTGATGGAACTATTGAGAGGTACAAGGCTAGGCTTGTTGCAAAAGGCTACACACAGACATATGGGATTGACTATCTGGAGACTTTTGCCCCTGTTGCCAATATGACATCTGTGAGGGTTCTTTTATCTCTGGCAGCTCACTTTGATTGGCCTCTCTATCAGTTGGATGTAAAGAATGCATTTCTGAATGGTGACTTACATGAGGAAGTCTACATGTGTCTTCCCCCAGGGATGTATGGGAAAGATATGCAAGGAAAGGTATGCAAATTGAACAAATCTCTTTATGGTCTTAAACAATCTCCTAGAGCCTGGTTTGAGAGATTTAGAGCTGCACTTGTTAAATTCGGCTATGTTCAGACACAGTCGGATCATACTCTGTTTGTGAAGAAAAGTAGATCTTTAGCAATGTATCTCATTGTGTATGTTGATGACATTATAGTGACTAGTGATGATGCCTCAGGCATTCTGGCTCTTAAGTCTTTCCTCCGTACAAAATTTGAGATTAAGGATCTGGGGGAGTTGAGATACTTCCTTGGCATAAAAGTTGCCAGATCCAAGGATGGGATCCTTATTTCCCAAAGGAAATATGTTCTTGATTTATTGTCTGAAATTGGAAAACTTGGTGCAAGACCAGCTGCAACTCCCATTGATATGAGACAAACTTTCAGCTACAGATGGAACTCTGTTGGAAGACAAATGGGTTTTTAGAGACTTCTTGGGAAGCTTCTGTACCTGTGCATGACTAGACCAGATATTGCGTATGCTGTCAGTTGCATTAGCCAGTTCATGCATGCTCCTAGAGATACTCATATGGCAGCAGTAGAACGGATTTTGTGCTATCTGAAAGGCTCTCTAGGGAAAGGAATCCTATTTACCAAGCATGACCACTGGAAACTTGAAGCCTATACTGATGCTGATTGGGCTGGAAATATGGATGACAGAAGATCTACTTCAGGATATTGCAGTCTGGTGGCTGGTAATGCTGTCTCTTGGAGGAGTAAGAAACAATCTGTTGTGGCCAGATCCTTGAAAGATGAGAGATCTATCACATGGACGCCCAAAGATTGTGGAATAAGGGGCAAATTTCAAAAAATTTTCTTCTCCCTTCAACTGGGAATCACATTCCCTATTCAGAAAATCATATTTTCAAGGATAAATCTTGAACCTTAAACTGAACCAGATCTGAACCAAAAGGAATGGGAGAGAATAATACCTGATACGGAGAAGTAATATCTCCCAACGAAGGTGTTCACGCCCAAGGAAGGATCCCAAGACTGCTCCCACTGAAGATGGCGCAGTGTAGGATGGAGCACAATCAGCAGTGTTCTTCCCCAAGAACTCTGTCCTTCGCAAGAAACAGTAGAATGGAATGTGAGCACAGCTTCCTTTTCAATCCTTTCTCAAAGAACTGATGTCAAGATCCAATCTTGACTTCTCCCATAGCTGGAGATCGAACTGGCAAACAGGGCGACAAGAGCAGGGAGGCGGCAAGAGAGTATTCGCAGGGTGTAGAATTATCTCTTCTTGATTTCAGCACTAAAGAGGATCTGATGTGTTTCTTGTTGGTCTCTCTCAAGGCTGCCGCCCCCTCCTTTTTGTTAACTTGAAAGATCAGCTCCTAATCCCATTAGGAGGTGCTTATCCAAATCATATTTGGATCAGCCTTCTCTTCTAGTGATAAGGATAAACCCTTATCTTATCTGCAGATTAGATTAGCTTTATCCTAATCCCATTAGGAGGTTTCTAGATCTGAATCACATTCAGATCTGGACTCTCTGAGTGGATAGGATTAAGACCCTATCTTATCTGCTAATCCATCTCAGAATTCGCCCCTTTAAATAACTAAATAAATAGCCCAGTTCGAAATGGGCTTTAGGCCCATCAAGCTTATGTGCTCACTTAACCTTCCTATCTGCTGCCCAGTTGGGCTTCCTTGTATGGCGTGGGACCCAAGCATTGATCTAAACATCAGCCACATGGGTTCGGCCCAGCCTTTGTTACAAGGCCTGGTCGAATACACTGTTAAAGACAGTGAACCCCCTGAAACCCATCGAATGGGCTCTATGGGCCCAACACTTAACCTAAGTGGTCCCTGGGCCAAGCCACCTTGTAACACCCAGGGACTGTGGGCAGATGCAAGATTAGCCCATCAGGTATTATCCTCAATGGTCTTACACTTAACCTCTCAGCCCTTAATGATCATACACTGCCCGACAAGAGAGGACCTCTCCCTCGGCTGTAAGGAACAGTGTTGCACTCTCCACTTATATGGATCCCGGGAATTAAAACCTTTTGCAAACATTTTAGAAACCATAATGTATATACTTTTATATCTCATATAAAATATACTTTGCAAAACAAATCTCAACAGTTGAAATCGGCTACCGACAGTCTTGGTTTCCAACAGTGAGAGTGCATCCCCGATCATTACCTTTGTCTGACAAAGGAGCTGATCCTGTCACTATGATCACCCACTCAGATGAATTCTCGGATTGTCCCAACATACCCAGGTTTTGACCCCCGCTAAGGATCTCACTGATTGGTACATCAAAGACAGCCCGATCCGACACCTAGTGCAGTATCATAATCGAGTCTAGGGGTCGGGTGTTACTTTCCAGTTTTGCCCATCAATCTCCAAGGTCCAGGGCAATATTGAAAATCTGGTCCAGTTCAAAGATTCAATTAATCCCATAGTGTATGTGCCTGGGGTCTCACCCCGGTAGCTGAGACAAGCCACCTCAACCGACTTGATGCCACCACAGTGTCAGCCTTGTCATGATAGGTCTCCCAGACCGACCCACTAGCTGTGAACTTTCTAAACTAACACGAGTCTCAATAAGTGTCCAGTTTAAGGGTATTACACAGAAACATACCAAGGGAACATGGATCAAATATGCACTTTTATTCATTTACAATAAACTCATAAAGCACATCAATTTGATTGAAGCTAAGGGCATACAAAACTGTCTAACAATCCTCTGCAGAAGCAAAGTATAGGGCCATGGCACATGGGGTCTGGCAAGCTGGGCATGATTGACATCTATGCTCAGCTTGAGGGGGATTATATTATCTTTATGTTCTCTGTAATGGGACTTATTCTGGGCCCATACTCTTTTATGTTCCTCTTTTGTAATTTCTTGTCCAACTAGGGACCTCTCTTGTAATTACTAAAAGATTAACTTAATAAAAGTGTATTAGAGAGTTAGAGGGAGGTTAAGTTCGAACTCCTCATCCTCTAACTTTTCTTGTCGCAGCTCTCTCTTCTTCTCTAATCTTCTCTTGCTAGTTTTCTTTGTTTCAAACACAGTCCCTACTTTTAGGATTGTTTTTCAACTAATACTTTCTTACTTCCTTTCAACAATATTTAGAACAACATGGCATCATTCATCAAACTTCATGTGCATCCACTCAACAAAATGGGGTGGTTGAATGAAAGAACCGTCATCTCCTTGAAACTGCTCGGTCTATTCTTCATCATATGAGTGTTCCTAAATGATTTTGGAGTGATGTTGTGCTTACTGCTTGTTTCCTTATTAATCGAATGCCCTCCTTCATCCTTCATGGTTGGTCTCCCTTTTCTATTTTGTTCCCCACCTTGTCACCCTTTCCATTAGCACCCTAGGTCTTTGGCTATGTGTGCTGTGTTCACAATTTGAGTCCTTGGATAGACAAGTTGGATGCACGCTCTATTAAGTGTCTTTCTTGGCTACTCTTGGACCCATAAAGGGTATAAATGTTACAATCCCATTACTCGGAAGTTCTATGTCTGTCCTGATGTCACCTTTTTTGAGTCTGTCCCCCTCTTCTCAGGACCTAAAGTATCGATATCTCCACCCTTGCTTCCTCTTCCTCTTCCAGTTCGTGATCCCGTTCTAGTTGTTCCAGTTGGGGCTGACCTTTCACCTACTCCAGTGCAGATTCCTACTAAACGACCACCGATCTGGCATTTGTATACTCATCGTCAAACACTGACTCCTCCTCTAACTTCTACCTTGTCTGCAGATCCTATTGTTGCTCCTGTCCCAAAACCTTCAGGACTTGATCTTCCCATTGCTTTGCGAAAAGGTAAACGTAGTTGTACCCTCCATCCCATTTCTAATTTTGTTTCGGTCTCCCGCCTTTCCACTTCACATCACTAGTTTGTTTCACTATTGTCATCTATTTCTATACCTAAGAATGTCCAGGAGGCTCTTACCTCACCTGGGTGGCATCAGGCAATGGAGGAGGAACTCTCTCTCCTTCAGTAAACTTAAATGTGGGAGTTCACTACTCTTCCTCCCAGTAAGCATGTTGTGGATTGCAAATGGGTGTATACTGTTAAATACTTGCCAGATGGTAGTGTGGAGTGTTTGAAGGCCAGACTTGTTGCTAAAGGTTATTCACAGTTGTATGGAGTGGACTATATGGAGACCTCTCCAGTGGCTAAGATTGGCTCCGTCCGTGTCTTTATTTCCCTAACAGTTACGTATGATTGGCCCTTGTTTCAACTTGACATTTAAAATGCCTTCCTTCATGATGACCTTATGGAAGAGGTATATATGGAGCAACCACCTTGGTTTGTTGCTTAGGGGGAGGATGGTAAGGTGTACAGACTGAAAAAGGCAATTATGGGTTGAAACAATCGCCTCGTGCTTGGTTAGGGAAGTTTAGTGAAGTAATGAAGAATTTTGAAATGAAACAATGTCAAGTTGACCACTAAGTGTTCAACTATGATTCAAAATCCAAAAAGATTTTATTAGTGGTCTATGTGGATGATATTGTAATAACTGGTAGTGACAAATTGGGGATTGATAAACTAAAGGTCTTTCTACAACTGGATGAAACGGGACTGATAGGTGCAAAACCACCCGAAACTCCCATGGAATCAAATGCTAAGTTGAGTAGTGATATAGGAGAAATATTTGATGATCTTGGAAGATACAGACGGTTAGTGGGGAAGATTAACTATCTGACTATCACAAGACCAAACATCTCCTTTGCAGTCAATGTGGTGAGTCAATTTATGCAAAACCCTCGAATACCTCACGGGGATGCAGTTCTTAGAATTGTACGGTACCTGAAGGGAGCTCTAGGTCGTGGGTTATTGTACAAACCAAGAGGAAGACTTGAGGTAATTGGGTATACAAATGCAGATTGGGCAGGCTCGGTGTCGGATAAAAGATTTACTACAGGTTATTGCACATTTCTTGGAGGAAATCATCTGACATGGAAGAGTAAGATGCAGACCATTGTGGCAAGGAGTAGTGCTGAAGCCGAATACAAAGCCATGGCACACACTACATGTGAATTAGTATCGTTGAGGAATCTCCTACAAGAAATCGGATTCTCCATGGACAGACCTATGAAATTGTACTGTGACAATCAAGTTGCACTAAACATCTCATCTAACCCTGTTTTTCATGAGTGAACAAAGCACATAGAGATTGATTGCCACTTTGTGAGGGAGAAGGTCCTTATTGGAGAGATTAGGACAGAACATGTGGGTCCAGGTGATCAATGGGCAGATTTGTTTACGAAAGGCATAAGGTCAGGGAGAGTGAACTATATATGTAACAACTTGGGATTATATGACATATATTCTCTAGCTTTAAGGGGAGCGTTAGAGCTAGCCGAATAAGGGTAAATTAGTCATTTTATTCAGTTATGTTATGTGCTTATGTGGAAGTTCTAATATTGACTTCCTGTCCATACTTAAGTGGGGGCAGTTTAGTCATTGTACAACTAATTAGAGACTAATCTACATTATGGTCGACTGATAGGGTTTAGCTATCAGGTTCGACTGTTCTTCTTCTTCCTTCTTCTTCCTTCTCCCATACTCTCTACTAGTTCGAACTACTTAAACATAGTTGTTAAAACAAGATGTCCAAGCTTTGAAACAATGGAAATCGTGGAAGGTATGGTAACAGTGGATGCAATTGTCAAGGCAATAGGCAAAGTTTCCTTAATTGGCACTTCAATGATCTGTAGGTAATTAACCTTCAAGTGGCGAACCGGAAACCAAATGACATCCCTCAAGCCATGGATTTGTTCTTCGACGGTACATGGTAATCTGGTTGTTGACGGGTGTCATGGTGGGAGAAATGTTTGAAGGTTGAAGATAGAGGACGATTGGCTAGACAGGTGACAAGTGGCGAAGGGGGCTTGGGAAAAGAGAACTGCCAGTTGGGGCATGCTTCGTGGGAAACTGAAAAGCCTCCTCCGAACTCTCCTACAGAGGTCTGCCCTTCTGTGGAAATTAATTCAATCTTCATTGGAAAAGGAGATAAGAAGGCAAACAACAAATCTTTTGTTGAGGTTTAAAAATTTGGGCCACATCAAGGTCCACAAGGGTACCACTTTCTAAGGAGAAAAAGGGGCCAATCAGGTCTGATCCATCTACCTTGATGACGAAACAAAAAAAAAAACAGATTTGGGTCGGGGAAATAATCTTAACAAAGGGGAGATATGTGAGCCACTTAAGGGCCCAGAAGGCGGTCAAAAGTCAATGTGGTCCAGGTGAGGGAGAAAGAATATAAGGGGCTAGAGGGCGGCCAACAAGAAGAAGGGTTTTTCATGGAAAGTTTAATTTAGGCTCAATTACAACCACAAGAAGAAGGAAAAACAATAAAAGAACTTTGGCTTCAAAGAATTCATTGGACAAATGGGTATGGTAAATGGTGAGATACAAAGCAGGAAAGAAGATCGTCATGATCGAAGAAGATGACAGTTTGCAAAGAGAGAAGAGGAAGCAAATGTTTGATCTATGTCATGGTTTGGAGGTTCAAATCCAAGCAAAAACACTCTTTCAATAGCGACACAGAACCTAGTGTTTTAAAAGTGCAAGGTGCAAAAAAGGCACAAAGGTCAATTTGCACCTAAGGTGCAAGGCGCAAGGCGAGGCATGTGCCTTTTTGAAGCAAGGCAAATAAATAAAAAATGTTAAAAAACAAAGAATGCCAAAAATTCAAAGAAAGTGCAAAAAAAAATAAACATAATATTAATAAAAAATATAAACTTAAATTTTAAAATAAATGTTATAAAAAACCTATTATCTAAAATTAAAATACATAAACATAACATGTAAAGCATATTCAAATGTGAATTTAAAAATAAAATAAAACATATAAAACATTTTCAAGCATGTAAAACCCACAATCTCTTTTTTTCCTCAATTGCATTACTTAAAGTAGCTAATGTGATGTAAAACATATTACACTCCTGATTCTACAAGCCACCTTTGTGCCACACCCCTCAAGGCAAGCCCAAACAAGTCCATGTTAGGGTCTTAAATTCTTAGTTCTCACACAAAAAATAATGATTTTATAATTTTAATTGCTTTTTAAGAAGATATTTTAGTAGAATTAATGAATGACCATTACCAAATAGGGGTTTCTCGGAATTTTAAAAAGACACACACCTAGGCTAAGGCGCAAGGTGCATCAGGCGCACGCCTAGGCGCACCAGGTATGCGCCTTTTGAAAAGGCTGCACGTAGGACCTGGGCGAGGCATTTACCCTAAAATGTGCCTCGCTTGTGCGCCTAGGCACGCCTTTTAAATCACCGTTAGAACCAAGAACCTACTAGAGCTATTGAAGGTGGTAGGCAGAAGGATGAAGCGCCAAGGCACAAGGTGCATCAGGTGCACGCCTAGGCGCACCAGGTGTGTGCCTTTTGAAAAGGCTGCACGTAGGACATGGGCGAGGCATTTACCCTAAAATGTGCCTCGCTTGTGCGCCTAGGCACGCCTTTTAAATCACCGTTAGAACCAAGAGCCTACTAGAGCTATTGAAGGTGGTAGGCAGAAGGATGAAGCGCTCAAAGAAAGGATGGAAGTGAACACCGGAAATCATAGCATGTCTGAATTCTGAGGTAAGTTTGAGATGTGAAAGGAAATAGGGGAGGATAGCGATGGACAACAGAGCAAAGTTTACATTAGAAAAAAGAATGTAAAAACTATCAAGGAGACAAGAAAAATCAGGTGGAGGTAGAAGACAAGGAGAATGATCCAGAAAGCTTAGGAATGGATTTAAAAGAGGGGAAAATGAGGTGGAGGTGGATAACAAGAAGGGGGAAATCCGTAAGGACAAAGATAGAGGGGAGAAGAGGGTGGAGATTGAGAAGCTGGTGGAGAAACAGGTGGAGGTGGGTAAGTCATTTGGCCTGCACTTTTTGGAAGGGGAGAGTATGGTTAGGAAACCGATAGAGATATTTGAAAGATGTAGAAGGGAAGAAATGAATAAGAAACATACAATTCGGGAGAGAGGAGAGGAGTGGGATGGAAGAGAAGAGATGGAAAATCACTAGGTCGAAGAAGAGTAAAGAGGGTAGTGGAAGAATCTTGTAGGGGAATATAAGAGGGATTGATAAAGGAAACTGATTTCCTGGAGTTCTATGAGGTTCTTGAATTCAAAGCTAGCTTTTCTAGTTTGGCTGTAGCAAATTTGCATAAGTTTAATCCGTGTTTTGTTTGTAGCATTTCAACCTATGGGAGTAGATGGTTACCAATGAAGGGTACTGTTCAAAAGGCGGTATCATTTTGAAGGGGGTGGGGGATTCAGTTAATTAGGAAAGGATGATGGGAAGTAGGTGAGTGCAAAAACTACAGGATCTAGGTTGTAACGAGGTATGAGAACTGTTGAGGTTTCTTTATCAGATTTGTGCAGATTTAGTAGTTGTTTTTGTTTATTTATTGTTTAGATAGGAAGTGGGAACCACAACACTCTTGTTGGGTCCCTTTTTAGTGGTTCTTTCAAGTTATTTATGCAGCTTTATGTGTTAGCCGCCCTAAAAGGGCATATTAGCCATTGTACACTAATTAAAAGTATAAATACTAGTAGTGAGGAGAGCAGCCAGAATTGATTGCTCTCTTTTTCGTTCTCAATTTCTTCTCTTTCTCTTCTTCTTCAAGAAACATCTCTTTTCTTTACAAATTCTTTGATTCAGCAGTTTTCTACATGGTATTAGAGCAAGGCTAGGGTTTCTTGGAGTTCTTCCATGCAGTCCTAGATCAGCTGATTGCATGAGGAGATAAAGGGCTGATTGATCTACTTCAGACTGCCCAGTTCTTGGATTTTTTGGTGGGTTTCAATCATCAAGAGGGTGATCTGTGTTTCGGCATCAAAATTAGGAAGAACTGGAGTGTGGAGAAGAGTCCTAGTCAATTTGGACTCTTCAATTTTGATCTGATCTTGGGCGCTTGTACCTTGTTGGATTCACTTTTCTAGGAGTTTATGAGCCTTCTAGATTGATCGACTCACTTTTCTCACCGGTGGGCAAAGAGGGATTTCTCTCTAGATAGGCTTTTCTTCTTCTGAAAAGGTCTATTACCCTTTTGTGTGAGATCGATTTGATCTAGAGGCTTTCTACCTAGTTATTTCTTGTTTTTGAACTGTTTGAAGTTGAAATGGAGAGTTGGAGTACTGAGCAGATGTCCACTGGTAACAAGGGTCTAGGTGTGGGAGGTACTAGTGATATTTTTGGGTCTAGAATTATTACCACAGTGAAATTGGGTGGTAGAAATTATTTAGAATGGGCACAATCAGCCAAGATGGTCATTGGTGCTCATGGGAAATTGGGGTACATCATTGGGGAGGAGAAGAAACCTAATACAAATTCCTCCCTATGGGTACAAGAGAATTACATGGTGATGTCCTGGTTGTGTAATTCTATGTTACCTCACATTGGTAATATTTTTTTGTGGGCTAATACTGCAAAGGAGAATTGGGATGGAGTGACTAAAAACTATACTCGAAAACAAAATGTAGCTAGAGCCTATTAGTTAAAGAATCGAGTGATTAATACAAAACAAGGAGATAAACCACTTTCTATGTATTTCTCCATGCTAAAAACACTTAAGCAAGTGATAGATCACTTAGAGACTATGGTTTGGGAGAATATGGAGGACGCAACAACCTATTAGGAGTTGGTGGATAAGAGTATGGTCTTCGAGTTCTTGGCTAGATTGAACCCCGAATTTGATATTGCTAGGCAACACATCCTTTCGAGAAAAAGTGTTACTCTTTCTCAAACTTATGCTTTTTTTTCTGGAGAAGAGAGCAAGAGGATTGTCATGTTGAGACAGCTTGGGATTGACCAGCCGGCTATGATTAGTATAGTCAAATCTAAGCCAAATGGAGACAAGGGGAGTAGTGAAACTAGGAGAGAGGATAAGGACTTGGTGTGTGACTATTGCAAGAAGACTAAGCATACTAAAAACACTTGTTGAAAGCTCTACCCACACTTCATATTAGCTTGGGTCAAAAACAAAAAGGGAAATGCAAATGTGACAATTACAGGAGACTCTTCGGGACCTCTTACCCAAGCTGACTTGGAGTCCATTGTAGTAGCAGCAATTAGAATTGAACTAGAGAAGTATGAACAAGAAGGATTCAACCGATTCTAGTTCTTCAAATGGGAACAGAGTGTAGGATCCAATCACACTACTTCCTTTGCTCATATAGGTAGTTCATATGTAGTTGCAAATTATGCATCTAGTAGTGCTCTGGTAGAAATAGAGTCGGTAGATGGTTCTCATATTCCCATTGCTGGGAAAGGGACAGTTAGAGTGACTAATGACATCACTTTATCCTATCTTACATGCCCCTAGACTCCATACTAATCTTCTTTTTGTGAGATCTTTGACAAGAAATTTGAACTGTTCAATGACTTTCCTTCTTTGCAATTGTGTTTTGCAGGATCTAGAGACAGAGGACGATTGAGAGTGGTCGTGAGGTGAATGGAGTCTACCTTCTGGATGAGATTCTGAGACATCAGAGCCATCATGTTAGTAGCAACAATGGATAAGAGTTAGTGAGTCAGATTCAAGGTTCAAAGTATCAAAAATGCCAAGTGTATCAGAAAGGCAATGTTAAGAGACGTATCAAGATACGCATGAGTATCGGAGAAAAACAAAGATATGCGTAGATACGCTTGGAAACACTATAAATACTTTAATAAATCATAAAAGTATATCAATAACACTAAATATAAAACCTCAATGAGGTGTATATACATTAAATTAATATATTTTAATGGTTTTATGAAGAAATATATTGTAGTTGATTATAATTTCATTAAACATATACTTATCTATAATTTATAAATTATAATTCTTAAGTTTTAATGTTTTATGGGATGGGAAAAACCCAACTCTCTTATTCAACCATAAAACATGCAATGGCACAACTTCTATGTGAAAATATAATAATAATTATTTATTATCGATTTCAAAAAATTATAAAAAACAAATAAAAATCATATAATATATTCAAAAAATAGTTATTAAAGAAGAAATTTCAATTGCTTTGTGGATATGATAGATCATCCATAGAATTAAATATTCAATCGTTGTAATCAAATGATAAAATATAATTAAATAATTAATTAATTTTTAATTCTAAAAACATAAAAAAAAATTATTAAATAAGAAATTTCAATTGGTCTATGGATATGATAGATCATCCACAGAATTATAATACATTCAATTTTTTGTGATCAAATGATAAAATATAATTAATTATTATTTACTTCTTAATTCTAAAAATATAAAACATCAAAAAAATACTAAAGAAGAAATTTTAATTGCTCTATGGATATGATAGATAAACCCATAGATCTAAAACATATTTAGTCTTTATAGGCAGAGAAAAATTACATTTTCAATTTTTTTTATTAATTTATATTTCCCCAAATATCTTAATGAAATTTCCATAAATTTATTAATAACACACAAAAAATATGATTTTGAATGTGAGAAACGTAGATCAACATAAATTTAAACATTCAAGAAAAAAAAAATGAAATCACAAGATATTATAAAAAATTGAAAGAACTTGCCTATTTTTGCCATATATTTTCAAAATTTGAAAAATAATTCAAAAAAAGTTAACGATTCACACTTGTTTTTTGCAAATTTTTGCAAATCTAGCACTCTAGGAATGAGGTTTGGAGTTTTAAAGTCATTTGGGGGTGAAAGAAGGCTTTTTTCAGGGAAAATAAGCTTGCTTTTCCCCTTTATGTTTTTTCAGTTTTTGGTTGTATCCTTTTGTTGATGCGTTACCGATACGCCCCGATACACCCCGATACGGGTCCAATAGGCATGAAAAAAAGATGAGATGTTCGATTTCCATTCGTATCCCGTATCTGTTTTTCAAAGATACGATATAATACGCCTCGTATCGGGTGTATCGTATCAAAATTTTAAACATTGGCCAGATTATGTTCTGTCATAATCATTTGGCTCATCTTTCTTTCAGTTTATTAAGATCTTTGTTTCCAAAGTTGTTTGAGCATGTTCAATTATTTAATTTGGAGTGTGAAAGTTGTTAGTTGGGAAAGCATTGTAGACATTCTTTTAAACTAAGTAATAAAAGTTCTTTTGCTATTTATATTGTTCATATTGATGTATGGAGACCTTATCATATTTCTTTGATGGGTGGTTACTGTTATTTTCTTTTGTTTGTGGATGATTACACACGATATTCTTGGATAAATTTATGAGATCACATAATGAGGTACCTATTTTGGTGCAACAGTTCTACGAGATGGTTCTCGCCCAATTTGAGTAAGGACTAAGGTTTTCAGAAGAATACTATGAAAGGATTTGACCAGATACCTTTTGGAGCATGCGATGATTCATCAGAGTAGTTGTACATACTCACCACAGTAGAATGGGGTAGCAAAGAGGAAAAATAGACACGTTATGGAGGTGGCAATAAGTGTTATGGTGTGTGCTTTAGTTCCTGTTCATTTTTTGGGGGGATGCAACATTGTCACCTAGACAGGCGCACTAGGCAGGCGCCCTTTGAGGCTCACCTCGCCTAATCACCAAACAGTTTTGTACTATGTATTATAAAATACTTTTTTATTCTTTATTTTTTGACATTATAATTATCAAATAGGCATTATTAAACTAAAATATTCATTTTGTGTTTATATACTAATTTCTTTTTGTTATTTTTTTATTTGTTAAGGCTTAATCAATATAAACATTGCTAAATGCTGTATTGAACCCCCAAAGACTTTAATGCGACATTAGTTTCATCTAGATTCTAGCGGGAAACCCATTGCATGGAGTTTTCTCGGTCCACCCCTCGTTTTAGAAGATGATAGACAGGAATTCCCATCTGACTTCTCCCTCAACTCCCTTGTCTTACCCCGAGCCACATGACCACTTAAGTTGTCATGTGGTTCGATTTGTTTCTTATTCGGCTCTATGGCTAACCCGCCCAAGACCCCAACCGGTTCAGACAAGGCAACTCGGTTTAAGTTGGCATGGCCCCAAACATTTTTTGCCACATCAGCATAAGCGAGCTTGCCTTCTCAGTCTCTATTTGATTCAAAAAAAAAAATTGAATTCATTTCCTTAATTGGCTAACTTGTCAATTGACTGAACCAATTCTTTTTTATCTTCTCTTGTAGGTCAGTCTTCTACCTCTTCCCCTTCTGCCATGTGTTCTTCAACCTTTCCAGCACAGCATCATCTTCAACCTCAAGTCAGCTTCCACACAATGACACTTTGACTCTTGAAGCCACTCACACACTATACCAAGCATCTTCGGAACGTATTTCAAAAGAGCGGGGTAGGTTTACATGTCAGATTCCTGCCACTCAAAGCTCGACTACAGTCAAGTTCTGTTGATTTGTCTCCAATAGAACTCTGCCCAAACTTCGTAAAATTCTTTCAAGTACAGGTTCGCTCCACAGATTAAAGGGGAGCCCAAACAACTTCATCAGAGTGCTTTCTTCTTTGAGCTCTACCTCGTTACAAATTGGAGTCCAGTTTTGGACCTGAATCAAACCACTATCTACAGTTACTGTGTCGAAGCTCAGTACCATATTGCCAACATCAAGAACTGCTTTTCTTTCTGCAAACAGAAGCAAGATTGCATCAACCTCCAATCTACCTTCTAAGCTACAGAGTCCAAAACTTTCGTCTAGTCCTTCACCCCCTTATCAGCCATTAGAGCCATTCATCTCTACCACTTGTCACTCTCGGCTTCAACCATTACTTTACTATGTCCATTTGAGCAAGTAACCATAAGACAACAAGGCGGGGGACTCTGATCTTCAATATTATCAAGTGCATCAGCTTTGCTCGCCTCCCCCTGCTCCTTTTTGTCCTGCTCTGCCTTATTCATGTCAGAGACAGCCTCTTCCTCTTGCTCCTTCCTCTCTGCAACTATAAGAAAGAGTTGCACTTTCTCAGAAAAGGCTTTCCACCCCATCTGCTGACTTCCTTCTAGCACACATACCATTTGTCTACTGATTGTGCCCAAAAATTCTGTTACAATAATATATCAGCCCTTCCCATTCTGTTTCAATGCCACATCAATTTTTTTCCCAGGTAAAGTGATGGAGTTTTTCCAACCCTCTTTATTGATGGAGTTCAGTGCACCATCAACAAATCCTTTCACATACAGAATTGCCTCCTCTGGTAAGAAGACTGTTGCCCTACTTCCTTCTCTGATTTTCAATATACTCTTACCTTTGGACCAACCCTGTTTGAACCTGAAGCTCTTTGCCTTGATCACCAACTCAGACCTCCACCTACCTGTTATTCTGAAGTTCTCGTTGCGCCTCATTCTGCTCACCCCCCCCCCTATTTTTCCGATCCTGCTTTAATGCTATGGATGATGATTTTGGAAGGAATTGGAGGGGGTAAGCCAGGAACAGGGGATCCCTTGGTGCCACAGGGGTGATTTTAATATAGTAAAGCAAAGGGGGGAAATGAAAGGGCGAAGAGATAGGAGAGAAAGCTTGGGAATGAGAAGGTTTGGCAACTTTATCAGGAGAAATAGCCTAATAGATCCTTTACAGAGTGGTTGTAGGTTCATCTGGACAAATGGGCAATGGCACCTATATTAAAAAGGTTGGATAGGTTTCTTTTCTTAGGAGATTGGGAGGAGCACATGGGTAAGATGGTACAAGAAGCATTACCATTTTTCTACCAAATCATAATCCAATAATTCTTACAAAGTTTTTGGTGAGTGGTAGTCCAAAACCGTTTAAGTTTGGAAATGTGTAGCTTGAGCACCCAAACATTCTAGAATGAGTGGAAGAGAAGTAGGGTGGGCTGCAAGTCAATGGGTCAACTGATTTCAAGTTAGTTAGGAAGATACAACTATTGAAGGAGGAGATAAAGGTGTGGAATAAAGCTATATTTGGAAGTGCAGAACAGGAAGGAGTAGGTTCTCAAAAAAATGGCTATATTGGACAAACTACGGAAGGATCTGTATCTAGGGAGGAGAAGCTGGAGAAAGAAAGATTGGAAGCTGAGTTGGAAAGGATAATTCATAGAGAAGGGGAGAGTTGGAGGCAAAAGTCAAGAGTGACATGGCTAAAGGAGGTGACAAAAATAACTGCCTTCTTTCATGCCTATGCTAGTGCTAGGAGGAACTTTATCTCAAGAATACAAGTGGAGAAAATGGTGGAGTCATGGAATGAAATCCAAGAAAAGGTGGTGGGGAGATGGTTCCCAAGAAATTGAGTTTTCAACAAATTGGATTGAGAGGGAATTCGATAGGGAAGAGTTTGTTCAGATGTTTAAGGAATTCCACAGCGAAAAGGTGCTAAAAAGGATGGCTAATGCCACATTTGTTTCCTTAATTCCAATGAAGGATGGTGTTGTGGAGTTGAGAGATTTCAGACCAATAAGTTTAATCAGCAGCACTTTTTTTTTATAAATGAATGACAGCCCGTATAAATTGTTGGAGAAGATTTTATCAAAAACACTGCATGAGGTGGTGGGAGAGAGGCAGAGATGGCTTTTGTGGAAGGTAGACAGATCTTGGATGGAGTTTTAGTCGCAAGTGAATGTATTGACTCAAGAATGAGGAGTGGAAGAATGGGTTTGGTTTGTAAGATTGATATTGAAAACGCCTATAACCATGTGGAATGGTGAATCCTACAAGACGTTCAAAGGTTAATGGGTTTTGGAGAGAAGTGCAGAAGCTGGATGTTTGCATGTGTATCTACAGCAATGTTTTAAAACGCGGAAGCGTGACACGAGGCGTTCCACTACCTAGAGGTGTGAGGCGTAGTTCAGAACGCAAGAAGCATAAGCCTCCTTGAGAGAAGGGGGGTTAGGACGAGGATGAAGAGGAATGGGGGATCCCATTTTTTCTTTATTTTTAATAAACATCTTTTATGTTAAGAAGAATAAAGATGCATAACACTAGTTGAAAGGGAGCGGGGGGTCTGGGGGGTGAAGCCCCCCAGCCGAAGGGGCAGGGGGCAAACCATTTTCTTTCCCCTTATCATTTCTTTCGTTCCCTTTCCTTTCTTTTTCTTTCCTTTTATCTTTTTTGCTTCTCTTTCTTTTTCTTTCCCTTCCCTTTCTTTTCCTTCCTTTCATTTCCTTTTTTTCTTTTTTCTTTTTTTTTTTGTCCTTTTATATCAGATGTGCATGAGGTGTATGCCTCTAGCACGCCTAATGAAAAAAGCACAAGAGGTGTACGCCTCAAAGGTGTCCCTCAGGGTGTTTTGGGAGTGCCTTGCCTAGAGGCACGCCTCTAGTCGTATGCCTCCCACACCTTTTAAAACACTGATCTACAGTTTCATTCTCAATCCCTTATAAAAGTTGTTCATTGAATTTTTTTCCAAGCATCAAGGGGTCTTAGACAAGGGAACCCAATTTCTTCTATGCTCTTTGTGTTAATCATGTAGGTGTTGAATATGTTGCTGAAAGGGGGTGTGCAGTTCAGGTTTGTTGAAGGTTTCGAGGTGGGTGGAGATGGACCATGTATTTTTCATTTAAGTATACAGATGATACTTCGATTTTTCTAAATGCATGGGTGGAGCAAGAAGGTGGATGGGTGTGCTGAGTTGAATGCAGGATTTGGGAACTTCCATTCTCGTGTATGCTGGTTGGAGGAAATTCAGCTTTAGTTGCTCCATACAAACCAATAGTTGAGAGAACTGAAAGAAGGCTGGATGGGTGGAAAGCAAAATATCTTTACTTGGGGGGGGCGGGGATAAAATTAATTAAAACTGTTTATCAAGCTTACCAACATACTACCTATTGAGGGTGACATCACAAGTTGCAGAGTGGAGAAAATTCAGAGGGATTTCTTATAAGGAGTGTGAGAGGGAGGAAGGGGCAAGAAGTTTCATTTGATCAAATGGGAAAAGGTGCATAGGCCAAAGAAATGGGGAGGGTTGGATTTTAGAAGGGTGAAGATTTTCAATAAAGCATTGATAGGGAAGTGGTTGTGGAGATTTGGATTGGGGAGACGGGACAATTTATTAAGGAGGAGAGTAGTGGTGGGGAAATATTGAGGGGGAGGGGTCAGGTTTGAGTAGAAACCAAGGGAGGTGAGTTCCTCCTATGGGGTAAGTGTTTGAAAAGGGATAATGTAGTTTAAACAGGAATTTAGAGGACTAACAAGCTTTTCAGTAGCAGATGCAACATGGACCAGGTTTTGGGAAGATGATTAGTGTGGGGTTAGAAAGTTTGAGTTATGTCCAAGGCTGTATAGGCTGACTGAGACTAAGGTGACTGTTCTTCAATGTTATGAGAGAAGGGGGGATAAATTGGTTTGGTGCCCAAGGTTTAGAAGGCCATTGCTGGATAGGGAAATTGAAGAATGCATTGCATTGTTGGGGAAATTGGAAGGGGTGAAAGTTTCAGCTCAGTCAAGGGATGAACTATGCTGGAAGGAGCGCTCAAATGGGAAGTTCTATGTAAGTCCAGCTTAAATCAAGCTGAAAGTGTGTGGGGAAATCCGGTTCCCCCTAAGATTGAAGCCTTTGCATGGCTTGTGGCCATGGATGGCCACTTGGCTGTGGATCACTTAAAACATAGGGGATTCAATATGGTTAATATATGATTCCCATGCAAAGATCATGAGGAACTGTTTTCCATCTATTTATTTCTTGCAAAATATCTGGATTCATATGGAATTTATTCACAGCTCTATTTGGAGTAGAAACTCTCAGCCAAGTCTCCCTCCAGAGATTTTTTTCATCATGGCCAAAGATAAGAGGAAGTAAGCAAGGCTGATTTGGAGTTGCATTCCGTTGGACATATGCTGAAACATCTGGAAGGAAAGAAACAGAAGAGTTCTTGAAGACAAAGCTTGGAATCTGGATAGGACGGCAGCAGCTGTTAGCAAATCCGCTGCAGATTGGGTCCTGGTATTACCAGAATTTAGACAAGTTACCAAAGAGGACCTTGGGGATAAGCTTGGGCTGTTTGTGATATTTGTCTGATTGCAGGTGTTCCCGTAACACCTGGCTAGGTTGTATCGATTTTTTTTTTATAACTTGTATCAATTTTTTCTTTTCTAATGACATTTTATTTCTACTATCAAAACCAAAAGTATGCCTTCCATTTATTGCATCTGAAGAACAGTTAGTAGATGCCTTGATCAAAGGAATTCCAAAGGGAAAGCTTCAGCATCATGTAAGCAAGTTAGGCATGACTAACATCTATGCTCAACTTGAGGGGGACTGTAGAGATATTGGGCCAAATGGGACCTAATCATTTGTCCTATTTTTGTTATTTATGCTAATAAGTCTTTTCTTATAAGGGCCTATTAGCCTTTTTTCATGTTTGTAAGATGTTGCCGTAGTTGTCAAGGCAATGCCTAGGCGACAAGGCACCCTTGGAGGCTCACCTCGCCCAGTATTAAAGAAAAATATTTATTTTTTGTGTTTATAAACTAATTTCTTTTTATTATTTTTTTATTTGTTACGGTTTAATCAACACAAAAATTGCTAACTGGAGAAGAACTTAAAATTTTGTCTAATCGACACATTTCTTCTTCCACGTCTTCTTCTTCTTCTTTTCCTACAGCAAAAATAGGGGTTCAGCCCCTATATTTTTTGAATTTTCTTTCCTTTCATCTTTTTCTCTCATAAACATGTTGCTTTTCTAGACTTAAACATGAAGTTTATAATTTTCGTATGAAAATTATGGATAGTTACTAAAGAAAGTTGGTTATGGAACCTAGGGAACTACCCTAGGATATGTGATTTTTATATAAAAAATCCACCACCTAGGCAACGCCTAGGCGCCCCCCCCCCTTCGCTTAGCCTCACCTTGGCGCCTTAAAAACTATGGATGCTGCCCATTATGTGCACTTACATAACTTTACCCATTATTTCATAAGAACTGTTAGCGTATGGGTATTTCTGTCTTTATACTTATATTAAGGTTGCTGATCTGTAATATTATGTTAGAACCAGTGCTCCTTACTTAAATAAGGGCAAATAAGTCTTTCCCATTATTTTAATAATAAAAGCACATGTCTGGCTGAATGGGAGTTAGGTTTTTTGACTTCCAGTTCGAACCAGACTTTCTCCTTTTCTCTCTCTCTTTCTTCCACCTTTCTGCGTGACTGATCTCAGAGCAACTTGAATCTGCCTAGATTTCTATTCTCTGCGCATCCAATCTAGGGTTTCTCTTGGTTTTCCTGCATTCAACTGGAGATAAGGAAAAGGGCTGAAAAAGGAGTGATCGCCCTCTCCCCTTGAAGGTTTCTATGCCTCCAGTCGTGTCTTGTGTTGTCAGTTGCTGTGGTTTCTAAGCCCTCCCCTAATCAATGTAGGGCTGATTCGTGTGGTGCAGTGGGTGTCTTGTGTGGACTGATTTTCTTCTCGTGTGGTTCCTTCAATGATAAGGTAAGAGATTTCTATGCATGATTTCTGTTGTGGATCAACTGGGAAGTATGTTTCAAATCATATGCTGGGGTTCAGACAGTAGTGTGCTAGGGTTTATGCTGTTTTTTTTGTAATTCAAAGGAAGAGTTGTGATCATATAGTGGTGAGATTTCAGGTAACTGTAGGAGTAGGGTTTGTAGTGTAAAGAGTACAAATTTCAGCAACAACAAGTGCTGAAATCAGTGTGACGAGTGTGATCTAGTTGTGTGCAGTGTGCAGAATTCAGTGATAATAGAATTCAGCAAGTGTGCAGAATCGGTGATAACAGAATGGGAGATAACAGTGATTGTAAACTTAATGTGATGGTGCCTACAGACTACCTGAATGTTCAGATGACCTCCATTAAACTAAATGGAGAAAATTATGTGCCTTGGGCTAAATCTGTTGAAGTCTTTCTAAAGGCAAAGAAGAAGGCAAAACACATAAGAGAGGAGAAACCCTCCACTAAATCTCACGAGTAAGAAGACTGGGAGCAAGAGGATGCTCAGATCATCACATGGTTATGGAATAGTATGGAACCTAGGATTAGTGTAAATTTCATATTTCTTGACACTGCCAAAGATGTGTGGGACCATGTGAAGAAATTGTATTCGGGTCAAGACAATACAACCAGAGTGTATCAGCTGTATCAGGAGTACTTTAATCTACAACAGGGCAATCAGAGTCTTGAGGAGTACTATGCCAGTATGAGAAACATACGTAATGAGTTGAATGTCTATCACCCTCTCACTTCTGATGTCAAAATTCAGCAACAACAGAGAGAACAGCATGATGTGACTCGATTTTTTGTGGGACTGAAATCTGAATATGAACCAGTACGAGCTCAGATACTAGGAGGATCAGCTCTCCCTTCTTTAGAAGAGGTATTTGCTCGACTCCGGAGGACTTCTATCGGATCTACTGAGAACTCTAATATCTCAGATAGATCTTCCTTTGCTGTGTCGAGAGGCCGTGGTGCTAGAGGTGGAGCTCGAGGAGCTCAGTATGGCCGTGGTGGTAGTAGTGGTCCGGTGTATGGTCGAAGTGGCAATGGTGGGCCTACTTATAATCGTGGTGGTGGTCGTACTGGGGGCAGAGATTCAGGAGGAGCCCGTGGTAGAGGACATGGCTCAGGCCCGAAGAGGTGCACTCATTGTGGTATGAATGGACATACCATTAACTATTGTTATGATCTACATGGTGTCCACCCTCAACCTAGGCCAACATGCTGTGACTAGTGACACCAGTTCCAGCTTTAGACAGGAGAACCGTTCATCTGATCAGATACCTCCTCCATCCATAGATGGTCCCGTGAAGGAGATGGTGAGTGTTCCCCGTGATGAATATGAGAGGTTTATCCAATCCACATCACAGCAGAACACGGCGACTTTCGCTCACTCAGGTATGGCTTGTTTGGCATCCACACCCAATTCCTGGATCATTGACTGGAGCCTCCCATCCCATGACTGGAACTCTAGGTGTGTTTTCTTCCCTGTCTCATTGCTCAACATCACAATCTGTCACCCTTGCTAATGGTTCCACATCCTCAATTTGTGGTGTTGGTAATGTTGACCTAGACCCTGTATCCCTCTCCTCAGTTTTGTATGTTCCTAAATTGCCTTTTAATCATATGTTTGTTAGTAAACTGACCAAATCACTTAACTGCTCCATTACTTTTTATCCTTCTATGTGTGTTTTTCAGGATCTCAAGACGGGGATGAAGATTGGTGGAGGGCATGAAGCTGGTGGACTGTATTACCTTGACGGTGGTGGAAGAACTTCAACAGCTCTCCAGTCATCTCTTTCTCCTCTCTAGTGGCACTACCGATTTGGTCATCCGTCGCTAAAAGTTTTAAAGTCCTTGGTTCTGTCTTTGAATCAACTTTCTGTTTTGGATAGTGAGTCATGCCAGTTTGGGAAACACCATCGTGTTCCCTTTAGTTCTAGGGTTGATAACCGTGTGTCGAGTCCTTTTTCTTTGATTCACTCCAATGTTTGGGGTCCTTATAAAGTGATGTCATATAATGGATATAGATATTTTGTCATTTTGTAGATGACTTTTCAAGGATGACGTATCTCTATCTAATGAAAGAAAGAAGTGAATTGTTTACCATTTTTCAGAAATTTTATGCTGAGATTCGTAATCAATTTGGTGTTCACATTAAATTTTTCCGTTCTAATAATGGCCATGAATATTTATCCTCATCATTTCAAGAATACATGGACCAACATGGCATTATACATCAGACCTCATGTACCTACACCCCACAACAAAATGGGGTGGCTGAGAGTAAGAATCGCCATCTCTTGGAAATAGCGCGATCCCTCATGCATCACATGAATGTTTCCAAACCCTTTCGGAGTGATGTAATGCTTACTTCTTGCTTTCTGATTAATCGGATGCCCATGTCCATCCTTGATGGTCATTCTCCGTTTACGATCTTGTTTCCCGCCTTGTCTCCATTTCCACTTACGCCTAGGGTATTTGGGTGTGTCTGCTTCGTCCATAATCTGGGTCACAGGATTGACAAGTTCAATGCTCGTTCTCTCAAGTGCATCTTCCTTGGCTATTCTCGGACCCAGAAAGGGTATAAGTGTTACCATCCTAGTTCTTGACGGTCCTTTGTGTGTGTTGATGTCACCTTCTTTGAGTCTACTCCATTCTTTTTGGGGTCCGGTGATGCTTCTTCCTCCTCGTCACCTCCTTCTCTTCCCCTTGTTCCAGCCATGACCAAATCCTTACCTCTAGTGCCACCACCTGTTGAACACCCACCTATCCGTCAAGTGTATACACATCGCCCACGCATACTAGCTACTACTTCTCCAACTACATCACCATCGACAGATCCGGCTCCAAACCCGAACCCTGCATTTGAGCTTGATCTCCCCATTGCCTTGCGGAAAGGTAAACACTTGCACCCTTCATCCTATTGATACTTATGTTTCACTTACCTTTCTGCCTCCCATCGCCAGTTTGTGACGGATCAGCCACCATCACCACCATCAAGCACGCCATCAGCACGCCATCTAAGTGTCTTCATGTGTCTTGGGTGGGGTCATTGTACTCTTTTTGTAAAGGGGGGTATGCCAATGGCAATTATGTGAATAGTAGTATGAATATTCAATATTTTGTTGTATCCTTCTATCACTTCCCAAAAGCTTAACGTACTCTTTGAGAGGAGGTATGTAGTCGAGTGAATCAATAGCGTGTAAAGGTTAAGCATGAGATCCCCTCGACACTAAATTGTGTGCTTGTGCTTGCCACCAATTCATTGAATACAAAGAGCTTTTTGTCTAATTTGTGTGCATTTGTTGTTGCTTTGTTGCTTTCTTATTGACTTCATAGGCTTGCTCGTCGACTAGCGAGTGCCGCACGTGGCCCCAACATTTAGCCCCGTGACAATTGGTATCAGGGCCAGGTTGACGCTAGCGGTTGCCAAGCCCATACAAGGTGTAGCTCGCGGGGTGGTCCTGCAACTTGGTGACTGGGAAGGGAAGATAGACATCTCAGTCGTGCCCATGGATGATTTTCAAGTTGTTCTTAACTCAAGTAAAGGTGGTGCCCATGCCCTTCCTCAATTCAATGTGCATATTCGAAGATCAGGCTCCTTGCATGGTTCCAGTTGTGCCAGAGACCAAGTCTACCCCTAAGATGCTCTCAATGTTGCAACTCAAAGATGGAGTGCGGAAAGGAGAAACCACTTACCTAGCCACATTGGTGGACTCCGACCTGCCTAGTCAACCAACTGAGCATATCCCTCCTACAGTTACAACAGTGCTAGAAGAATTCAGGGATGTTATGCCTCCCACATTGCTGAAGAATCTTCCCCCAAGGAGAGAAGTTGATCACAAGATTGAGTTGGAGCCTAGAACCAAACCACCAGCACGCCCACCATATAGAATGTCTCCTCCTGAACTGGCCAAGCTTCGGAAGCAGTTGAGTGAGTTATTGGATGTTGGGTTGATTCAGCCTTCTAAGGCCCCTTTTGGAGCATCGGTCCTATTTCAAAAGAAACATGATGGATCTCTACGGCTCTGTATTGACTACCAAGCCCTCAACAAGCTCACCATCAAGAACAAGTACCCCATACCCTTGGTGGCCGACCTCTTTGACCAGCTCAGCCAGGCCAAGTACTTCATCAAGCTAGACCTGAGATCAGGGTATTATCAAGTGCGTATAGCCGAAGGTGATGAACACAAAACAGATTGTGTTACCCGATATGGGTCCTTTGAGTTTCTTGTCATGCCCTTTGGACTCACTAATGCTCTGGCCACCTTTTGTACATTGATGAATAGGATATTCCGTCCCTATCTAGACCAATTTGTTGTGGTGTATATTGATGATATTGTAATTTATAGTAGAACCTTGGAGGAACATGTTGACCACCTCCATACTATTTTCCAAGTTTTGCGAGACAACAACCTGCTTGTAAAGGAGGAGAAATGCTCTTTCGCCACAAAAGAAGTGGCCTTCCTAGGCCATGTGATTCGAGCAGGCACGATCAGCATGGATCTAGCTAAAGTCAAGGCCATTCAAGATTGGGCACCTCCCACCAGGGTCACCGAGCTTCGCTCCTTCCTTGGCCTCGTGAACTACTATCGGAGATTCATCTCTGGATTCTCAGCACGAGCCACTGTCCTCACCAACTTACTGAAGAAGACTAGCACTTGGACCAGGAATGAAGGTTGCCAAACAGGTTTTGATGATTTGAAGAGAGTTGTCTTGGCAGAACCCGTCCTCGGCTTACCAGACCCTAGCAATCCATCTGAGCTACACACAGATGCTTCTGACTTTGCCATCGGTGGGGTCTTGATGCAAAAAGGGCATCCTATCGCCTATGAGAGCCGCAAACTGAATGACACTGAGAGGAGGTACACTATGCAAGAGAAGGAGATGACTGCCATTGTCCACTACCTCCGCACATGGCAACACTACCTACTGGGCTCCAAGTTCGTGGTCAAGACTGACAACAATAGCTACTAGTTACTTTCAGTCACAGAAGAAGTTAAGCCCTAAGAAAGCGCGATGGCAAGATTTCTTAGCAGAGTTCGACATGACTCTAGAGTAGAAGCCAGGGCCGATGAATAGGGTTGATGATGCACTTAGCAAGAAGCCCGAGCTTGCAGCCTTATCCGCAGGCGAAGGTCCCTCTAGAAGCCAAATCAGACTGGACCTCATTGATCGCATCAAGGAAGGACTCCAGAAGGACCCCATTGCTCAAAGTTTATTGACAGCGGCTCGTGAAGGAAAGACTAAGCGATTATGGGTTGATGAAGGCCTTCTTTTGACAAAGGGAAGGCGAATGTTTGTACCGAGAGTTGAAGACTTGAAGAAGACTCTTCTACACGAATGTCATGACAGCTTGTGGGCAGGACACCCTGGGTGGCAGCGTACCTTGGCCCTTCTACAACATGCCTACTATTGGCTTCGTATGGAGGAAGATGTTCAAGAATATACAAGGACATGCCTGATTTGCCAGCAAAACAAGCCTGAGCGCGCCAAGCCACTTGGACTCTTACAACCTCTTCCAACCCCATCACAACCTTGGGAGAGTGTCTCCTTGGACTTCACCAGCGGCCTTCCTAAGGTGGGAGAGTATACATCCATTGTTGTTGTTGTTCTTGATCGATTTTCCAAATATGCCACTTTCATCCCAACACCAAAGCACCTCTTAGCTAAAGACACGGCATATCTTTTCTTCAAGCACGTTGTGAAACAATGGGGAGTCCCACAAAACATTGTTAGTGATCGGGATCCCCGATTTACTAGTGCCTTCTGGACATGGCTATTCAAGCTACTTGGTTCAAACTTGAACTTCTCCAGCAGCAACCATCCAGAGTCAGATGGGCAGACAGAGCAAATGAACTCCCTCCTTGGAGAGTACCTCCGCCACTTTGTATCAGCTACACAGAAGAATTGGGTTCGATTGCTGGACATTGCACAGTTCTCCGTCAACATGCAGAAGAGCTCCTCCACCAATCAGAGTCCTTTTGAAGTCCTCATCGGCCAACTACCAAGATGTCCGCACAGCATCGTCAACGACCATCAAGGAAGAAGCCCTCGAGCCTTCACTTTCACAAAGGAATGGAAAGAATGCCTTGACCTTACCAGAGCCTCACTAGAGAAAGCCTCCAAAAGAATGAAGAAGTGGACCAATTTGGGTAGACGACCTAAGAACTTCCAAGTAGGTGACCTGGCCTTAGTAAAACTCCATACCCATTGCCTTAGGTTTTTTCGAAGATTGCATCCTAGGCTTGTGAGAAAATATGAGGGACCCGGTGAAATCCTAGCCAAAGTAGGTGCATTAGCCTATAAATTCAAACTACCCCCTTGGCTAAAAGTCCACCCCGTCTTCCATGTAAGCCAACTTAAACCCTACCATGCTGACGACCAAGATACCTCCCGAAACCAAAGTCAACGCACACATCCAAATTACCGACCACCCAAGAACCAATCCCTTGACTCCATCCTCAACCATAGGTTGTCCCAATCCTCCCAAACATCAGAATGGGAGTACCTGGTGAAGTAGAAGGGACCTACAGAAAAAGTCACCTGGGAGCTTGCTGAAGACCTCCTTCCGTTCGTAGTGAAGCTGGACGAGTACCTAAGGAAGAATCTTCGAGGATGAAGATTGAATTGAGTGGGTGAGACTGTGACGGATCCGCCACCATCACCACCATCAAGCACGCCATTAGCATGCCATCTAAGTGTCTTCATGTGTCTTGGGTGGGGTCATTGTACTCTTTTTGTAAAGGGGGGTATGCCAATGGCAATTATGTAAATAGTAGTATGAATATTCAATATTTTGTTGTATCCTTCTATCACTTCCCCTAAAGCTTAACGTACTCATTGAGGGGAGGTATGTAGTCGAGTGAATCAGTAGCGTGTAAAGGTTAAGCACGAGATCCCCTCGACACTAGATTGTGCTTGTGCTTGCCACCAATTCATTGAATACAAAGAGCATTTTGTCTAATTTGTGTGCATTTGTTGTTGCTTTGTTGCTTTCTTATTGACTTCATAGGCTTACTCGTTGACTAGTGAGTGTCGCACAGGGCCCCAACATTTAGCCCCGTGACAAGTTTGTCACCTTGTTATCATCAGTTGTTGTCCCTAAAGATGTCCAGGAAGCCCTTGCCTCTCTAGGGTGGTGTCGTGCGATGGAAGAACTTTCAGCCCTTCATCATAATCATACTTGGGACTTCACCGTTCTTCCTCCTGGGAAGCAGGTTGTTGGTTGTAAATGGGTTTATACAGTTAAGTATCTGCCTAATAGTAGTGTTGAACGCCTGAAAGCGCAATTGGTTGCAAAAGGATACTCCCAAACATATGGTATTGATTACACAGAGACCTTCTCACCAGTTGCTAAGATAGGGTCGGTTCGTATTGTGATCTCTCTTGCAGCTATGTATGATTGGCCGCTATATCATCTTGATATCAAGAATGCCTTTTTGCATGGTGACTTACTCGAGGATGTCTACATGGAGCAACCTCCAGGGTTTGTTGCTCAGGGGGAGGATGGTAAGGTGTGCAGACTAAGGAAGGCTATATATGGGCTTAAACAGTCTCCTCGAGCATGGTTTGGTAGATTCAGTGAGGTGGTAAAGAAGTTTGGTATGAGACAGTGCCAAGTTGATCATTCTATATTCAGTCATGACTCTCCGGGAGGAAAAATACTGTTGGTGGTGTATGTAGATGATATTGTTATTACCGGGAATGATAACATGGGTATTGCCAGGCTGAAGACTTATCTACAAGATCAGTTTCAGACAAAGGATCTTGGTAAACTGAAATACTTCTTGGGGATAGAGGTAGCAAGATCTAAGTATGGTATTAACCTGTGCCAGAGGAAATATGTGCTTGATTTGCTGGAAGAAACAGGCTTGTTGGGTGCTAAACCAACTAAAACACCTATGGACACAAATACTAGGCTAAGTAGTGATATGGGTGAAGTGTTTGAAGACCCCAGCAAATACCGACGACTTGTAGGTAAACTGAACTACCTAACCATTACTAGGCCAAACATCTCATTTGCAGTTAGTGTGGTAAGTCAGTTCATGCAGAAACCTCTGATTCCTCATTGGAATGCAATTCTGAGAATTGTGAGGTATTTAAAAGGGGCTCCAAGTCGCGGTTTGATATACAAAAGTGGCGGAAAACTTGAAATAGAAGGGTATTCTGATGCTGACTAGGCCAGTTCTGTGTTTGATACACAATCTACCACAGGCTATTGCACTTTCCTGGGAGGTAACCTAGTGACATGGAAAAATAAGAAGCAGACAATTGTGGCAAGAAGTAGTGCAAAAACAGGATATAGGGCTATGGTGCATACTGCTTGTGAATTAGTGTGGCTAAGGAACCTTCTACAGGAAGTAGGGTACAACATCAATACTCCAATGAAGCTCTATTGCGACAATCAGGCTACAGTTCATATTTCTTCTAATCCGGTGTTTCATGAAAGAACCAAGCACATTGAGGTTGACTGTCACTTTGTGAGGGAGAAGGTGCTGAATGAAGAGCTAGACACTACATACATTAATACAGGAAACCAGTGGGTAGACTTATTTACAAAAGGCTTGAGTCGGGGAAGAGTGGACTATATATGTAACAAGTTAGGATTATATGATATATACTCACCAACTTGAGGGGGAGTGTTAGCATAGGGGTATTTCTGTCTTTTTACTTATATTAAGGTTGTTGATTTGTAATAATATGTTAGAACCAGTGCTCCTTACTTAAATAAGGGCACATTAGTCTTTTCCATTATTTTAATAATAAAAGCATGTGTGGCCGAATGGGAGTTAGGTTTTTTGACTTCCAGTTCGAACCAGACTTTCTCCTTTTCTCTCTCTCTTTTTCCTTCCACCTTTCTACATGACTGATCTCAGACAAATAGAACTCCAAGGCAGGCCGAATCATAACAAGAACAAATAAAAGCCAATTAGGGGCTGGATAGAGGTTCCAGTTCTCTCATCTCCTCCCTTTTCTTCTTTTGTTTATTCCCTTTTTTTGCTCTAAACTTCTCTTCCTATTTCTGCTCGCTTTTTCCTAAAATCTCAACATTTATTGTTATTTTCTATTTCTTCTAATTGCATTGACCATAAAAATCATGAGCCCATTATCAAAAATCGTAAGATTCTTATAGGAAAAGATTCAATCAGGACCCATGAAAAAGAGCAATCAGTCCTACATCAATTTAGAACTATAGGTCTCTGTCCTACATCAATTGGTACCTAGTAAACAATCCTACATCAATTTGGTATCAGGACTAATGGCTAGAAACTATGTTGTCACAAAATAGCCCATTCTATATGCCTATGGTATCTTCTAAACAATCAAATTGGTCAAGAATCAACAGTAAACTCTCTAAAACAGACTCAGATCACTGGCCGTTTTGTTCGAGAAGGCGGAAGAAAATAAATTAAATAATATAGAGGTGCCAAACTTCAGAAATATTGGGGTATCATTTTTTTTGATAAATAAAAGATTGGGTATCATTAGCAAAATTGTTATAATGAAGAGGTGCCTAACTTCAAGAAAGATGACAATCTGCAAGTATTATTTGATAGGTTAGGCAAACTGGAATTGTACTTTGATTAGTATGATGCGTCTAATAAACAGAGGATTAAACTTTCATGCCTAAAGCTCAGTATTCATGCTAAAACATGATGAACCCTAGAGCAACAAATTGAGAAGAATAGAATAGATAATCCTATCACTATAGTATCAGACATAAAGAAGCATCCAAGAAACAAGAACCTACCAGTAAACAAGTACTATATTAACAGACATGAGGAATTGCCACAAACAAACATGGTATACTATTTGTAGTTGAATAAATACATATATACAAATGTATAAAATTTTATCAACTATCTAATAGATATATCAACACAGAGTGAAAAGCAGAAGCTACCAAAAAAAATTTGATACTGCTTATGAGGAGGTAAAGCTATATTGCATGGACCTAGATGTGGGAATTGGAATCCAAAGCATGCTCAAGAGTTTGGTTTAGTAAGCATTAAATATAAGGACTCGTGGATATGATTATTCATAGAAAAACACTACTTACTGATCGCAGCAGCTGCTGGTAAGCCTTGGTGATGTTTTGTTCCCTCCACTGCACCAGATCAATCATATTCAATCCAGACATCCAAATGCAAGAACTTCTGTTAAAGTTGTTTCCACCCAAATAACTTGTTAGCTGACCCAACCTCAGTGCACAATACTGCACAGCACCATTTACTTTTCCTTCCATGTCAAGGCTCCACAGGGGCGATAAGTCTTGTTGGACAACAACATCATCATCCAGAACTACTACTTTCTTTAGATTGTGGAATATTTCAGGAAGATGATAGTGGATCTGACCAAATACTGATATGTACTCGGTCCTCATTTGACCTGCATCTGGTTTGTTAATACTACGGAAGGAAACACGAAACTCTTCAGACAATGATAGATGGAGTAGGTTTTTTTTATCATGAAAATCCAAGTTAAGATCTTCAATGTTGAGAATGTGAATGGTGGCTTCCTTGAAAGAATTATGTAAGAACCAAAATTTCATGGCAAAGTAATTCTGGCCATCTGTCAGCACATGAAAAACCTGATTACTGCTTTCCTGTCACATTCAAATAAATCAAAGATACACATGTCAACACCCAAAACTAATAATATGAACACATTGCAACGCCCAAAAAAGATAATGTGAATGAGGGAAGCATGAAGAACTGCATACTTTTGCATGCACTACAGTTGAGTTGATAACTACAGATGCTGCAAGTACATTGTTGGAGAATACGACATAGTGGTGAAGTTCTGGATTTACACATTTCTCAACCTGTGAATCCATATCCAGTGAGGGATATCTAAAATATTCAACCATCAATCTCATTGATAGGCAGTGGTGACTCTTGGGCATGGTCTGGACTGCAAGTTGATAAAGGAAGGCACTTTGTTTCATGTGGAAGTGAGCTTCATCCTCTGTCAGATCTAGTATCTGCCTCAGTTTCTTGTCAACATTAATGCAATCCACAGTAAACAATTTAGCTTTTGAAATTGCAGCCTCCATTTTTTGTAACTTCTTTTCAATCCTGGAAAAACAAGAAAAATATAGCTTAAACTCCTAGACGAGGAAATAAAGATAACCTTATCAAAGTTTTTACTTGAACTAATACAGACCATAACATCCAGATAATAGCCAATTGTAGTTAAAAAGTGCAAAAGTAAAAGACAAAATCTGTCATATGTTATGGTAATCATGAACAATGTCATAATCGTAGGTAAAGGATAAACTAATTGCCTTTGTTTTCTTCCTTTTTTAATAACAATCACAAGGTAAAGATGAGATTTATATCCAGGGGGAAAGGGCAAATACACTATCAAGAAGCCTGCTCGATCTGCAAGAATGAAAAAAAAAAAAGAAAGAAATGATTAATTAATTAAAACTATGATTGGAGAAATGTACAATTATTGAATTATGATTGAGATGAACCAATGATTGCATTGAACTGTACTTAACTTATTATTTTTACTTGAAAGACATCACCGGCCAAATCCATCATCTTCCATAACAATCTGGTATGACTTAATCCAATCCAATAATACTTGAACAGATTGGCCCCAATCCAATTTGACATGATTCGATCCAATCAAATAATACTTAAGCATAAATGATCATATCTACAAAGAATAATATTTATCTATCTATAAAATCAGTACAAATACTGGAGATTTATTACAGACCCATCCTTCAAGTCCATAGAAGTTAATTTTGAGTCATTTTATTCATTGCATACAATATCAAAGAAATATTTATATTATTTTATCAATAATATATAATATTCCTATTTGATGGCATGTATGGGAATAAAGGAATTCCAGATCTTAAAGTCAAACAACATTGCAGCCATCATCGAAAACATTTGTATTAAAGTGGCTAATGGGTGAAATCCTTTTTGTGCTCGAAGATTTCTCTACTAATGATATTACAAGGAATTGCAAGCGGTAGCAAGTTCTTCATCAGGGAATATCCTAGCAGTTTCTCTGATCTCCCCCTCCCCTCAATAAATTGAATCAAGCTAAACTTTGATGGCTGCATTTTTGGCAATCTGGGAACATCAGGATTTGGAGGAAAATTTTGTAGTGAAGGAAAATTGATTGAATTATTTTTGGACCTCTTGGACATGGAGATTCAACTATAGAAAATTTGATAGTTCTTACACAAGGACTAAGATTAACCAATTGCTTAACCTTAAAGATTTTGTGTTGGGGGGCTTGTAAAAAGTATACAGTGGGGAAAGGAGAGAGGAGGGAAGGATGTTAGGGGGCTGTGGAGATGAAGAGTCTCCTAAGGAAGACAGTTCTAATAAGGAAAGAGTGGATATTGACAGACTAGTAGATAGACAGCTGGAAATTGGAAAGTCTCTTAGATTATGTTGGATTATTCTTTCCTTGAGGAGGGGCGCATCAGCAGGTTCGAGTTTTGGAGGGGGTTCTCTTTGTTGCCCTCAAAGTTTCGGTGAAAGCCTTGATTTCTGCTGTTCCGGAAAGTAAACTAACCATTTTATGTAGTGCAATTTGTGCAGTGGTTCAAGCTATGAGCAAAGGATGTTGTTCTGGTTTAGTTTTTATTTTATCTCTAGTTTTGTATTGGATAGGGCTGGTTTTGTTTTTGGTTGTTGATTTAGAAGTCTTTTAGCTTTGTTGTGGAAGTTGTATGGTGATCTCTTATCACCCTCTTGATCTCTTGAATTGTATTTCTTTTTCTTTTGTATCTTAATCAATCCAAGCCCAATTTAAATCAAATAGATAAAGTTGGAAAAAGAAACTGAACAAGAAAAATAGATGCAACAGCAGCACTAGGGGGGGGGAGAGAGAGAGATGAAAGAGGAAAGGAGAAAGTTGTAGGTTTGAGACAAAAAAGAAAATATCTCTCTCACAACTGATATTATTCCTCAAAATAGTTGTATCTGTATACAAAATAAAGTGTCATGACCTATATACCCATTTTTAATTACAAGAAACCAAATGATAGAAATATCCCTACTAATGAAAAGACAATAAAACAATATTTTTTTTAGTATCAGAACAAGAATAAAATAAATAGGGAGCTAAAAGCCCTAGCAATAGTGTTGATTCAGTTCAGATCAAAGTAGAAGAGAAGTAGACAAGATGTTGAGGAACAAGAGATCAAAGCAAGCTGATATCAAACCCAAGTAATCTCAAACTGCCGCCTCACTTTCCTTTAATTAAAATAGAACTGAAGTTACAACATTACCCTGAAATAGAAAAGCAACTAAATAATAAAGAAAAATAAATGCAAAAAGACTAAAATACCCCTATGGCCAGCACTTATAATTTAATACTCTCCCTCAAGCTGGAGCATATGATAAAGTTCCAACTTGTTACAACTATGCCTAACTTAACCTCTTGGTCAAGAGATTGGCTAGCTAATCTTCAAACGTAGGGTGTAACAATTTCTCCACTAACAACTTTCTCCCTTACAAAGTAACAATCCACTTATATATGTTTAGTCCTCTCGTGAAACACTAGATTGGAAGAATGTGAATAGCTGCTTGATTATCACAAAACAACTTAAGGGGAGTTGAAATTGCTACTCCTATCTCCTGTAATACTTGTTTTAGCCACACCAACTCACTAGTATGGGCCATGGCCTTGTATTCAACCTCTGCACTACTACTAGCTAAGTTCTAAAAGGCTAAAAGCAGAGGCGGTTGCGTCTCATACGGGCAAGGCGTAAGCCTCAAGTTATCCATAAAATTAGGATCGTATATGGATTGTCTTGTATGATATATTAGACATGGAATCATGGTTCAAAGTATCCACACACCCCAATATGTTGAAAGGGATGTATTGAGTATCAACACTTTGAATAATGCATACCTTTTTTTCAATTTTTTTAATTTTACAAGGTTATTTTTATATTATTTAATTATTAAAAAGTTATTTAAAAATACTGTAAAAAAGGGGTATCGGTACCCCAAAGAGACATTACAATTTGGGTTAGAATCTTAGCAAAGAAGTTTAATCTTTTCCCTATTTTTTTCCTAGAAGAACAAAACCATAGAAGTCAAACTTTTCAAATTTAGGGATATGAACCAACATTGTTTCAAGAGCAAGGCATTCCTATTTCCTTTCTTGTACTAGTATGCATTAGTGAAGAGATAAATGGGCAAATGGATAATAACAAAGCATGAATAATAAAGCAAGCTGTTTTCTTACACATTTTATATGCAAGTTTTTTGTTATTTGTACGTTTATTCATTTTCTCATTACACTAATATATACAAAACAAGGTGTTTTTTGTCTTAAATTTATGTTTTCCTCTATGTAAACCTTCATATTCCACATTAGCATGCTGAAAATTTGAGCTAAGCCTCGTACACTATGAGGCCAAAGGCCCAAAGACATAAGCCTCAAACAACTCAAGGCCTAAGCCTTAATGGTGGGGTCTGATGATATTGAGGCCAGGCCTTTTTTCCTAGACTCGCCTCAATTCTTTTTAAAACAATGCTCCTAGCCACCACACTCTGCCTCTTACCCTTTTTTTATCAATAACAGAATCGATTTATTAATGAACAATAACATTACAACAATCTAGGAAGAGGTAAGAAGGCTTAACTCTCCCGAAAAAGAGAAAAGAAAAGAAAATTACAATACAGCCCAAAACATTTGTTCCCTTCCCACCCCTTGTTTCGCCAATGTATCTGCAAAAGCATTTGCAGTCCTCTTCATCCATTGAAAGTGAACCTCCAACCATCTAGCTAGCCATTTAGCCTCCCTTCTATCATTTACATATTTCCACAATCCATTGTCCTTCTGAAACCAGCTTAAAACCAGCTTTGAGTCTCCTTACATAATTAGTCTATGAATACTCAGCTCCTGTCCTCCTTAAGCCTTCCATTAAGACACATATCTCAGCTCTTACAGAGTCACCATTCCCAATGGGGTCTGAAAAAAAAGCAATCACCTCACCATTCTCACCTCTAAACACCCCACCAACACCCGAGGGCCCAGGATTACCTTCACTACTGCCATCAAAATTTAATTTTACACACCCTGGGCCTGTGGAGACCATAAGGGAGCAACTGAAGAGAAAGGTGCTGAATTTGCCACTCTGCCCCTTACTCCTTCCGAATAATCAAATTCACTGCCAAGAAAGTGCAATAACTAATTGTAGACTTTCTATTAGGGGCAAAACTAGGGGCTTACTAAATTGTTGAAACAGTTTTTATTGGAACCGATTTCAAGCTAAGGACTTGGGGCATTTGAAGTATTTTTTGGGCATAGAAGTAGCGAGGTCAAATGGGGTGTATCATGCTAAGAAGTTGTACTCTGGACAAGACAATACAACTAGAGTGTATCAGTTGTACCAAGAGTATTTCAATTTGAAGCAAGGGAGTCAAAGCTTAGAAGAGTACTATGCAAGTTTGAGGAACATTCGTAATGAGCTTAATGTGTATCATCCTCTAACATCAGATGTTCAAATCCAACAACAGCAACGTGAGTAGCTTGATGTGACAAGGTTTCTTGTGGGGTTGAAGGCTGAGTATGAGCCTGTCAGAGCACAAATATTGGGAGGATCTGCTCTTCCCTCACTTGAAGAAGTTTTTGCTCGTCTTAAGAGGACATCCATTGAGTCAGTAGAACATTCTTCTCTCTCTAACAGATCTGGTTTGGTAGTGACTAAAGGGGGTGGTTGTGGAAATAGAAGTGGTGGTGTCAGGAGAGGACTCCCAAGCAACCGTGGTGGTCACATGTTTAGCAGGGCTAGTGGTCGGACTGGAGGCCGAGACTCAAGGGGAGGTTGGGGAAGAGGAAGGAGTAATACTCAGAGAAAGTGTACACATTGTGGTTTAGAGGGGCACACAGTTAATTTCTGCTATGATTTGCGTGGTGCACCCAACACTTGGGCTAACCATGCTAGGACTAAGGGTAGTGACACAATTACTGAAAGTCAGCAAGCTGACCCAATCCCCTCCACATCTATTTGTGCTTCTGAGAAGGAAATGGTGAGTGTACCATGTGCAGTATATGAGCAGTTCATTCAAACATCTCAGCAGAACACCGCTACACTTACCCATTCAGGTATGGCTTGCTTAGCTTCCAAAGACTCACACTGGATCATTGACTCTGGGGCCTCGGACCATATGTCTAGGATTCATGATGTATTTTCTTCCCTTTCCCGCTCCTCCACACCTCAAACAGTTACACTTGCTAATTGTTCTACATCTCCTATCTGTGGTGTTGGTGATGTTAATCTCTCCTCCTTGCCTTTATCATTTGTTTTATATGTTCCTAAGTTTCCTTTTAACCTTATGTCTATCAGCAGATTAACCAAGTCTCTTAATTGTTCTGTAACCTTCTACCCTTCTTCTTGTGTGTTTCAGGATCTCAAGATGGGGAGGAAGATTGGTGGAGGGCATGAAGCAGGTGGATTATATTACCTTGATGGTGGTGGTCCTCCAATAGCTTTTCAGTCATCTCTTACTCCTCTTCAATGGCATTGCAGACTTGGTCATCCTTCTCTCAAGGCCTTGAAGTTACTGGTTCCTTCCTTGAGTCATCTTTCATCATTAGATTGTGAGTCATATCAATTGGGTAAACATCATAGAGTCTCATTTAGTCCAAGAGTTGATAGTCGTGTCTCAAGTCCTTTCTCTTTAGTTCATTCCGATGTATGGGGTCCAATTAAAGTGGTGTCATACAATGGGTATAAGTATTTTGTAATCTTTGTTGATGACTTTTCAAGGATGACATGGATTTATCTTATGAAAGATCGTAGTGAGTTGTTCCCTATTTTTCAAAAATTTTATGCTGAAATACGCACTCAATTTGGTGTTCATATTAAAATTCTTCGCTCCAATAATGCCAAAGAATATAACACCTCACCATTTCAGCGATACCTAGAACATCATGGGATCATTCATCAAACTTCTTGTGCCTACACCCCACAACAGAACGGTGTAGCTGAACGAAAAAATCGACATCTTCTTGAAATTGCTCGATCCTTGATGATTAATATGAATGTCCCAAAACATTTTTGGAGTGATGTTGTTCTTACATCCTGTTTTCTTATCAATCGAATGCCCATGTCAATCCTTGGAAGTCAATCCCCTTTCTCCGTGTTGTTTCCCACTTTATCTCCATTTCCTCTTACCCCAAGAATCTTTGGCTGTGTTTGTTTTGTTCAACACTTGGGGCCTGGGTTAGACAAGCTAGATGCTCGAGCTACTAAGTGTATCTTTCTTGGCTACTCAAGGACTCAGAAAGGGTATAAGTGTTATAACCCAAAATCCCATAAATCATTTGTGTGCTCTGATGTCACCTTCTTTGAGTCAATTCCGTTCTTCTCAGATGGTTGAGTCTCTTCCTCTCCCTCTGTGGTTCCCCTTCCTGTACCTGTTGTGGACATCCTTCCAGTAGCTCCTGTTTCTACTGCAGATACACATCCTATGCCTGTTACTACTGAGAAGCCGCCAATCACTCAAGTGTATACCCGCAAAAGTGCATCGGGCCCTCCTCCACTTCAGCCCCTATCGACAGATCCTGCTACTGCTCCTCCTTCAGATCCTGATCTTCTTATTGCTCTGCGAAAAGGTAAACGTACTTGTACTTCTCACCCCATTTCACACTATGTTTCTACTGCTCACCCTTCTGCTTCTCATTGCAAATTTATATCATTACTCTCATTTGTTCCCATTCCCAAGACTGTCTAGGAAGCTCTTACCTCCCCAGGGTGGCGGCAAGCCATAGAAGAACTCTCTGCTCTACAACATAATCACACATGGGAACTCACCACTCTTCCTTCCGGTAAGAACACAGTTGGGTGTAAATGGGTCTACACAGTGAAGTATCTTCCTGGTGGCAGTGTGGAGAGGTTGAAAGCGAGGTTGGTGGCCAAGGGTTATTCTCAGATGTATGGTATGGACTATATGGAGACATTTTCTCCTGTGGCTAAGATTGGTTCAGTTCAGGTGCTGATTTCATTAGCTGCTATGTATGATTGGCCTCTTGTACAACTTGACATCAAAAATGCCTTCCTGCATGGTGATCTAGTTGAGGAGGTGTATATGGAGCAACCACCAGGGTTTGTTGCTCAGGGGGAGTCTGGCAAAGTGTGTTGGCTCAAAAAGGTAATTTATGGACTGAAACAATCTCCACGTGCTTGGTTTGGTAGGTTTAGTGAAGTGATGAAAGCCTTTGGGATGAAACAATGTCAGGTTGATCATTCTGTGTTCAACTATAACTCAAAGGATGGGAAAATCTTGCTAGTCGTGTACGTGGATGATATTGTCATAACTGGGAGTGATAGCAATGGAATCAACAAATTGAAGAAATTCTTACAGGATCACTTCAATACGAAAGATCTGGGGAAGCTGAAATATTTCCTGGGAATAGTGGTTGCGAGGTCAAAACATGGGATCAACCTATGTCAGAGAAAATATGTTCTTGATCTACTTGAAGAAGCAGGGTTGTTAGGTGCTAAACCAACAAAGACTCCTATGGAACTCAATACCAAGCTAAGTGTTGATGCGGGTGAAGAGTTTGATGATCCTGGAAGATACAGAAGGTTGGTGGGCAAATTGAACTACCTGACCATTACCCGACCAGATATATCATTTGTTGTGAGTGTGGCGAGCCAGTTTATGCAACACCCTCGGGTTCCTCACTAGGAAGCTATTCTGAGAATTGTTAGGTACCTAAAAAGTGCTCTAGGTCGTGGTTTGTTATACCAAAGTGGAGGAACTCTTGAGATAGTAGGGTACACAGATGCTAACTGGGCTGGTTCTATATCAGACAAGAGATCAACTACAGGGTATTGTACCTTCCTCGGTGGCAATCTTGTAACTTGGAAGAGCAAGAAACAAACAGTGGTGGCACAAAGTAGTGCAAAAGCAGAGTACAGAGCTATGGCCCATACCACATGTGAGCTAGTATGGCTAAATAACTTGCTTCAAGAGATGGGATTCTCAAGTGACAAACCCATGAAATTATACTATGATAACCAAGCTATTGTTCACATTTCTTCCAATCCCATCTTTCATGAGAGAACTAAGCATATTGAGGTTGATTGTCACTTTGTAAGAGATAAAGTGATAAGTGGGGTGATAACCACATCTCATGTGAGCTCAGGAAATCAGCGGGTAGATCTCATCACAAAGGGATTGTCTCGGGGAAGAATAGATTACTATTGTAACAAGTTGGGACTATATGATATATACTCTCCAGCTTGAGGGGGAGTGTTAGAATGCTCGAGTCAGGGGTGATTACTTGAGAGTGAAAGGTTTATTGTATCTGAGTTTAAGTTATGTGTCCCATCTTCTATGAGAGACAAAATGGTCTTTTCTGTAACTCTCTGTCTTTTTGAAAAAATACAAGTGGGTCAGCTAGGGGAGAGTGATTGACTCTTCTAGTCTGGCCGAACCTTTCTTTCTTCTTCTTCTTCTTCTTCTTCTTCTTCTTCTTCTTCTCTACTTCAACCTAGAATCTGCTAGGGTTTACTAACAATAATAATGCCATCAACATAAACCGCCAAAACAATTCTCCCTGAAGCAGTATCCATACCACGGTTCAAAATATCGATACTAGCCGATACATCGATAGGGGCGTATCAGCATGCATCTTTGGTCACTTTTTTTTTATTTTTTTTTCTTTGAAACGGGTTCAGAGGCATTAGTTTAAGGCCAGTTTACCCCCCTGAACTAGACCGAACCCCGAAACTACCCCTGTGGGGGTATATCGAGAAGCCCCAATACGATACATATCGGTCGATATGCCCCGTTACATTGCAATTTTTTTATCCTTGATCCATACTAAACACAAGTGATTAACACTACATTGTTTCATCCTAAATTGTTGTGTGACACTACTAAATCTTCCAAACCAGTCTCTCAAAGATTGTTTCAATATAAATTGCTTTTCTTAATCTACAAACATTTACCTCCTCCCCTTGAGCGACATACCCAGGAAGTTGCTCCATATAAACTTCCTCTTCGGGGGCACCATGGAGGAAAGCATCACCCATTCAAAGTGAGCAGCCAGAGAAATAAGTGCACGAACTCAAACCCATCTTAGTTATGGGTGAGAAGGTATCAATATAGTCAACTCCATAAATCTGTGCATACCTTTTTGCCAACAAATGTGCTTTAAACCTATCTACACTTCAGTCAACTTGGTGTTTCAAGGTATAAAGTATAAACCCATCAACAACCAATTGCTTTCTTCCTAGGGAGAAAAGTAAGGTCCCAAGTGTAGTTAGTTTAAAGAGCATGAAGCCTTCTACCCTTTTAGTGAGAGAAGAACATCATGAACCGACCTGGGAACAGCCATAGATGAAAGCAATGGCACAAACTTCTGATACGAGGGAGATAAATGAGCAAAAGGAAATATAGCGAGAAATAGGTGTTCAGTATAAGCACATTTACCTTTACGAAGGAGATAAGAAATGTCATGTCTAGTCATGCATGTGTATAATAAAGGACCAATCAACCTCTAAAACTAGTTCTTGTCATTAAGAAGCTCTCCTTCACCATTCAGTATTTAATGGTGAATATCCACTTACACCCAACTAGTGTCTTAATACTAGGATGGTCAACAAGTTCCTAGGTTTAGTTCTTAATGAGTACTTCCATCTCTTGGTTCATAGCATGATGTAGGACCAGCTTAGTTCTAGTCCTTAGAGAATGTTGAATGGTCTTCTTGATCAGAGTTTTATGGATGTCAATGGCTTCTTGAAGGAATAATGGAGAAAATTGGAAGAGAAAGAAGAGAGAAAATACCTGGAATCACTCATGGGTGCCTAGAATCACTCTAGGGCATGGGAATCACTCACCATAGCTAGCATAAGCTGAAGAAAACTCAATATGATTCATTGCCTTTCTGTAAAACGACCATACATATTTAGACTCTAAACTCATAATAATCCTAGGAGTCAAACTGTTAGACTCAATAATCCTAGTAGGACTCAAACTAAGTTGTCATATCCTATTTCAATTCAAAGAAGACTCAATAACTCTAATCCTACTTATGTAATGACACTAAAATTTTTAAATAAAAACAAATTATAACTAGACAATTTAAACCCTACCATTGGACCCCACAGAAAATTCCAAAATGACAAAAATACCCCTACTGTCCAAAAATACAGAAATACATAAAATATGATAAAATTCCATTTTTGACTCTTCGGCTCCTGCATCATAGCATCTTTGAACTTAGGATTAGGCATTGCCTTTGAAACAATAGTGGGAAAAGGAACATAAGAAGAAAAAGAAGAAAAAACAATCATGAAAAGAGGGAGACATGACTCATAGAAATATAATCAGATAATGGATAAATAGTAGTATAAGAGAGCCAAGTTTGGTCTATTTGATATTTACCTTTACATGAGACAATAGAAGATCAAGGTTAGTATAGAAGAGAGGAGAACCAAGTTTGGGTTAATTGATCTTTACCCTTACATAAGACAATAGAAGATCAAGTATAGAAGAGAACTAAGTCTAAACAAAAACAATATTACTAGAAGCAAAAGGAACTGAGCCAGAAGAGGAATCAAACTGGCATGGTGATTCTTTTTCCTTCTCCAATTGTAGATCTGCAACTCCTTTGGAATATCATCATGAGCACCAACCTCATCAGAAGAAGAATTGGGAACAGAAACAGACAAACCTGAAACAAGCATAGGAAGAGGAAATAAAGGGTACCTCTCTTCACTAGAACTCTCACCATAAAGAGAGAACTGAAGAGAAAAGAAAGAAGTGGAATCAAAACAAGTGGCACTCCTTGTAACAAATTGCTTTGCATATACAGTCAAAACAACAATAGCCTTTTGAGAAAGGGAATAACCAAGAAAACACCCTAGACAAACTAAGGATCAAAATAGATCCAGTGATTTAAAAGGTGAGCCTGGGTACATGGGCAAGGTACATTTCAAGGTCTGCACCTCACCTAGGACCAAGCATAGCCTCTTTGGAAAAGCACATGCCTAATGCGCCTAGGTATGCACCTGGTGCCACTTGCACCTCAACTCAGGTGTTTAGTTAAATTTTGCACTTCTTTGTGCTTTTTGAAGCACACTGGCGAGGCTGGGGGAGCCCCCAGACCCCTGAGAACCCCCTTTATGCAAATATTATTCATTCATTCTTCTTAATACGAGACATTTTTTAAAAGATAATTAAATTATAAAACCATTTTTGGTAGGGATTAAGAATTTAAGACCTTAACATGGACTTTCCTTTGGGATTGCCTCAAGGGGCTTGGTACAAAGGCGGCTCATAAAATTAGGAATGAAAAGTATATTGGGAAAGAAAGAAATTGAAAGTTTGAAATGCTTGAATTGTTGAGTGCATGAATATGTTTCACATGCTTTGGGTTTTTTATGGATAACAGCAACAATTTTTTTACAAAAACAAACAAGAAGATGCAAGAAATCAGTCATCCCAGAAGTTGAGATAACTGATACCCAAAGGAAACTATGCTCAAATTATCACCCCTTTCCAGGATTACATCAAACTACAAACCCATCCCCGAGAACAGTTTTTCTCTCTCAACCCCTTGTTTTGCTAAACCATCTGCCAATCCATTTGCAGATATGTACACCCATTGGACTGCTGCTACCCTGTTTCTTTTAAGCTCATCGGTTTCTCTTTAGATGTGTCCATACTGCCAACGACACTTCCTTTCATTCTGACCCAACCCACCACAACTTTGGAGTCCCCTTCAACAATGATACTGGTGTAGTTATTCATCTTTGCCAGATTTAAACCCTGTCGAACTGCAAGAAGCTCTAATCTAACTGCATTTCCATGGCTTTTAGGACCTAAGTATAAGCCAAGAATACTGCTCTCTTCATTTCTAAAAACTCCTCCAATGCCAGAAGGTCCAGGATTGCCTTTGTTACGACAGTCAAACCTAACCTTTATTGACAGATGTCAAGGCAGAACCCACAGAAGCTGAAAAGTCACTCTACTAACAGGGAAGCTTGCTATTAACCACCAATTTTTAATGATATCATCAGTAGTAAAGAGGCTGAAAACACTTGTTAATTTCACCTAAAGTGTGACTCTCACCTTAAAGAGATCAATGAGGAAGAAACAAGTAAATGGAACAATTGAATTAGTCTTCCATTTTTTCCTAACAAACAGTCACCCCAGATGCCAAAGTATTTTGCCCCTTGTGCAACAATTGAAGAAAGTAGTGCTAAAAATAGAAAGTCTTGTGGAGGGGTCCACCTGTACCAAATAGATCAAAAAACTGTTCCCAAATGCCAGTCACAAACGAGCAAGAAACAAGTAAATGGAAAGATTATTTTTATAAGTAAATAAAAAATCTTATTAAAGAAAAAAAATGATTACAGTTTTAAGGGTGGTAAATCATCAGCCAGATACAAGAACCAACTGAGATCAATGAGATTTTTCCACATTACATATTTGAAAACCCAGGACCCCCCCCCCCAACCTATTTCCCAAGTCCTCCTTATCTTGCCTGAAGTCTGGGAGAATCAGCACCCAATCTGCCACTGGTATGCTAGCAGCAGCAACCATCTTGTCCATACTGCAGGCTTTCTCTTCAAAAACTCTTCTGTTCCGTTCCTTCCATATGTTCCAGCATACTGCAAATGGATTACAGCTACATATCACCTTCACCTTCTTGCTTCCACTCAGCCGGGTGAAAACCAGAGACCCCGAACATAGATGAGAACACTTTCCATAAGAAACCTGAAAACTTGCAGGTTATAAAAAAGTAATTAGCATTTTCCACCTGCTCCTCACAAAGACACCACCTACTAGCCATATGGGATCCTCTGGATTTCAAATGATCAACTATCAATATGCTATCCATTGCTACTAGCATTGGATTTTAAATGGAAAGAATTTTCCCCACTAGCATTGCAAAGAAGGCAGGCATTGGGGGAGAAGCATCAATTTGGCCTCTTCTTTTGAAGAGTTTCAGAAGAACTAATTTTAGAATGATAAACCTCCCAGCGAAAAGCCCCCACTTTGGGCTGGACCAGCGCTCTCCAAATTTCTTTCGTCAAAAACCTAGGGTCAGGGTCAATGGAGAGGAGAGAATCAAAAAAGGAAGAGCAAGACAAAAGTCCAGAGGAACAAGGTGGCCATACTCTATAGTCAGGCTTTTGAGGATCCAACAAAACTTTCTCAACCAACTCCACAAGATGAATGCTCAAAGGTATTTGCACTTCACTCAAGTCTCATCTAAACCCAAAGTTCCAAGAGACTTAGAGAAAGCAAAAGAAGAAGGGGAAACAAAGTGAAAAATGGTTTTGTTTTTAAACAAAGAAAGAGTAAACAACGAGAGAAAATTTTCTTTTAAACCAACATCCCCACCACCAACACGTATACTACCTATCCTTCATTTTGTACCCAGAGCAAGGTTCAAATCTTATGAAAGATAGGAAGCAAGGTAGCAAATCTGAAATTGGTTTCCAAAGGAGTTGATGGTGTAGCCCTCCAATTAGCCCCACACCCTAGCCACTCTCATTCAGCCTATGAATGTTCTGAATAACTTGCTTCCATAACCTCTCTTCTTCCAAGGGAAACCTCCATAACCATTTGCCCAATAAAGCCTTATTCTTCAGCATTAAATTCCCAATGCCTAGACACCATTCTTTCTAGCTTTTACACACAACCGCCCAATTCACTAAGTGATCTTTTTTTTTTTGAATCACCATGAAACAACAGAAAATCTCTCATAATCTTCTCTAGCGCCTTTGCTGCCACCACTGGAGTTTTAAAGCCAGATAGGCAATAGATTGGAAGTTTTTTATAGTAAAATAAAAACTTAATTAAAGTAAAAAATAAAAGGAGAATACAATAGGATGGTGATAAAGAATCACCTGAGAAAAAGAAACAACATAACAACCCTTCCACCGTGGACTACACAAAAACCCCCTTCTCATACACCCATCAATTAGAAGAGTGTATGGAGAGATACATTTCTGATTGATCAGAAAACTTTTAGCCTAGTTGGTAGAGGGTTTGGAGAGTCAAAATCTGGTTGTACATTGCCAAGAAGTGAAGCTGTTGCTTTTTGCCCAAAACCCTAGCCAACTAGAGAGATTTGCAGTTACAGGTTTAAAAGAAGGATTGGGTTTTATTGATCAAAAAAAAAAAAAGAAGGATTGGGTGTGGCAATCAGGGCTTGGGGGGTTCCTTTGATCTCTAGAAGTAGGCGGTTGAGGTTGGAAGAAGTTTGGAGAGCTCTGGTAAGAAAGGTTGCTTCTTCTCCCTTTCTTCCAGGCAACTGGGTGCAGTGAAACCCCACATTTTGATCCTTAGGGTATTTGACTAACCTCAGTTAGGTCCATAAAGACTTGAAAGCTTTTTTTTTATTCCATTTGGTCAATGGAGCAATCTAGAAGTGAGATGAAGTATATTCCAATATCCAAGGTTGGTCCAACGAATTCCTTTTTAACTGATGTAACTACAACTAAACTGGATGGAACAAATTATCTAGTCTGGGCACATTTTATACGGATTTATGTTTGTAGTAGAGGTAAGTTGAGGTATCTCATAAGAATAGACGTCAAGGCGTCGCCTAGGTGACTAGGTGTCCTTGGTTGGGCGCCTCTCCCAAACACCTTGACTCACTAGGCACCCTTCTAGGCGACAAGGTGCTAGCCTAGGCAACTGAGTGCCCCCCTAGGCAACAAAAATGACAAGGCAGCGCCTTTTATAATATCATTTATATTGTTGTATCTTATTAATGTATGTGTTAATACATTTTATTATATGCTATATATATCAATTATACTTTGTTTTAATGTTTTACTATTGAAATTTAAAAGATCAAAGGGTTTTGAGAAGAGAAAAAGAAAAAAGAAAAGAAAGAGGAAAGAAAGAATAGAATAATAAAGTTATTTTTTCTATTCTCTCTCTCTCTAATTAAATAAAACAGAAACTCCATCCTTGTTTTTTTCGATTTTACTTTTCATCTTGAATATTTATCATATAAAGTTGATAACCATCTTTAGCTGCAAATTAATATGAAATTTCCCTATTAAATACTTATTACAGTAGTATTATTTTTGATAATTATGAAATTAATATATGTAAAAGATTTGTATCTTTTAGATGTGATGATTTGCCACATTTTTAGAGGAACTTTAATGTTCTTAATAAAGAGAATTGCTATTTTTTCAATTAACATACATGTTGAATGGTATATAAAACTAGGAAACTAGCCAAAAGTCAGATTTTTATATTATAAAATTTTTATCGCCTAGGCGATTAGGCACCCCAGTGTCACCCAGAATCACCTAGATGCCTTGAAAACTATGCTCACAAGCAATAAGGAAAAACCTGCAGAGATTGATCCTATGTATGAAAAATGGATACAGGAGAACTACAGAGTGATTGGATGGTTAGGTGGCCTTTCATAACACCTTTCGGACCTCTGAAGTCGCCAGAGATGTTTGGAAGTGTATCTGAATTTGGGTCTGAAAATCATTTTCAGATCAGAAATAACAAGACATGGGCCAGATGTTGAACGCGTTCAGATGCATTTCAGACCTGGCCGCGGTGAGTTTCTTCCTCTTCTTCTCTCGCCACTGCAACCGAATAATCTAATTTCGGGGTAAAATAGTAAAATTAGTGAATTTTAGATGCTGAAGGTTTGATCCAACACAAACAACCTTCTTTATTCAGAGCCTCTAAAAAGTCAAAAAACAAATATGTCTCTTTCAGATTTCGGACCCCTTTAATATCTTTTTAACTTTTCAGATTTCAAACTTATCAAACGCCACCTTAGTCAACTCTATGCAGCCTCACATAAGTTAGCATTACCACTAGAGAACTTCAGCCAAGGAGATTTGGGACAGTGTCATAAAAACATATTCTCAGAAGCTAAATGTTGCAAGAGCCTATAAGTTAAAGAATGAGGTCAACAATCCAAGACAAGGGGAGAAGAGTGTGGCAGTTTACTATTCCGTGTTCAAGTCTTTATGGCAGGAGATTGATGTTATGGAGATGGTTGTGTGGGAGAGCGCCAAGGATGCAGAGACATTTAGAAAACTGGTAGAAGGAAACAGGCTGTTCAAGTTTCTTACAGGACTCAACCCTAAGTTTGACATTACTAGGCAAAATATTTTGGCTAGAGATGAAGTCCCCCTTGCCCAAGGATATTCTATGATTAACAGTGAAGAAAGTAGGCAGCAAGTACAATTACAAGGACCACCTTCAGAGAATTTTGCACATGTTGGGATAAAGCTGAAAGGGCCGAATGAGAAGAAAGAAGTGATATGTGAATATTGCAAGAAACTAAAATATACTAAGGACACTTGTTGGAACCCTTCATCTAGATCTTCCCCTGAAAGGTTTTGGAATATCAATAGCAACAATCTTAAGAAGAATGGTCAAACAGGGAAGTCTAAGATGCAAATGTTCCTATAGTACTTGAAGGCAGAAATAGAGAAAGTGAAGAGAAATCTACTATGGAGCAGCTAGCAATAATAAAGGCAGAATTTGAAAGGTACAAGAGGTTAATTAATCATTTGGTTGCAGCATCCAATGCCTCGGGCAACACCTCTTCATTTGCATTTGCCCACTCAAGTACTCATGTTTCTGCAAATCATTCTACCATTTCAGGTAACCATAAAATCCCTTGGGGTATCAACTCTGGTGCATCAAACAATGATTTAATAGATGTGCCTAAGGCACACCTAAGCGCATAGGCGAGGTGCATATTAGGGTATGCACCTGGCCTAGGTCCTAGGTGCACCCCTTTCAAAGGGCACATGCCTAGTGTGCCTAGGCGTGCACCTAATACGCCTTGTGCCTCAACCCAAGCGTGCTCCGAGAACCCCCTATTTGCTAATGTTCTTCATTCATTCATTCCAATAAAATATCTTCTTAAAAGGCAAATAAAGTTATAAAATTATTATTTTTTGTGTGAAATAGGAATTTAAGACCCTAACATGGACGTGTTCGAGCTTTGCCTCGAGGGGCGTGGTACAAAGGCAACTCATAGAATCAAGAATGCAATATGTTTTACATCACATTAGCTACTTGAAGTAATACATCTGAGGAAAAAAAGAGAGTGTGGGTTTTACATGCTTGAAAATTCTTTATATATCTACTTTAATTTTTAAATTTTCATTTGAATGCACTTTACATGTTATGTTTATACATTTCAATTTTAGATAATAGGTTTTTTAAAACATTTATTTTAAATTTTAAGTTTATATTTATATTTATATTTATATTTATATTTATATTTATTATCATTATCATTATCATCATTATTATTATTATTATGTTTAATGTTTTTTGAATTTTCTGACATTTTTTATTTTTTTAGCATTATTTTGTATTTTTGGGCCTTGCTTTGAAACGGCACATGCCTCGCCTTTCACCTTGCACCTTGGGTGCAAATTGGCCCTTGCACTTTTTTTGTGCCTCGCACTTTTAAAACACTCGCATCAAACCATATGACCAACATACCTAACCTCTTTTGTTTTTTTTTTTTTCGGAAAAAGGTGAAGTAATTTATTCAGCACATAAAATGAGAGTAAAATCATAACCCAGACCATACAAGTTGATTGAGCATAATTCAAATTACAAACTCACCCAGGACTGAGAGCAAAACAAAAGAGACATGTTCAGCTGTTTAAATCCCTCCTTCACCGACACCTAGGATAATAACTTGCCCACAGCTCTCTGCACTACTTCATCCGGAGACTTAAGTTTACCACAGAAAACTCTATTGTTTCTTCCAAACCAAATGGACCAAAGCACTGCTGCCAGAATGGTACTCTAAACAAGCTTTCCTTTCATGTTAAGGCCCTTAATTCTCCAACAATTCAGTAGCTCCTTTACTAATCTTCACATAACCCAACTAATCTCCAAAGCCTTTAGGAAATGTCCCCAGACCAAAGAAGAAATTGGGCAGTGGATACACAAATGCTCTATAGATTCTGCAAGAATTCCACACAAACCCATTTTGTTCATATCAACTCCTTTCTAGTAGAGAGAAAATATCCCTTACTAATGGGTCTCTTGCTCCCATCTCTAGCAAAGGAGATATCATAGCCTTTGACACCCTTGTTTTATCCTTTGTACTTCATGTCCCTAAGCTAAATACCAATCTCTTATCTATTAGTAGCTTGACTAAATCCATGAACTACAGCATAAGTTTCCTACTCGTTGTGCTTTCCAAGAACTAAAATCTCAAAGGATGATTGGGAATGGCGATGAGACGAATGGAATATACTTGTTGGATACACCTGATAGAAGTCTTGGACAACCTAATAAAGTAGCTTTGGAGTTTGTTTTATCAAAGTCGGTTGATAAAGTCATGTTATGTCATTTGTGTTTTCGTCATTTACCTTTTTATGCTTTGAGTCATTTGTTTCCCGACATGTTTATGGGAATATCTCTGTCAAGTCTTCATTGTGAATCATGTGAACTTGCAAAAAATTGCACATAATCTTATTCAATGAGTAATAAAAGATCAATTTCTCATTTTCATATTGTGTAATTTGATGTGTAGGGGCATATTATTTACCTACAATGGAGGGTTAAACAAATGTTTTATCCTTTTTATTGATGATTTTTCTCGCTATACACGGATTTACCCTATGACATCCGAGAATGAAGTACCAACCATTGTGCAAAAATTCATGAACTTATTCTTACCCAATTTAACACTCGTATCAAAATATTCCAAACTAATAATGCCAAAGAATATTTTGAGAAGAACCTTTCATCCTATTTTGATACTTTCGGGTTATTCATCAGAGTTCTTGTTCCTACACTCCACAACAGACTAGAGTAGTGAAAATGAAGAATCGTCATGTGGTTGAGGTTGCTAGAAGCCTCCTCTTTGCATCTAATGTTCCTAGTAAGTTTTGGGGTAATGTTGTTCTTACTACTACATACTTGATTAACTGTATGTCGTCCCAAGTTTTGGATTTCAAAACCCCGTTAGCCTTTTTTTTCCAAATGAGGACCTCTTCTCTCTTCCTCTCCGAGTTGTTGGGTGCACCTGCTATGTGCATGTTACAGTCATCAAAAACACAAATTTGAAACTAAAGCACACAAGGATTTTTTTAAGTAAAAACGTGTAAGTTCCCTAGGTTCCATAATCAGCATATTTCCTTGATAAATATCCATAATTTTCATAAGTATAAACTTCATGTTTTAGTATAGAAAATCAACATCTTCCAACATATTCATGAGAAGAAAAAGAAGAAAGAAAAGAAAATGAAAAAATATAAATATAGGGGCTAAACCCCTATTTCTGTTATAGGAAAAGAAGAAAAGAAAAGGTGGAAGAAGAAGAAAAAGAAGAAGAAGAAATTAGTATATACACACACAAAATTAGTAAATTAAAAGAAGAAAATGTGTTGATTTGACAACATTTTATGTTCTTCCTTACTTATTGGTTCAGATTTTGAAGTCTTTGAGGGTTCAATACAGCATTTAACAATGTTTGTGTGGATTAAATCCTAACAAATAAGAAAATGATAAAAAGAAATTAGTACGTAAACACACAAAATGAATAATTTAGTTTAAAAATGTCTATTTTATAATTATAAAATCAAAAAATTAAGAATATAAAAAAGTTTTATATAACACGCTATAGAAAACTGCTTGGTGATTAGGTGAGGCGAGCCTTCATGGGCACCTTGTCACCTAAGCGTCACCTTGACAACTATGCCTAGGATATGCCTCTACACAGAAGGGATATTGTTGTTTTGATCCAATACATTGCACCCGCTTTGTTTCTAGGGTGTCACATTTATTGAGTCCATTCCTTTCTTTGGTACTATTCTTAAAGGATTCTGAGAAGTTATTTGTTATATCCCTGATTATTAGTCTTCCAATTCCTATTGAGTCTTTTGTCCAGTCATCTACTTCTGTTGCACCTCCTCTCATTGTGTCTACTCCACATGTTCCTGCTCCCCCTCATCCTCCCACGTTTTTTTCACATCCTATTGTCCAAAGGTGGTACCAAAGACAAAGACTCAAGTATAAGCTAGTTGTTTCCACTCCTTCAACAGATCCTCTTACACCTCCCATCAGCCATCACTACTAAGGTCATAGGTCAGCCTTCCTCTAACCCTTATAATACCCTTCCCAAACCTTGACCTTCCTATTGCCCTTCACAGAGGCAAACGGAAGTGTACCACCAATTCCATCTCCAAACACCTGTCTTATGACCTTCTTTCTCCAACCTATTATTCCTTTATTGCCTCCGTTTCTACACATGTGATTCCTAGATCCATACCAAAAGCCTTATCCAAATTAGAATGGAGGGATGCTATGATGATCGAGCTAGATGTTTTGCATAAGAAACATAACTATGATATTATGGACTTACCTAAGGAGAAGAACCAATTGATTGTAAATGGATGTCCACACTCAAGTATCATTCTAATGGTACTATTCAAAAGTTTAAGGCTCGGTTGATTGCTAAATGCTACACTCAGATGTATGGTATTGATAAACTGGAGACTTTTGCTCCTATGGCTAAAATGACTTAAGTTCAGGTTTTGTTATCTCTAGCTACTACTTTTGATTGGTCACTTCACCAATTTGATGTTAAAAATGCCTTCTTGAATGAAGACCTACACGAAGAGATCTATATGTCATTACCTCTAGGGGTGTATGGGAAGAAAATGCAAGGGAAGGAGTGTAAATTGAAGAAGTCCCTTTATGGTCTCAAATAGTCACCTAGGGCTTAGTTTAAGAGATTCTGAGCTACCCTTGTTTCTTTTGGATACACACAGACTCAATCTAATCATACTTTACTTGTTAATAAGAGGATCAAGTCCTTGGTGACTTTTTCGATTATTTATGTTGATGACATTGTGCTTACTTGTAATGAAAGCCAAGAAGTGGTTAAACTCAAACGGTTCCTTAACACTAAGTTTGAGATCAAAGACTTGGGGGATCGCAGATATTTCTTGGGAATTGAAGTTGCCAGATCTAAGGATAGTAGCTTCATTTCTCAATGCAAGTACGTCCTTGATCTACTTGCAAAAACTGGCAAACTTGGTGATAAACCGACCTCCACCCCTATAGACTTAAATCACTAGCTTTTTGCCACTAATGGTGAACTGTTTTTCGATAGGTGAGTGCTCCTAAGACTGCTTGGGATGTTGTTATATCTTTGCATTGACTTGGCTAGATATTTCGTATGCAGTGACTATCATTAACCAGCTTATGCATTCACCTAGAGATACACACTTAGAAGCTACAAAAAGGGTTTAGTGTTACTTGGAAGGCACTCCAAGGAAAGGTATTCTTCTTGCCAAGCATGGACATATGAAATAGGAAGCATACACTACTACTAATTGGGCAAGATGTATCGATTATAGGAGATCCACCTCAAGATATTGTACTTTGGTGAAAAAAAACATTGTCTCATGGAGTAAGAAGCAGTTTATAGTAGCAAGATCTTCAGCTAAGGCAAGATGGAATTTCAGAATTATTGTGGCTTAGACCACTTTTTGGAGAGTTGAGTATTGACTTTGAGAAGCCAATGAAAGTTATATTGTGACAACCAAGCAACTATCAACATCGCACATAATCCCATCCAGCATGATAGAACCAAGCACATAGAGATTGATAGACATTTTATACAGGAGAGAGTTGCTTCAGGGAAAGTTTGCTTGCCGTTCATTGCTTCAGAAGATCAGTTGGCTAATGTCTTGACCAAAGGTGTTCCAAAAGGAAAACTGATACACTATATAAGCAAGTTGGGTATGATTGATATCTATGCTCAACTCGAGGGGGAGTGTAAAGAGACAAGGCCGAATGGACCCTAATGCTTAACACGTCTTTGGTGAGTTGTTAACTTTGCTTAAGTTATTGATGAGCTGGTCACCCACTTAAGGGCAGACTTGTAATTAATCCTAATTAAATTAGATTAACAAAAGATTAGTGAGAGAGGAGAGAACCTCATCGAACTCACTTCTCCTTTCTCTTTTCTTCCTTCCTCTTTATTGCTGTAATCAGAAATTAATATTAGGTTTAGAGAACTTAAGTTCTCTTAAGTTATTGATGAGCTGGCCGCCCACTTAAGGGCAGACTTCTAATTAAACCTAATTAAGTTAGAGTAATAAAAGATTAGTGAGAGAGGAGAGAACATCATTGAACTCTCTTCTCCTTTCTTTTCTTCTTAATCTTCTCCTTTTCTACTGTATTCCTTTTTTCTTCCTCTTTATTGCTCTAATCAGAAATTAATATCAGATTTAGAGGACAGAATCACATCTACAACCACCTCCAAAGTTTCATTAGTAATGCTTTCGTTATCACTAGAAGTCAAGAAGTGCTCTCCATTCTTTTTTATTATCCCAAGCCAAAAAGCCCTTCCTAGTGAACTCCTCCCCACCCAAGAAGAACAAACCCAACATTTTGCCAACTTGGACCTCACTGAGTCACTCCCAACCAATTTTTCCAGATCAAACCTTTACTCCACCATGTTAGCATTAATAGACATTGTTGAAGCATCTTCTCCCATCTCCATTGTACCTCCTTCAACTTCAATGCCACCCCCATTGTCCTTGGTCGAACCTAACTCCACCACTTCTAAAATTGGAAGCTTAGGTAACGTAGATCTAATCAAAGTAATTCTCCCTCCCAAGAAAATGTAATTTGCCTTCCATTTCACAATTTTTTTCTCAAACTTCCCAACAATTGGATCCCAAAAAGCATTAAACTTGGGATTTCCCCCTAGAGGCAAACCTAAATACTTTAAAGGCCACCCAACATTCCGCAACCTAATATAGAGGCAAAATTCTCTAATTCCCCCCCCCCCATCTCTTGTCAAAGTTGATTCTCAAATTGGACATTTTCTTAAATAGTTTAATTAGAAGCTGCACATTCCTAGCTCCTACCTCCCATAAGCCCTCACAAATGAGCATGATGTCATTAGCAAATTGCAATTGGTTTACATTGGCCCAATTCCTTCCAATCCTCCAACCCCTAACTAGACCACTATCATTTGCTCTAGTAATTAGGCAACTAGAAGCATTTTCCATTTAAGGTGAACAAAAAGGGGGGAAAGGGGGCCCCCTGTCTTAGACAGTTAGACACCTCTTAGCTTCAGAGTAATCTCTAGCCACCCCATTTACCAGGATTGAATAATTCACAGATTTCAAGCACCTCATCATCCAAAGTCTCCATCGATGACCAAAACCACATAATTAAACATTTCTTCTAGGAATGACCATGCCACATGATTGCATGCCTTCTCAACATCCAATTTGCACACCCATCACTTTTCCCTATTATCTTCAAATCCTTTAAACATTAGTTTACCATTGAACATTGATCAATAATTCGTCTACCAGTCAAGAAAGTCCATTGATTCTGACAGGTAATGGATGCCTGGCCTTCTTTGAGCGTAAGGGAAAGCACCGTGGCTATAATCTTATAAGGGCTTCCAATAAGCCCAATTGGCCTAAAGTCCTTTGGGTGAATAACTTCAACCATTTAGGGACTAAAGTGATGAAAGTAGCATCCAGACCATTATTAATTCGGCCTCTATTAAAGAATTCATTAACATTTCTAGAAGCTCAACTTTCACCTTTGTGTTGGAGAATCTCAAAACACACAAGCCTTACAAACAAGCCCAAAACAAAGCCTCCCTATTAACTCCTTGCTTATCTAAAGCATCAACCATTCCATTCGCTAACCTTCTTACCCATTTAAATTGCACCCTAAGCTCCCTTGCTAAGTTTACAATCTCTCTTAGAGGCTGTCTAAGTAACCATACTCCCAGGTTTCAAGATCGCATCCACCCTATTACCAACTTGGAGTCTCCTTCCACCTTTAAGTGTTGCATTCCCCATTGTTTCGCCAATCTCAGGCTTGGAGTAAGGCCATGACTTCTACCCTTGAGAATCTCCCACCCCAATCAGGCCCAAGTAAAGGGCCAAAACTCTTCCTTCCTCATTTCTAAAGACACCCCCAACTCCTGACGGACCTGGATTACCTAAGAAACTGCCATCAAAGTTTAATTCCACCCTGAACTGAGCCGGTAGTAACAAACTCTCTTGAATTACAGGAGAGTAAGGAGAGGATACAGCTATAGAACTCCAGTTTCTAATTAAATCTGCCGAGGAGAAATCCTTGAAAAGTTGTTGCACTTTCAGCTAATGCAGAATCTGGATGGTAATTCCCTCAACAAGTACTTCCTTGGATTTTTCTTGCCCTTGGAAAATCCTATTGTTTCTCTCCTCCCAAATCGACCAAAGGATGGCTGCTATTGTTATTCTCCACATTACCCTACCTCTTTTTTTTGGTTGTTGGGAGAAGAAAGAGTCAAAAAGGTTCAGCACACATGAGGGGGGATTCCACCTACAACTAAAATAGCAGAGAACCAATCCCACAAGTAAGAAGCAAAAGGACAAGAAATCAAAATACGAGTCACCATCTCACCATTTATTAAGCAAAGGCAACACACATGTGGGGGACAGCTGCTCTTGTTATTCTCCACATTACCCTACCTCTTTTTTTCGGTTGCTGGAAGAACCTAGAGTCAAAAAGGTTCAACACACACGAGGGGGGATTCCACCCACAACTAAAAACAGAAGAGAACCAATCCCACAAGTAAGAAGCAAAAAGACAACAAATCAAAATATGAGTCACCATCTCACCATCTTAAGCAAAGGCAACAGACATGTGGGAAAGGGGGGGTGGGGGGGCATGGTACCTTAGATATATCAATAGAAAAGACCGTTCTTTTAATCTCTTCCAACTCAGGATTTTCTAAGCCTTCCACTTATGATTGATTTAGTCTTTCCCAACCCAAATGCTCTAATATCCATTATCCATCTATTAGGGGGCCATGGCAGAAAATATATTTAAAATGATTCATCAGTTGGGAGAATCCACCAATGTACAAAAATCTTGTTTTTACAACAATCGATTGGAGGAGAGTTTTCTGACACTGCTTTAGCCATCAATGGAACCCAAGCAAGGTTCTAGCAGGCAGAAGGTAAAACTTTTTTGGCTACAAGAGGATCCTCCAAATGGGTCATCTTCATCGAAAAGGAGCCCCAAGGTTTCTAGGATCTCAGTTGCACATCAAATTCATTTCCTTTTCCTTCGTTTTTCTAGTCCCCGTCCCAAATCTCATCTTCACTGTTATTACAATCCATCCAATCTACGACAAAGTCGCCTTCTACCTCACCTGCATCTTCTTTGTTTCTATCATATCATAGAGTTGGGTTTCTTGATTGTGTTTTGCCTATCCAATGGAATTTCCCTACATTATAAGCTGCTGATTGCTATCGTAGCAGATTTACTTGACGCCTAGTTGTAACTTGTAAGCATAGCTCGAAGGGGATGATGATCCACTCAAGTTTTGGTGTATCACATCATCGGGATGCAGGACCACATGATTCTTTTTTTTTTTTTGATAAATGATGATAATTTTATTATATCAAGTGGATTTGAGATTGAAAGCTCATACATCCCTCAGAGAGACACGAGTTGCAGCCTCCCCAACAAGATACAAGGAAAATAAAAAGCAAAACAGATCATGATTAAGCCCAGAAAAGGTCTTCCATGTTTGCCCCTTGCTTGGCTTGGCTAACACATCCACCAAAGCAATTGCAGATCTCCCCATCCACTGTACAGAAGTAGACATATTCCTTATCAACCATTTGAACCGAATACAGAAGGATAACCTCACCCATCTGATTCCTCAATACCCCCCCACCCCCACCCCCACCCCAAATCCAGATGGACATGGATTGCCCAAGCTGCTTCCATCAAAATTCAGCTTCACAGAACCTGCAGATGGGGGAAGCCACCTCACAACTGCCCTGATCTAGGAAGAGGAGCTACTTGTTACAGATAACCAGTTTCTCCAAAGATCACTAAAGGAGAATTGCTGAAAGGGCTCTGTGGTTTTTAGCCAGTGTACTGTCCTATTCAGAACAAGTCCTTCAACAATAGGCAACTCCTCTTCTTTTCTTGGAAAATTCTGGTGTTTCTTTCCTCCCATAGTCTATAACAAAGCTGCCCAGGCACATCTCCACATTATTCTCCATCTTTTTTGGGGCCAAAAGAAGGTAGAGTGGTCAAAAATCATGCATACATCACCTGGTAGATTCCAACTACACCCAAACAACGAAAGGAGCCATACCCATAACTCCTCCAGAAGTGGACATGGTCACATGATTCTTAAAGCTCTCACATGACTGCTTAGACCAAGGCTTGGATGGACCGGCCTTGTTCATTTGCCAACAGACCCACCTTTGAATTCAAAAACAACAATGGAGTTGCTTCTATATCATCGACCCCCTACAAAGGAGCTTTACCTTTCTTCCTTAAGATTTCCAAAAAGGTGAAACCTTCCATCGTTGGTTCCTTGTTGGGCTAAACTTTCCCATGAGGCTCTATCATTGCCTTCATCATCTTCTTCTTCCTCACACAACCGAAGTTCCTCCAATGGAAACCAACCTTGCCAAGCATCTCCGGCTTGTCTCCCACCACCCAGATCAACACTCACCCCAGGTTAGAGAAACATAACCTTTTTTCATCAATTTTCACATGTCCACCCACCACAAAGTTCACCAACTCTTTAAACATCTCTGTTGTCAAAAAATTAAACAATAATCCAAAGATTATGACCTCAATCGGATATATCAAAAACTTCCTTTGCACAGCGTTAGACACCAGACTCCATTTGGAAATTATAATTGTACTCTTTCAGAGATAGAATTTTGGCATCCACCTTCAAGTCTGAGATGCAATCAAAGTGCTTTAAAACTTGAGAAGTTTTCAACCCAACTCTCCCATCCACCTACAAACTTTGTTTCTAACTCCTCTATTATTCCCCAATCAGCAGCTACCCCCTATTTTGACGAGAACATAAGTGCCTATTTCCATTTCTCTTCAACGCCATCCACCTCCACCAAGGGTTGTACCCTTGTAACAAAAATAGGGTTCCAATTCTTAAGTTCCAAGGGGCTCTCCTCATCTTTCTCAACCAACTTCTACTATTCCTTTTGTACTACCATTTCCTCTCTCCTGCCTTTGTCTTTAACTTATTAACCCACCTCTCCTTAACTCTAACCAACCACCCAATCTTCTCCCTTGAGGAATACATATCATTTGTCGTCATTGGTCTCTGAAAAACTCCTTGCAACAAATATTTCTTCCTTTAGCATTTTCTTTCCTTTTCAGTTTCCACTCAATTTTTTTTCTTGAAGCTCTTTTAGAATCCTTCCAAAGTACTCTCCAGCTGACATAGGTTGCATAATTGACAAATTCCTTAAACCATTTCATCAAGCTCGAGTCTAGGTAAATTATTGCCTTCCCTACTTCCCTTATCTTCAACCAATGCTGATAAAGTCTTGTAACTTCCTCTAACACAAACGTCTTGGATTTGACCACACACATCTTCTTCCAGGCTTCTTCAATTGTCAACCACTTCTCCATCACCGTCCCCATGTCAAGAAGAAAGTTATATTAATATTGAGATTGCTATTTCTAAATTTTCTTACTCCAATCATCAATGTTTAATATGCTATGTTTGATTTTATGTTTGCATTTTCACTTTGAATATGTTTTGTGCTATGTTTACGTATTTTAATTTGAGCTAACAAACTTTTTAAAACATTTAGTAAAAATTTAAAGTTTGCATTATCTTAATTAATACTATGTTTCATATTTTCTTGATTTATTTTGAATGGTTTATATTTGTGCATTTTTTTTATTTTTTTATGAATTTTGAACCTAGCATTGAAAAGGCACGTGCCTCGCCTAGCGCCTTGTGCCTAAGGCACAAAAAGCCAAAAGCCCTTTGCGCTTTTCTGCATCTTGTGCTTTTAAAACATTGTGTAGGTCAAGAGAACTACAACATGAATCAAACAAACACACCCATATACATAGAAAGGAAGGAAGAACAAGGGTACATTACTATAAAGGACTTGATGAAGTGACTTATAGACAAGAACCTTGGAAAGCATCTTATTTTATCAAATAAGCAATTTTTTCCACCACATCTCCCCAACACTTCCCAAGAATGTCCATACTAGACAAGCAACTTCCAAAATATGTTTATGCTTCCTTTCACCAACACCATTTTGTTAACTTCCCAAGAATGTCCATACTAGACAAGCAACTTCCAAAATATGTTTATGCTTCCTTTCACCAACACCATTTTGTTATAGCATAAAAATAATTATCTCAAATGTATTACATCAATGTTTTAAAAGGCGTGGGAGGCATGCTTCAAAACAAGGTGCCCTTAAAACACCCTGAGGTGCATGTTGGAAGCATTTAAAGAAAGGAAAGAAAAAGAAAATAAAGAAAAAAAGCAAAGAAAGGAAAGGAGAAGCAAAGAAAGAAAAGAAAAGAACACAAAAGAAAAGCAAAGGGAAGGGCAAGGAAGTCTAGTGTTATGCATTCTCATTCTATTTAATACAAGATGTCGTTTATCAAAAAGAAACAACAAAAAGAACTCCTTCCCCCTCCTCTCGAAGAGGCTTATGCCTCCTTGTGGTTGAGAGGCTTACACTGCCTCTTGTGTTCTGAACTAAGCCTCAAGCCTCAAGGTAGTGGAATGCCACACGTCACGCATCCATGTTTTAAGACATTGATTACACCCTTTTCTTTGAGGCACAAGGTGAAACTCCACTCAACATACTACTTAGTATTTATCTAACCAAACATTTTTATCCTCCCCCCAAATTGTCTCAATTATGACAAAAATTTTTAATGGTCTCAAACACTTCAACTATTGAACATATACAACCATGTATATCTTGATAAATAATCTATAAAAAAAGTTAAAATGGGGAAAACCTCCCATAAAAGCATATGATATGGCCCCCACACATTAGTATGCATGACATGAGACTGCTATCTTGGAATGTTAGGGGTCTGAGAGATGGAAGAAAGGTTTTAGTAAGGAGTGTAGTGAGAAAATTCAGTCCAGATGTGGTGCTGCTAAAAGAGACAAAGCTGCAATGTTTGGGTTGGGGTTAGGGATTTTCAGCCAAGGTCTCCTGCAGAGATTTTCATTCATGGTCAAGTCTCAAAGGCTGTAAGATGGCTAGGGTAATTTGGAGCTGTCAACCATTTGCCAAATGCTGAAATATTTGGAGGCATGGTTGCCCATGCGATTCCTAGACAAACATTGCAAACTGCTGTAATGAACCCTCAAAGACCTCAAAATCTGAACCAAAGTAGGGGAAGAACTTAAAATTTTGTCTAATCAACACATCTCTTCTTCTTCCACCTTTCCTTTTCTTCTTTTCCTATAACAAAAGTAGGGGTTTAGCCCCTATATTTTTCTGAACTTTCTTTTCTTTCTTTTTCTTTTCATAAATATGTTGATTTTCTAGACTTAAACATGAAGTTTATAATTTTCTTAGGAAAATTATGGATAGTTATCAAGGAAAGATGGTTATGCAACCTAGGGAACTACCCTAGGATATGTGGTCTTCACTTAAAAAAATCATAACTAGGTGCCCACCTAAGCGACAAGGCAACAAGGTGCCCCCTTGTCACCTAGCCTCACCTTGGCGCCTTGAAAACTACATTTGGAAGGAGAGAAACAGAAGACTCTTTGCAGATAAGGAATGGAAATTGGATAGGTTGGTGGCAGCTGTTGGTAAATCTATAGCAGATTGGGTCTTGGTGATGACACACAAATAAGAAAACCTTGGGGATAGTCTATGGGAGGTGCTGGGATTATAAAGTTGTAATTTGGACAATTGGTGAAAATAGTTTTGTTTTTATTGTTATTTGAGTTGATTCTAGGTGTTGCCTTAACACCTACTCAGTTTGTAATTTTCTTTTTCCCTTAAATGGAATTTTCCTTTTACTTGTCAAAAAAAAATATTGAAAGGAATTTAACTTCTTTTATTACATAATGAATAGAGAGTTTGAAGATCCATTGGGTAAGAAGATCGGCTAATGAGATGACTGATTCTTTGGCAAAACAAGGGGTTAACAGGGATTCTCTGTTCTGGGCAGCTTTGTAATTGTTTATTCCATCTTCTAGTGGGTTATTTATATTGGTATTTTCTTGTAGTTCTGATATCTTTTTAATAGTGAAGCTGCATCTTGAGCCTCTCTCTGAGCTTATTTGTAACAGATCCATCCTTTCCTTAAATGATTTAATTTTCAACTATCAAAAAAAAAACATAATGAATAGAAAGCTCTACATTGTTTAGCCATTTGATAGACCTCAAACTCTAACCTTAAAGATGAAATAGACTTAACAAATCAGGAAAAAAAATGTATTAATGACCCAAAAGACACATGAACCAACTCAACCAAGTCTGTATGACATAACATAATTCTGACCACATTCCCAAACATAACAGCCTCATCAGTAGGGGTGCAACTTGGGCAGGATTGGGTAGAACTTTTGTCAAAATTTGAATGGGCTTCGGCCATCTAAGGCCCAACCTTGAAGTAGTGTAAAATATTAACTTGGGCCAACCCAAGTTGCACCCATCAGGACTACTTGCTTGAACCACCAAAGACGTATTGGGTAATCATCTTTTTAGTGTTCAAGTCATGGAAAACACACTAATCAGAGAAATAAAATCACAAATCAATTTTTAGGGTAAATTACATATAGCTACCCTGTACTTAGGAGGTGGTAACACAGTCCCCCAAACTTTGTTTTGTGATAAAAAACCCCTTAAACTTCTAAGTTCTAGCACTTTGCCTGACACGCTAACAAAGTATACAGCAAGGTTCAAAATATCGCTATGCCTAATACACCGGTAGAGGCGTATCAGGCAGTATAGGTAGTTTTTTTTCCAAATCTGGTTCAGAGGGGCTGGTTTGAGGTCCATCCACCCCCTGAACCAGTCAAAACCCCAATACACCCTCTGTGGAGGCGTATCGGAAAGCTCCTGATATGATACATATCAGCCATTACGGGCCGATACGTATCGATACTTTGAACCTTGGTTTACAGTGAAAGCATAATTAAAACTTCCCTTCAAGATTCTATAGACTAACAATAACAAAAACCAAAATGATGAAAATAACCACTCTAAAGCATAAATTGTTCTCAAGGTCTTGTTGAAGAACTTTGTATGTTCAAGGAAAGTTGAGAGAAACATGTGAGAGTACTTCAAAAAAAAAAAAAACTAAGTTAAAAGGACAAAATGGTCTGATAAAATAACATAACGGCAGTTTGGGGGTTAAAAAAATGCTTAACAGAATATTCCATATAGTTAACTGACGAAATGCTAATGGCGGAGACAAAGTGCTGAAATACAAAAAGTTAAGGGAGAGATGTAAGTTCTGTGATCACAAGGTAATTATGCAAGTTTTGTGATCACTTACTGCAGTGGAAGATCAAAATCTGTGGTTGTTTCACTGAAAATTCGTTCGAAGTCTTGAATGTTTTGCTTCAATTCACGCGATAGTTTCTCATGTGCTGGAAGCTTTGCAATACTAGGATAGTAAGCTCGTGCTACAAAAAGCTGGTCCTTCAATTTCTTTACCATCAAATCCTTCATGTCTTCCTTGTGTTCTACTGACCAAAGGCAATAGCTTCCAAATTCCATCTGACATGATTTTCCACTTTCACCGCCAGTAACATCTTTCACATACACGGTAACATCAACAGCACCACCAGCCATTTTGTTCTGTCACAGATTTAAAAGAAAATCCTGAAAAGGGATCTTGTAAAGTTGCTAGCCTGAGGGGCATACAAGGACAAGAAATTAAGCTACCAACAGCACCTATCAACAAAGCATTCATGACAAGAAGTGCTTACATTTGTACCAGAATCTGATTTCTGCAGAACCTCTGGGAGGACTGGCAAATCTGCATAAGACAAGAATGTAATACATGGTTAAAGACATCACCAAAGAGAATAGAAGTCCAGAGACGTCAGGAAAAGCTCAAAAATAAAATGAATATAGGATAAATGAAAACCCAAGCACAAGCGCACCACTTTTCGGTTCAGCATTGACTTGCACGGCACCTCTGCTCTTGGTTCCATTCTCAGCTTCCTTGGTGAAGTTTTCCAGAACATCCTGACATACAGATCACTCATATTAAAAGATTTATAGGGAAAAAAAAAGGAAAAGAAAACATATAAACAAAAAAAGAGATGAACTCTGGCCCAGGAAAGAAGCACCATTTATATATATAGGTGGCTTGTCTCTTCGCAACTTCACCATTCTTGATTTAAGTAAGTAATTTGAGTTAAGAACAGATACCATAAGTCTACATAGCTTACTACAGTTAACTTCACAAATTGTTCCCAAAAAGCACCCATGGTCACCTTGCTTAATGACCTACCTATTTTGTTCATTGCCCTATGGAATACATGTATTTTCTTTATTTTGTTTACATTACAACAATAAAATAAACATTACTAAACTAAAATATTCATTTTGTTGATTTATAGACTAGTTTCCTTTATTATTTTCTTATTTGTTAGGGTTCAATGAACACACGTATTGGTGTATGTTGTCTTAATCCCTCAAAGACTTAACCAATAAGCAAGGAAGAACTCAAAAAAGAAGCATCTTCTTCTTCGTTTCCTTCTTTTTTTTTATTCTCATGAATATGTTGATTTTCTATGGCTCAGTTTGGAAGGAAGTACAAATACAAATATGTAGAGTGCAAATCCAAGTGTTTTGTATTATTTTGTATGCATTTGCATTGTACATATTTGAATTTGTACTCCTTCCAAACTGAGACTATGTTTTAATATGAAGTTTACACATTTTTATAAATATTATAGATAATTGTTGATGAAAAATGGCATCTGGTTGCTAAAGAGCCTAGATAATTACCATAGAACTTATGTTTTATATTATATAAAAAAAGGCATTACCTAGATGCCCCATCACCTAGGCTCACCTTGGCACCTTGAAAACTAAGTTACAAAAAAAAAATCTATCTCAGTAACACGGAAATAAGGAGTGGCCTTCAGAAGAAAGATTAAATAAATTAAAAAGCTTTGAGTCTTTGACTCTAACCCTAAGGCTGGCAAACTTTTATGGGGAAAAGTCATTGACCCCAAGGCTTTGTTACACAGGATTTGGAAAGGTCCCTAGAGATCAATAGGCTCAGCCCTATGATACCCAGATGCCTCTTGCATGGGTGTCATATTCTTTTTTTTTTTAATCAATAACAAGAAACTTTCAGCAATCAGAAAAGAAATTAAGTTCGACAGGGGAGATAAACTATCTTAACTCCCCCCAAAAAGGCTGGGGCCCCAAAAGAAAAACAGTGAAACAGAACTAAAAATGAGCCCAAAACAAAGAATCCCTAAGCACCATTTGCTTGGCTAAGCCATCTGCAAATGAGTTAGCAGATCTCTTCACCCAACTGTACATTATCTAAATGTCCTAGGCCAGCCATTTGAATGTTTTCCTTTCATTGTTGTAACTCCACATACCAGACTTGTCCTCTTTTAACCAACCTACTACTGCCTCTGAATCACCCTCAATTACAAGCCTCCTTATGTTCAATTCTTTTGCTCTTTGGATTCCTTCCAATGCAGCATAAACCTCGGCCTTAAAAGAGCCGCCTTCACCAATTGGTCCTGAGAAAATTGCTAAAACATTCCCATCCTCATTCCTAAAGACTCCCCCAATGCCTGATTGTCCTGGATTCCCTCTACTACTACCATCAAAGTTCAGTTTTATAAAGCCAGTAGGGGGAAGGTATCCAGGAAGGATTTATAGTCCTTTTAACCTGGGAAAAACTAGCTACTTCTTTCCAATTTCTCAACAACTCATCCAAAATAACACTAGAGAAAAGATCCAAATATTTCAGCCAATGGACCACCCTTACAAGGATTAGCTCTACTAAAGTTTCAGCACTTCTCTCCTTTTCTGAGAAATATTCTTGAGTTTCTTTCTTCCCATAAAGCCCGGCAAACAGCAGGCCTTATGCACCTCCACAAAACTCTCCCTCCTTTTCATAGGCCATCTGAAGTAAGAGGGAGAGAACGAGCTTTGCAAATTCAATTGGGGTGGGGTGGGGTGGGGTGGGGTGGGGGGGGGCGGGGGGTTCCAACTGCATCCAAAAAGGGAAACAACCCACTCCCAAATTGTTTTAGCAAATTGGCAAGATACTAAAAGGTCATAACCAGTTTCCCCATCAGCTTTGCAGAGAAAACACCTGTGTGGGGACAAACAATTCTTGGGTCTCTTGTAGCTGCCAAAACTCTTGTATCTTCCTTTGAGGGGTCCAAGAATACATTTTCAAGCAAGCCCAATAGAGACAAAGTGAAATCTAGTTTTGTGTCCCTTACAGCCCTTCTAAGACCCAGATTCCACCCAAAACCAAAAGTCGAGTTTGAAGGAACTAAGAAGGATGAAATTGGCTCATTTTTCAAATCTAAGAGAGCATACAAAGAAGGAAAATGGGTCTTCAATAGGGAATTCCCCACCCAAGTTTGTTCCCAAAATTTTATAAGAATGCTTGAATTTAAATCATACATGATCCAAGGGGATCAATCTAGAAACAAATCATGTAAGGATCCTATCCATTGTCTTCTAGCCCATGAATGTTAGTCACTGCTTTGGCCCACAATTTATCCTTCTCTAGAGGGAACCTCCACAACCACTTCCCCAATGTTACAAAATAGGAAGTAAATACTAGGGAGATATGATTTACCTTGATTGTAGGACTGATTTGTAGGAATTTGACTAGTCTTCTTTCCTAACATAGAATTTGTAACTTGTATATATACATACGAGATTGATGAATACACATAACAAATTCTTCTTCTTCCTCTGTTTACTCTTGCATTACATGGTATCAGAGCATCTAGTCTTTGCCTACCCTTTCGTTTTTGTCCTAAGTAAACAGTAGGTAGAGGAAAATTTTTGAGTATTTCGGGTCACCTCCTTGGAGCAGTTTTTTTACTCTCACCGCCCATCCAGGAAGAAGCGCCACCCACCGATCAGAGGTTCTGCAAAGTCTGGCAGTCAGCAGCCCTGCGCGTGCGTCTCACGCGCTGCCTGAAGATTCTGCCACAGTCACACGCGTCGGCACGTGGAGGCGCGTTTGTCGCCGGAAAATTTTTCGGTCATTGTCTTTTGGCTCGCCTCGTCCTGTATAGCACATATTTGTGCTTTGTTACGTGCATATTCATTCCAGTGTTTTCAACAGGTGTGCTCCGTTGATTTTCGGTGTTCAAAATATTCTGTTTATTTTAACTTTGAGATTATGGCAGACAAGAAATCAGTAGTTATGTCGGATGTTGTTCCAGTAATGTCAAAAATAACTGAGCATAAGCTTAATGGCTCTAATTATTAGGATTGGGGTAAAACTGTTCAACTATATTTGTTGAGTATTGCTATGGATAACCATTTGACTGATGACCCTCCTAATGATGACTCGATAAAGTCTTGGTTGAGGGAGGATGCTCGTTTGTTCTTGCAGATACGCAACTCCATCGAAAGTGAGGTGGTTGGTTTAGTCACTCACTGTGGATTTGTTAAGGAACTAATTAACTATCTAGAGTTCTTGTACTCCAAAAAGGGGAATATTTCCCGCGTTTATGATGTGTGCAAAGCCTTTTATAGGGTGGACAAAGGCAATAGATCTCTTACAAGCTATTTCATGGATTTCAAGAAAACATATGAAGAACTTAATATGTTGCTTCCGTTTAGAACTGATGTGACTGTTCAACAAGCTCAGCAAGAAAAGATGGCTGTTATGAGTTTTTTAGCTGGCCTCCTTTCTGAATTTGAGACCGCTAAATCTCAAATTCTTTCCAGTTCAGAGATCTCTTCTCTACAAGATGCTTTCAGTAGGGTTCTTCGTACAGAAAGTTCTCCACCTGTTCAGCCTAGTAGTGCCCTTGTCAGCCGCAATAATACATCTGAATCAGGGAGACAACAATACAGGAGTGGTAGTGGTAGAGGATCCAGCAATTATGACAGGTCAAGTAACTATGACAAGAATACTAATACTCGTGGACAAGAGTCAGGAGAGATAGTGTGGCATTACTGTCATAAGCCAGGACATATGAAGCGGAATTGCAGGAAGTTGCAAAATAAGAAAACTCAGTTTGCCCATATTGCATCCACCACGGATACTTCTGAGAAGTCTATTATGATATCTGCAGATGAATATGCCAAATTTGCTCAATACCAAGAATCATTGAAACCTCAATCTACTCCTGTTACTGCAATCGTCGAGTCAGGTAAACCCAATACATGTTACTTTAGCAAATGGGTCAACATCTTGTGTTATTGGGTGTGGCACAATTAGTCCAACACTATCACTTCATTTGTCATCTGTTCGTAGTTTACCTCAGTTATCATTTAATTTAATTTATGTTAGCAAACTCGCTTGTACCCTTAATTGTCGTGTCTCATTTTTTCCTGATTATTGTTTATTTCATGATCTTGCAACAAAGAAGACTATTGGTAAGGGACATGAGTCTGGAGGTCTCTACATCCTTGATACACAAGTTCCAAGATCCATAGCCTGTTTTGGAGTTGTAACCCCTTTTTAAGCACATTGTCGGTTGAGCCACCCCTCTCTCCATGTGTTAAAGAAAATTTGTCCTCAATTTCAGAGTTTGTCGTCATTAAATTATGAGTCTTGTCAGTTTGCTAAATACCATCGTCTTAGTTCGAGTCCTAGAGTCAATAAACGAGCTTGTGCTCCTTTTGAGTTGGTCCATTCAGATGTTTGGGGTCCGTGTCCAGTTGAGTCCAAAACTGGGTTTAAGAATTTTGTTACCTTTGTTGATGATTACTCTCGTATGACATGGTTATATTTAATGAAAAATCGTTCTGAGGTGTTTTCTCATTTTTCTACTTTCTGTACAAATATTGAGAAGTGATAATGCTAAGGAGTACTTGTCAAAATCCTTTCAAACTTACATGCTTCAGCATGGCATTCTTCATCAAACTTCTTGTGTAGATACACCATCTCAAAATGGGGTTGTTGAACGGAAAAATAGACACCTTCTTGAAACTGCTAGAGCTTTGTTATTTCAAATGAAGGTTCCTAAACCTTTCTGGGCTGATGCAGTTTCCGCAGCATGTTTATTGATTAACCGTATGTCTTCGTCTGTCCTTCAGGGTAAGACTCCTTATCATGTTATGTTTCCAAATAAAACATTGTTTCCTATTGAGCCTAGGGTATTTGGGTGTACATGCTTTGTTCGGGATGTTCGTCCTCAGGTTACCAAACTAGATCCAAAATCTTTGAAGTGTGTTTTCTTGGGTATTCTCGTGTTCAAAAAGAGTATAGATGTTAATGTCCTACTCTTCACAGATATCTTGTGTCAACTGATGTTAATTTTCTTGAAGATACACCTTTCCTTCCATCTACTCATTCAAGTCATGGGGAGGATGATGATTTGTTAATCTATATTGTCACATCATCTGCTTCACATCCTATTGAATCTGCTCCTGCTAGGCCTAAGCCACCTATAGTACAGATTTATTCTCGGCAACCAACCCCTCCAGATCCATGTCCTGCACCAGCTCCTTCGTCGTCGGATCTAGTCTCAACTGATCATGTTCCTTCGTCATCAGAACCAGTCTCTAATGATGATCTTCCTATTGCTCTTCGTAAAGGTAAGCGTAAGTGTACTCATCTAGTATCTTCATTTGTGTCTTATAATCAATTGTCGTCCTCTTCCTGTTCTTTTATTGCATCTCTTGATTCTATCTATGTTCCTAAAACTGTTAAAGAAGCCCTTTCTCACCCTGGATGGCATAATGCTATGATTGAGGAGATGAATGCTTTAGAGGACAACGGTACTTGGACCTTGGTAAATTTACCTGCAGATAAGAAGGCTATTGGGTGTAAATGGGTGTTTACAGTTAAAGTCAATCCCGATGTGTCCATTGCCCGATTGAAAGTTCGTCTTGTTGCTAAAAGATATGCTCAGACTTATGGAGTGGATTATTTTGATACCTTTTCTCCTGTTGCTAAACTTACTTCTGTCAGGTTGTTTATTTCTATGGCAGCTACTTATAATTGGCCCCTTCATCAGTTAGACATCAAGAATGCTTTTTTTCATGGGGATCTTCAGGAGGAAGTTTATATGGAGCAACCGCCTGGCTTTGTTGCTCAGGGGGAGTATGGGAAAGTTTTCTATCTTCATAAGTCTCTATACGGGTTGAAGCAGAGTCCTTGCGCCTGGTTTGGAAAGTTTAGTCAGGCAATCGAGAATTTTGGTATGAAGAAAAGTAAGTCCGATCATTCTGTTTTCTTCAAGCACTCTGTTGCCGGTATCATTTTGTTAGTTGTGTATGTGGATGATATTGTCATTACTGGGAGTGATACTACAGGGATTTCATCCCTTAAATCCTTTCTCCACACTCAGTTTCATACCAAAGATTTGGGAATATTGAAATACTTCTTAGGTGTTGAGGTAACAAGAAGCAAGAAGGGAATATTCTTATCTCAAAGGAAATATGTACTTGACTTGTTGTCTGAGACCGGAAAGTTGGGAGCTAAGCCATGTAGCACTCCAATGGTTCCTAACTTGCAACTCACAAAAGATGGTGAATTATTTGAAAATCCTGAGAGATATAGAAGATTCGTTGGAAAGTTGAATTATCTTACTGTAACTCGTCCAAATATTGCGTATTCAGTTAGTGTGGTGAGTCAGTACATGTCCTCTCCAACAGTTAATCACTGGACAGCTGTAGAACAAATTTTGTGCTACTTAAAAGGAGCACCTGGGCGAGGAATTTTGTATGGCAATCATAGTCATACTAGAATTGAATGTTTTTCAGATGCTGACTGGGCAGGATCCAAGGAAGATCGAAGGTCTACTTCAAGCTATTGTGTATTTGTTGGAGGGAATCTAGTTTCATGGAAAAGCAAGAAGCAGAATGGTGTCTCACATTCGAGTGCAGAATCGGAATATAGAGCTATGGCCAAGTCCGTGTGTCAAATAATGTGGATATATCAGCTTCTGACTGAAGTAGGTCTTAAAACTTCAGCACCAGCCAAGTTATGGTGTGATAACCAAGCTGCTCTTCACATTGCATCTAATCCTGTTTTTCATGAACGAACTAAGCATATCGAGATCGATTGCCATTTCGTTCGTGAAAAGATTCAGCAAGGTTTGATTTCCACAGGTTATGTGAAAACAGGAGAACAACTGGGAGATATCTTCACGAAGGCTCTTAATGGGGTCCGGGTTGATTATCTTTGTAACAAGCTGGGCATGATTAATATCTATGCTCCAGCTTGAGGGGAGTGTTACAGAATAGGAAGTAAATACCAGGGAGATATGATTTACCTTGATTGTAGGACTGATTTGTAGGAATTTGATTAGTCTTCTTTCCTAACATAGAATTTGTAACTTGTATATATACATACGAGATTGATGAATACACATAACAAATTCTTCTTCTTCCACTGTTTACTCTTGCATTACACCCAACAAAGCCATGTTCCTTTTCCTAATATTTCCAATTCCAAACCCTCCTAGCTTCTTACTTCTAGTCACTATCTCCTAACCCGCTCTATGGTCCCTCTTCTCCTCTCCTAGCTCCCACAGAAAGTCCCTCATCAATTTTTCCAATCTACTAGAAACCTTAGCAAGAATCTTGAACATTGACAAAAAAATAAAAAAATAGATGGGTAGGTTGGTTGGGGTTGCCCTAATCAATGTCATCCTCCCCCCAAGAGAAAATTCTTCTTCCACAAGGCAACTCTTTTCTCAAATCTTTCCACCACAAGATTCTAGAAACTTCCCTTCATGGGGTTATCTCCCAGAGGTAGCCCTAAGTAGGTCAAAGGCCAGCTTGACACTACACATCCTAAAATATCTACACATTCCCCCATCTCCCCCTCCCTTCCAAGTTCACTCCCACTATACAACTCTTCTCAAAGATCACCTTAAGGTTGGACATCTTCTCAAAGAGTCGTATCACCCCCTTCACAGAATAAGATTGTTCATTTGCAAATTGTAGGTGGATTAGTGGTATCTCTTCCCTTCTAGTGTCCAACCTCTTACTAGGTTCCTCGAATAAGCTCTCTATCAATCAACCACCCTAAAACATCAGTAATCAAGGTAAACAAGAAGGGGAAAAGTGGGTCTCCTTGTCTTATGCCTCTTAAAGATGGGAAAAAATCCACCATTGTTCCATTTACCAGCACAGAGTAGTGACAATTCCTAACACAACCCATAATCCATTTGCACCATCTCTCTCCAATTACAAAGTTAACCATCACCTCCCTCAAGAAGGACCAATCAACCAAGTCATAAGCCTTCTCTAGATCCAGTTTACATACCACTCCCTTCTTGACCTTTTTAAAATTCTCTACAATCTCATTTGCAATTAAGATTTGGTCAGCTATTTGTCTCCCCTTCACAAAGACTCCTTGGTCTCTTGATCCTGAGAGATAGTACCTTTGCAATTATCTTAGACAGGTTGTTCACCAAGCTGATTAGTCTAAAATATTTTGGTTGAGACCCTGGGCTAATTACTCCCCTTCTGTAAAATTCCTCAAACAATAACAATAGATCCTCCTCTAGTATTTCCCAGGTGTCATATCCTATCATAATAACTCAACTTTTAGTATAAATTCCATATCTAACATCTTGTCCAATTTTTCCCTTGTTGTATATGGTTAAAATAGTGTCAGCCTAATGTCACAACTCATAGAGCCTTTATAAAGTCAAAAATATTCAAGGTTTTCTATGCAGTATACAAAAGTTGAAGAGAGGCCTAGTGGAGAACAATGGAAACCTAGACTTGTTAGGCATCAGAGTATTCAATAAAGTGAATAATTGTATACATGTGATCCAAAAATGTGGCATAAAAGTTCTAAAGGATTTCCAAGTACAAGATTTGACATTGTAGAAGATGATGCAAGATACATGAGTAGTTGCCACATTATTGTATCCTTGCAAACCTGGATCACACACGGGTAAAATGCCTTACCATTTACCACTTCCAAGCCATGGATGATGCTTCTCTTTCAAAGGTGACTGCCATAAATGAAGCATTATTTAAGCATAAAAGAGTGGTTTTTACACAGAAGGGAAAAGCAAAATAGTGATAATTGATTAGATTCGTTGTAAAGTTACTTGGCTGGGGAATTTATTGACTCTAATCCAGATGTAGAAGAGAGCAAGTTGGGTGACAGCCTAATTAGAATACCATGCCCAGTAGAAGTGAGAAGATAGGTACAGAGGTCAGATTCTGATTTTTATCACTAACCACTGGTTTCCATTGACCAGTTCAATAAGCATCTGCCTAGTTCAAAGCATGTATAGATTAACACTGTAGGTATACCATTGCATGTTTGGTGTAATGAAAACCTTTGTTGCCATCAATTATCCAACTTTCTTGTCATCAATGAAAAAAAAAAAAAAATTGACCCACAATGCTTGGATGGCTAGCAAACTTTTAACAAACTCAAACCATGACAAAGATAGAACCTAGGTGCTGGCAGCTATTTAAAATTATCATTATTGCCAATGAACAGCTCATTCAGATGGCTTCCCCAGCCAATAAGGCAATGACCCAGCCAACGATAAATGGGTGGACAGAGCAGTCTCAAAGGGGGAATGTAGGTGCAGAATTTCAGCCAACAGACTATAATGTACTTATTCTTAAATCTTGGGGAGAGACCAATATTGATTAAATCTACTTTAGCTAACTTCCATGTCTGTGTTTAAGATGCCTCACCAATGGTGAAAAGAATTGAGAAGCTCATGAGGGATCTTCTTTGGGAGCCTGGGGAAAGTAAGAACGATAACTTGATCTGATGGGATAATAGTAGTTAGAAGGAAAGACAAAGGGTGTTTGGGAATTGGTAATGTAAGTATGAAAAATATGTCTCTCTTAAGCAAATTGCTTTGGCAATTCCCTGTGAAAACTGAGAGATTGTGGCACAAAGTGGTGGCTAGCATTCACGGGGGAAGTCAGTTGCCTGTACAGAGCTACTTTTTTTATAAGTGAAAGATAATTTTATTAATTTAAAAACAGATTACAAGTACTTTCCAGAGTAATACCGTATAGGAAGTCCCCATGATACAAAAATCATCTATCCTCCATTTTAACGCATTCAGCTACAGTTTTGCCCAAAAAAGAGAAGGCCTATCAGCTCCCTGTTTTTGTCTGCCAGTCCATTTGCTGTTCTTTTAGTCCACCCAAATGTAGAGTTAAATTTCTTGGCCAGTAGTTCAATAACCCTTAGTGCAAATCTGTACTTCCATGGTTCTAAGCTCACTTGCTTAGTCCAAGAAATGACTAACAATGAGTCCCCTTCTACTTCCAATTCTCTAGCTTCTAAATGCATTGCTAATTTCAAACCTTGTAGGAGTGCCATTGTCTCTGCTTGAACTGAGTCTCCATACCCAATTGGTCCTGACAATAAAGCCACAACTATTCAAGATGATTTCTGAAAACTCCCCCTATTCCAGACCTCCATGGGTTTCCAAAGGAGCTTCCATCAAAGTTCAACTTCAACTTATTTGGCTCTGGCAGTTTCCAATCCACCTTGGTCCTTCCTTTACGCATTTCCATTTGTACCTCCTTCCATTTTCTTATTATATCATTTGTTGAAACATCTTTGAAGATGTCTAATGTCTTTACCCAGTAAGCAGATCTGATTTTTACAGTTTCAATTACCTCCTCTTTAGATCTACTTTTCTCAGAGAAAATCCTTTGATTTCTTTCTTTCCATATGGTCCAAACTACAGCTGCTCTTGTTGCCCTCCATATGCATTTTGCCCTTTTTTCTGTTGCCACAGTACATTGGGTCTAAAAAGGCTCATCATATCTCGTGGAGGATTCCATCTGCATCCAAAAAGTGAGGAAAAGTAATCCCAAATACAAGATACAAAAGAGCAGGAAATCAGTAAATGAGGAAGGGTCTTACCACTAGCCAAACAGAGGATACAAACACTAGGAGAAAGGCACTTTGTTGGCCTTCTTTTCTGTAGCAAGTCACAGGTGTTAATCTTCTTCCTCTACGTCTCTGAGTTCCTCCCAGTCTGCCTCATCTTCAAACTCCTCATGGAGCATTCAATGGTACCGTGGATTTGGCTTTTCTAGCGTTGTTGACTTCTCTCCTCCCCAATGATTCCAGAGGAGGTTCTGACTTGAAGTTTTCAGGCTATCTGGCACCATGGAAACCGAGGGGAAAGCACCTCTGTTAGTATCTATCTCCCTTTATAGAGGTCCTGGGAGGAGATCTGGGAGTCGAATGGGACGATGATAGACCACAACTATCATCCCTAAGAGAAGTCACATGACCATGTACGTGACTCTTTAAGTTATCCAAGCTACCCCCGATCCCAACCAGCTTGTCTAGTTGAACCCCCGGTTCTGGTCAGCTCGTTTCAGTGGAGAGGCAGGCTTCAGTCCTTTCACCGCTTTGTTAACCTCCATGTGGAGGGTCCAGATTTACATTTGTCTTAAGGGCCTCAGCAAACGTCTTTGATTGAGTTTGAAAAATTAACCTTAAGGGGAAAGGGATCCATTCTACCAAAGTCTTCGGACTCTTCAGTTTCCTTTACCTCTGCCCCAATCTGAGCCCTTGGTCTATCCACCCAGTTTCTATCACATGTCACCCAACCATCCACATCATCGTCGTCTTCTTCCTTCTGCTCTGGGAACCAAAACTTCATCTCCAACTCTGTAACCAGCCAGATTGTTCTCCAACAGTCATCAGTAAAGATTTGTAAAGCTCAAGGAATGTTCTCCTGCTTTACCCTGACAACTTTCATCTTTGTAGCACGAAGGTCCCTCAAACAGTATGCTTCCAAAACCCCTCCACACACTGCTGCGATTTTATAGAAGAACTGCTCCTGCCAGAGGTTGAACAGCAGTCCAACAATTTTCCCATTGGGATTAACTTTTCATTACAGATAGGTGACAAACTTTCAATAGTTGTTTGACCAAAACTTGTTTCCACCACCAAAAGATCCAATGGAAGTTTTCCGATATCAAGGATTGCTCTCCTTTCATCAAATGGTATAAGGATCACCTTCTTCATTAGACGAATCTTTTCCACTATAGCATCTAACACTTATTTCCAACTTTTCACTTTAGTTTCTGCAATCACAACCTTTTTTCTAGTCCAATTTGTTGCTTTCCCTTCCCAAAATATTTTTAAGCCCATGGTAGAGGCCACCATTTATGTTTCTCTCCTTCCGACCTTGTTCCATAACTTCCCTCCATTGTGTCTGGGTCTTCTTTTTCTTTCATACCAGCCCTCTGCTCTACTCTCAGCTTCTCCTCTTCGATGATAATCATCTCCCCCAGTACTTCAGCCAACTTCCTCCAAACTTGCCTCTCTTTACCTTCTGGTACACAAATCATCTGTTTTTAACCTTGTCAGAAGGACTCTGTCTACTTTTGATGCTCCCTAGAAAGCTATACATGATATCCTTCCTACTTTCCTTTGTCATGTGAGGTACGATTTGGCTTCTGGCTCTAAATTAGGATTCTGGGAAGTATGGATTGGAAAAGCCCACCTTAAAGATGTTTTTCCTTCTCTCTTTGCCCTTTCCTCTTTTAAAGATGGACCTGTTGCAGTCTTGTGGATTCCCTTACTCCTTTTTTCTCTTTCAGGGCTAAAATGGAACTTGGGCTTTCAAAGAAATCTTAGAGTCTAAGGTTCCTCTAGTTTTTATTTTGTTAAGCATTTTGGGATCAGTCTTCTTTGATTTTGAGGAAAGCAATAATTGTGTGTGGTTGCTTACCCCAAGTGGTTCCTTCTCTTGTAAATCCTTTTTTAAATCCCTTGTTTCCTCTTCCTCTCCACCCTCCTTTCCTGTTAAGGAAATCTGGTGATTCCCTATCCCCTTGAAGATCAGTGCCTTCTATTGGGAAGTATTTCATGGTTGCATTTACACCTGTGACAATCTTTCACAACTCCTATGATTATAGTGGGATGTCTGAGGAATAGTGCAGGGGTGATTTGGCAACTCAAAAATTAATTCAGGCAGTTCAAATGGATCTCCAAGGATTTGTATATCCAAATCAGATGGATATACTGGGCGCATTTGTAATCTTTTGAGGGGCTAGCCCCATTTCAGACAGTCCTTCACAACTCCTTTTAGTAATCTACTCTTTCTTCTTCTAATCAACAAAATTTCTTCTTTGTGTTGCTGATCAAAAAAGAGTATATTTATTTTTCCCTCTTATTGCTTGACAGTGGATTGTATATTGTGTTCTGTTCCCTTTTCTTGATCTTCATCAAGCATTGTGATCCTCCCTTTTTTAGATCAATAATTGAAAATTCATTCATTAATTTAAAAGAGATGGAGTACTTAGCGACTTTCCCAGCCACCCTTTTACTTTTACAAGAACAATCCAATTTACAATTCATCCCAGAAAAGACATTCCCTATTAACCCCTTTGCCAAACAATCTTCCAGTCCATTAATTGCTCTTCTAACCCATTTAAACACATCTCCCACTTCCTTGGAAATTGTGGCTCTCTCTCTTGACATAAACCCCAGTTGCTTGGCTAGCCCCTTTGCCAAACAATCTCCCTTGTAGCAATGCCAAAAGTGATCCTCCCTTTTTCAACCTCTTTGTTTGTTGTTAGTAGTTAGTTGTTATTGATAAAACAAAGCCCAGAAGCCCTCCCAAGAATAAGCAATCTGATGCTTGTGAACCAGAGAAACGCACTATTTAACTTATTTCCCATAAACAACCAGCAACGTTTTCTTCATCAGTCCTGATTTCCATCCAATAGCCAACCATCAAAATTGATGTCTTTTGTTGGTAGTGATACTCATCAGAAAATAAGTTTTTTTTTTTTGATAAATGAATAAGCATTTTATTAATCCTGTAAATAAGAGTTGCAGGCAACCAAAGGAGAGGTGCAAGATGCGACCTCTCCTTTAAGATTTACCACAGCATTACAAAATCAGATGAGCATAAGTGCCGGCATCAGAAAATAAGTATTAATGAAGGTTATTTTGGATTTTTCCTAGATTCTGGAACAACTTGTGTCCCTGTATGAGTGCCAGCTCATTGTTACATGGGTATGGACATAGGAATCAGAATCAGACTCATGCCCAGAAGTAAGAATGTATGATTTAGCCAATGTTGCCAGCTTTGGATCAGACCAAATAATTGGAATCTCTGAACCAGAAACTGCTGGTGAAAACTGTTATTGAGACCCCCAACTCATAGAAATGTTGACTTAATCATATGTTTGAAGAATAAGCAGAAATTTCATTAAAGTAAAACTCTGACACCTTCCCAAATGATTGCCTGCAAACGAACAAAAACAAAACCAACCTGGCGGAAATAGGATCCTAATCTTCCCCTTCAAAGACCTCCTCCTGAACAACAACCTCTTCATCCCACTTCCCTCCTCCCAAAGGACCTTTCTTCAAAATTTCTTCCCTCTTCTTCCTCTCAAACACTTCAAAAGTTTTCCCGGCAAATTCCTTACCTCCCAGAAAAACAGTCCCAGCATTTTGCCAATCTCTATATCTTTTTTAGCTGTTTCCTCAACAGGAGTACTTCCATATCTCTGCCTTCTCTTCACAGCTTTTATTGATGTCTTTTCCTGTAGATACGACTTCGCCTTCTATTACTTCTTCATGTTGTCAAGTCCCCAATTGCAAACCCAGATTAGGAGCAGCAAAAGAATCCTCCTCATCAATAGCTTCTTTTGCCGATGTATTAGTCTTACTGCCCCTCCTCTTATACACCCTCTTGTAGTTCCTTGTAGGACCAGCACCTACCAACCCAAGTTTCAACCTAGAGAATACTTTGGTAACATGAACTGTATGTGACTATTTCACTCCATAGGCTACTCCAGATTCCTTGAGATCTACTAAATTGGCCACAGCTAACTCTTTATTAGCCTCCCTCCTCCTACCAAATTCACCCCTAAACTTCCTAATTCTTATCACCACCTCCTCAAATAATTGATGAACAACTTCAACACCCTCAGTTTGTATCAAAGCACATTAGTTCACGACCAAGATTCCGCTACTTACATCACCAACACCACAATCTCATCCTACTTCAACAACAATGACCTCCCTTGAAACCTTCTTCACCAGACCATTCTTTTCTTCTTTATGGATCCCACAGGAATCAATAAACAAAATATCTTTCACAATAGGAATAAGGTCCGAGGACGACATACCATTGTTCTCTTTTAATGTCAATGATTTAAGTTCCTCCACAGATTTATCCCTATTTCGCATGCAGCAAACTTGATCCTCATCGCTGTTGCCATTGTCAAGGCTTTGAACATCATCTTTGATATTATGCCCCTCTATCGATTTCACATTAATCTTCTTCTTTTTGCCTTCAACAAATCTGAAAATCTCCCATTCCCACCTTATTTCTTTTCTCCTTCAAAACTATTCAAATTAAGCTTGCTCAATCTCTTGCATCTAACATTCTTTGAGGGTTTAAAATTTACTGACCTCTTTCTACTTACCCCTAGACTGGGTGGATCGAATGAGTTCCCCGCACATTTTGGTCTGGTCTTTAGAAAGTGGGCCCCAGCTTCAATTCCAGCCTCCCCTTCGCGACAAAGACATCTTTTCATCTCCCTCTCCCTGCCCAAATCCCATTCCCTCTTGACCTGGAACATATATCTCAGCCTCTATCTCTCCTCTAATATCATAATTCATTAAGTTCAACGGGCCAGTTTCAGTTTTTCCTTTAGCTGATCTTGTATGGGCACCACCCATCTCTCCTATTTTAGAACCTTCCCGAAACTCCCCTTTTCACCTTCCCAAGGTCTTGGAAATCAATTAGCCTCAAATCACCAACCCCACCATCGACTTTTAGAATTTTTTTCCCAAAACACCCTCATCTTCAACCTCTGACTTCTCCACTGCTATGAACCAGTTCAACTTCTGCGTATTCAAACCTATCAAAGACAGATCACAGAGGCCCACTCCCCTCCTTCCAAAAAATCCAAATTTTCAACGCAGCAACCAGGGTAAGTTCCTTCTACCACCACTCTTAAATCAAAGATTTCTCCGCCAAAATGAGACATCAAAGATGCTGAAACAAGGTAAATTTCCTCCACCTCGACTAAAATCCATGCACATACTAGACTTTTCCACTCGATGGTTTTTGAATCAACAAACCTGAACCTCCCACAAGCATCCCCAACATCCCTAAATGTTTGGAAGCTCCAGGCATGTAATGGAATACCAAAAACATTTATCCAGACAAAGCTTGAAGATCCCGCGTTTCTCAAAGCTCCAACAAGCGAGTTCCACCTCCCCAACCTTAACTCTGGAACCCATAGTTAATCTTGTTCTTGCTCAAGAATATCAAGAGCTTCATCCTCGCTGCTAAAGGAGAAAAGAAAGAAACCCGTGTTTAGCCCCCTCAACTGTACTATTCACCTCTTCCATGCCTTGCTCTCATCATCACCACCTTCCCCACCTTCTGTTTCTGTTTGTTCTTTGTTTCCTCTACCATCGACTGCTCACTCTTCCTCTTCTCTTGTCATTTTTTCCCTAAATGACTATATTATTGGGTGTTGTACCTTATAATAGTTTTTGTTTTAAGACTATATAATATGTGTGTGCGTGTGTCTGTATTATGTTTTATGACTTCTGATTTTTTTGCAATTTTTACTTGAGCAAGTTGGGTGATTGAACTGAATGGTAGGACCATTCAATCTGTAACTCAGTATGCAACACAAGTCAATATCCAATCTGAATCTGCAAACTTTGGATTGGATCATTGGACAAGATTAAAAGACAATGGATGCAGAGAGGCATCCAGAAAATAATAATTACTAATAAAAAGTACATCTTGTGTATTGAAACAAGCAGTTAAAATCACATCTACAAGGTTTAATTGCTACCCTAGGAACTTTAAATAGGAAAAAGATATTGGTTGATATTTACTTGTTTTGAAGAAAAGGTAAGTATTGTATTAATCTGATCAAAATATAATAACATATATAAAGCCCTGTTCAATAAGATACTGTGCAGGGACCATCGTCCTCTCTGTAGACCAAGTATTCTGTATTTGTAGTTACAAAAAGATTACTAAGATCAAAAAAGGACTTCACGATGTATCCTTTTTTTTTTGAGAGAGAGAGTGAGAGAGAGACAGAGAACTTTAAGATGTATCCTTGAGCTGCTTATGTTCTGCTACCCATGAGTAAAGCCTACCCCGTAAGCCATAATCCCTTCATTACGGTATCTTCTGTGTCCATATTGAACAAACCACTGCTGCAGGCAACACTCCCCATATGATCTTCCCATTTTTTTGACAAACCTTTCAGATGCCAGCACCACAACAACACCTCAAAAACCCATTGTCCTTGCCCACAGCACCCTTGCAAACTTGCAATGAATAAATACTGAATAAATAAATGAGCTAACTCTTCTGTGGCATCGATGTCTCACACTTTCATAATGTGGCTGTCCATACCAAAAAAGCTACATAAGATGTGCTGTGAAGTTGCCTGATTTCTCCCACACCCATATTCTTTTTCACTCCTTGATCTATCAGGTTTGATTGTGCTGGTTCTTTGCATCGTCCCTATCCACTGCCCTATCTACCAGTCATTCAGGTTCCTTCTAAAAATGCAGCACCAGTTGCCTGCATCCCTGTCTTAGGTCATGCATTCCTTGTTCTGCGCAATCTCAAACAGGGTTGAGAACATCTCTTTAAGAGGTTGATTTCCAGACCAGCTGTCCTATGAAAATTTTATCCCTGTTCCATCTCCAACTACAAACTTCATATCTTTTTCTAAACTCTCTTGCTGATTTCTGTAGACCCTTTCATACTGCAGACCCATTTGTTATGTTGATCTCTCCTGGTTCCCAATTCAGATTGCTTGAACCATATTGTTGCCAAAATGGTTCTTCACCACAAACTGTTAGGCTGTTCATTCCACCTCCAATAATACTTACCTAAACAAGCCACATTGAATTTTCCAGTTCTCTTCAACCCTAGGCCCCCTGCCTTACTTGAGTTGCAAACCTTACTCAACTTGACCAGGTGGAAATTGAAATCATCCTTCCACTTCCATCCTTTCCACAATAAATCTCTCATTCTCCTTTTAATTATCTTGGCTGCACTTGCCGAGATTTGGAATAAGGATAATAAATATGTAGATAGAGAAGACATAACACTATTGACTAGGGTCAAATTTCCTCCTTTTGACAAGTATCTTCTTTCCCAAGAGGCTGATTTCGTTTCGATTCTCTCCATCACCAACTCCCAAATCTTCTTTGAAATACAACTCTGTCCAAGAGGCATCCCCAAGTATTTTGCAGGCATTCAGGCAATTTGCCTATCATACACCCGACATAATCTGCCAACTGATCCATATGAACTCCTTCATTCACTGCCATTAGCTCACTTTCATGAATGTTAATTCTTAATCCAGAAACTGCTTCAAATCATCAATTCCTTCTCCCACCATCATTAGTCAATATTTACTTAGATGTTTATTGGTTTATGTCAAACAAACAAGGAGAGATGAAGAAAAGTGCCCATCAAGAATCCATAGTATCAGAATATGAACACACACTTTTTCCACTACTCCACTTGAAGAGTCCATGAAACAGTAGGCATTGCCTAGAAATAGAATAATTCTTAGGCATTTTGAAAGATCCAATGTCCAGCCTCACTTAAGAATTTCGACATCACTATAGATATAAAAGCTTGTATCAGAAATCCATATAATTCATCTGCTTTTGAAAAATCAATTAACCGTACTGGTAAACTAGAAAATACTTTTACGCCCTAAGAAAAAAGGCTAAATCATTAAATGGTTAAATGGTTGTCATGCTATGTATAGGTTGGCAAGCAGCATAAAAACCTTTAAGCCAAACCAATATGGACAATATGACAGTGCTATTCAAACAGAAAATGTGACACTTCAAATAACCAATGTTGGAGAATAAATACTTAGAGTCACAGCCAAACTGCACCAGACAATAACAACATTCAAATAAATGCATGACCAAGTAACAACCGAGGGGCATAAAGATCGGATAGAATACAACGCTTAAAATCCCAAAAAGAATGATCACCTAAACTTTTCTAAAGGTGCTAAATTTGTAGCATGGTTGGGTTGCTCCATTGCAACCTGGGTGACCAGGTTTCAAATCTTGGAAACAGCCTCTCTGCATGTGCAGGGGTAAGGTTGCATACATCTGTCCCTCCCCAGACCCTGCACTGGCAGGAGACTCATGCACTGGGCTACCCTTCACACTCATACTTTCACCATTTCAAAAACTACTTTGACAGAGTGTTGTTGATCAGAATAATTGTGGCATGATATTTTTAACTTCAAATGAATCATCCACATGTTTACTTGTGTAAAATTTATCAGCAAGGAAACAGAAATATGTAAGTGATCAATATGGATAAATCTAAAGTACTTCTTTTACCATGCAAATTGTAAACAATTCACCCAATTAAAAAAGGCAAGAATAAAGAGACCAGCTTTGTGTTGTTATTTCTTAAAGTTTGACCTCTCTTAATAGGAACTACAATAGCTAGGAACAAACAGAGTGGCATGCCATAACCACTTTACCAAGTCCAGAATACAAGGAATTGGAATCAGATCATCAAAATAGTATGGAGAGAACCTTGGAAAGGGTCGGACCCAATCTTCTCATAAGATTATCTAGATGTTCCAATTGATCACCCTGTAGAAATAAGCAGAAGCAGCAGCATATGTTAAACCCAATTTAAAGGTGGGTGGGTGTGGGTGTGGTTGTGGGTGCGTGTGTGTGTGTGTGTGTGTGTGGGGGGGGGGGGGGGGGGGGGGGAGAAAAGGGGAACTAATCGAGTAAAACTCAGCACCTCTGATTTAGTCCCAGAATTACCATGGTCCAATGCATCAAAATTTCCAACGCCCTTCTGGTTATCAGCCAATACAAGAAACTTAGATGGGAAAAAGGAAAAAAAATAATTAAGTGCAACATAGAATATAACTCAACAACGCCATCAAATCAACAGAAAGATACTCACAGAATAATGACTTTGATATTCAGTTGCATATCCTGCAAAATAGAATAACAGCACGTCAATATCTTGATTGCAATATCAAAATCGGAGTAGCAATGAACCCCGACATTGAAGTGATGGAAAATCCAATAAGCAGAAAATCTTAAATATCCTTGATTATGAAACATAACCAGGATTCTAACAGCAAAGATTATTGACATAACAGAAGTGGATCGACCAAGTAGCAGTGTGTTTGGTTTGATGGAAGAGAGAGAGAGAGAGAGAGAGAGAGAGAGAGAGACAGAATTTTTTAATTATTTTCTACTAAACCGAACATAGCATCGGGAAAAAAACATTGTTGAAAATAGAAATTCCATAACCCATTGAAGAGATATAGAAATGGGGGCCTGTGAGACACCGAACGAGATCTAGGAATATTAACAACCATTGTAAAGGAAAAAGAAAGGAGGAATGATCCTACCAGCCAGAAAATATATAAAAATACAAATAACTAAAGCAGCTCAGTAGATATGGAACTAAATTAGGGAAAATGTATTAACTAAAAACAGCCTAAAGCACCTATGTACAAGCCTGATCCTAGAGAATTTGATGTGAAAGATCTAGGATAGGAAAGGAAAATGAAGAAAAGGTGAGGAAATGAAGTGAGGAGAATAGATCTAAAGATTCTAGGGTTTGGTGAAATACCAGAGGAGTGAAAACCGTTGTGGAGGCCAAGCAAGAAAACCAAGGGAACCAGCATCGAGAGTATGACGAGACCCAGCACTGCAACCACAAGTCCTCTCCATCCCCTCTTCGTAGGAAGGGAGCCACCACCCTTCATCTCCTCCTCTCCCTACCTACTTAGAAGTCATGAAGTAACCATAATTTTGCACACTGTACACCTCCATATGCTCTCTCTCTCTCTCTCTAAATTTGATATCTATTAGTATTATTGTCTATTGTTTTTAACCAGCGGGCTTCATAAACTAATCACGCACCCGTACCCATGGGAACTGGGAAGTACGAAGGATGAGATGCCTCGAATCTCATATTTCATCCATCCAATGCTTGCTTTACTGTAGCATTTCTTCACCTCTTTAGAATTTAGACTTCAGAATAAAACCTTTGCAAATTGGGCGATTCCTTAGATATGATAAGCCCAATAGTCATAACAATTTAGCGATAGATTTTCAAGAAAAAATGACCATGCTTCCAATACTTGTTTTTCACAAAAAAAAAATGCTTAATACTATGCTCTTGGGAAAGGTTTTCATCACCATTTTTCATGTATGTGCGCTAGGTAAGCACTATATAGGATATACATCAGTCAATCGTTAGAGGAAACGATGGGGTCCCGATTTTCGAGGCAATGCCTGATTTTTTAATAATCAAATGAACCAAACAATGAGATACATGGGTGTTTGTTGAAACTCTTATGTGGATCCAATGTGGCACCGTTTTTTTAAAAAACGGCCACAGTTCCAAACATCCCCTTAGAGGGGCTGAGCCAAGACCAATATACCAATGATAAATCTCAGCCCAATCCGGAAATCAAATTGGGGCACTAAGTTTCCCAAACTAAGACCAAGGATCGAAAAGGTGTAGTTGCTACCTAGTCTCCAAGGGTCTAAAAGGTAACATACTCCATATTGAAATTACTAACTACCAATTATGGTGAAGGTGATAGTTAATTTGTTGGGGCTCTAAACGGTTTCAAGGAAGCCCATCGTAGAAGATGCTTTACATCGAATCATAAAATGTGATCATTTGAGTTTCGAAAAATGTGACAAGAAAAGTCGAGTTTTACATTGATTTTATTGATATAGAATTTACACTGATAATCGATGTAAAACTCTACTTTAGATTATGTTTTACATTGATTTATGACATAAAACTTCACTCCATCCAAACGCAGAGTAGAGTTTTACAACGATCCTAATTTACACTCCTTCTAAATGCCAAAAAAATTGAATCGGCGTAAATATTTACATCGTTTTTTATTTATATCACTTCCAAACGCAACCTCAGGGGTGAAATTTATGTGGTCTCGAGTTGGACTTCTAACACAATTTGAATTGGCATCGCCCAAAGCTCGAGTCCAATTATTAATATAGTAAAATCACTGTTTAGAAAATCAGACTGAATCAATTTGGTCTGGTCGATTGAATCATGACTCGAGATTTTGACTTGTTCAATCTTATCCCAACAACCACCTTTGCTAAAAATTGGTGAAAACTAGTTGATCAACTAGGTTAATCAAAAAACCGATGAACCTGTCCTGGTTACATGAAATTGCATTGGTCTTTAACCAATTGAAATTTTAAAATGTGTTCAATAGGATTTAAACCCATGACTCCTTATTTCCATATATTGATTAGTTTCTATGTGACACATCTTTTTACATGGGCTATTAGCTTTAGAAGTTCGACAACTTGCATTTTTGTCTTCTCCCATTTAGTTAGAAAAAGATCTAGCTACCAAAAGATATAGCCCCGAAAAAGGCATGAAAAACCCATTTTGGGCTATTTTCGAGAAGCTCCAAATGGAGCTTTTCGTTCTTCTTTTTGCTTCATCTTCGTGCGAAAAGATGCATGGAAAGGCGTGCCTCCACCAAATGGTTTGTGGGCTATCAAGATCTTTATGCAAAAAGCTTACATCATCTTTTGGTTGTCAGATATTCTAAAAGATTTTTCAAAAAAGACTTGCCAAATAGCACATTAATTATCATTAGTCCATTAATTAATGACTCCTTATGATACATATTACTTTATTATGCATGTATTTTAAAGAAAATGTAAACTAAGAGTATGTATGTATATGCCATGTCATTGTCATCACAATTCAACCCTAGTTGATGCTCTAACTCACGAGCCTCTCTCTCTCTCTCCCTTCTTCAGTTTTTATGCTTGGTTGGTTCCTTGAACATTGAATAAAATTAATAATGGCCCAATTACAAATGTCATTACATTCCTACTTATGTGATCATTGTGAGCTTTGAGAAGCTTATAGTCGACTCGACTCAAAAAGATTAAGTCACCACCAATTTTTTTCAGAGGATATGGGCCATCATTTTCAACTTAGAAGTAGTGACTCCATTCCCTAAGGGATAAACACTTAAACGAAATATCCCTAATTCCAAGGATTAGTAGAGAAAAGGTGTTAGGCACCCCTTTCTCCAAGCCATTGTAGCTACCCAATACGATAATTCTTCAGACCCAATTTCTAACAAAAGAGCTAATAAGAATGATTATTAAGAATTCTTAAAATTTGGTGAAAATGTCCTTAATTTCTCCCATAACTGATTTGAGGTGATGTTATCGGGACTTAGGTACTAATTTCCTTAAGACCCTCTCCTCCCTACCTTGTTTTTCTCAATCTGGAGGAAACAGGGAATGTGAGTTCTCCATGGTTTCAAGACTTTGAGGAACCTAAAACCACACTAAAAAACAAAGACTATGAATTTAAGTTAAATAGTATAATGAAAGGCTTACCTCTCACATGCAACTTTGATAAGAGTGTTCCAACAATTGAGATAGGTTAGAATGAAGCTTGGACAAGCAACTGAGTAGGAGAGTGCTTCTAGTTACCAATCTTTAGTTTGAACATAGGAGAGGCAAAATTGAAGCTTTAAGGCTTAAGTGTTTGGAGATTTCTAACAAATATAGGCTTTATAAAGGCAAGAGATGCTTTTTATGTCTCTCCCTTTCTTCAATCTTGAGTTGGGCCTCTATTTATAAAGAAAGGGGGGAAATGTTCAAATATCACCCAATCAGAGAGTATGTGCTTTAAGAATGTTTTTTCATTAAAATAGGTAAAGAAAAAATGTGCTCAAACAAGCTTTCCTCTTTAGTGAAATGATTCTCTTTGATTTGATATTGATTTTCACAGGTTTTGTGCATCCAATGGGAGATTGGGGTGTACCTATCATTGCATTCTCGTATTTGGGGTTGTCAGTGGCATAAAATGTAAAATTCACTTAACCATCAATGTCAGTTTGTATTTTCTTTGACTTTAAGTGGGTTATCTTTGGGTTTTAGTTTTTTTTTTAAGTCTATTTGGCTTAACTGTATTGGTCTAGGTGCTTTAACAGGTCAAGTAAGGGGTTGATGTCAACCCCCATCCTCTTGAATTCATATGTTGGGACAATTGATGTGGTGGTTTAATCTAGTGCATTGAAACGAAATCATTTTACTTTAATAGTCAAATGACTGAATGAGGTTGTGAAATTTGATGTGCTGGGGTTTTTTCAACTGTAGACTTGAATTAAGGAGAAAAAGTCAAGTGAATGGTTCTAATTTAAGAAATAATTTATTGATCTTAATCATTTGGCTTTAATTATTTTGTATTGTTTAAATCAAATCTTGTTTTTTTAATGGTTAAACGAAGGAGTTAAGTTATTAAATTTAGCATACTTGGGTTTTTTGGGTCTCTAAAGATGATGTTGAGGTCTAGTTAGTCAAACAAATATTGGATGGTGGAGATCTATGGGTGATATGCTCTAATAATAAGATTTACTAAAGCAAAATCTTAACTTAATGGAGGGTCAAATGATGGAATTTTAATATCAAATTTGGTGGATAGACATGAATTAAGATGATGAATCATATGTAAGGTTCAAATTTAAGAAAGAATTTATTTATCTTGGTTGCTTGGCTCTAATTATTTTGGGTCATTGAAATGGAATCTTGGTATTTTCAATGTTGATCATCGTAGATTTGAGGTGGGGTTAGGGAGTTGAGTGTATTCTAGTGACCTTGCAAAAATGAATGTGTTGGGTTTGACTTTGTAGAGTCAAGGTTATTAATGTTGTATAGATCAAGACCACTAGAGAAGAGGTTGGTGCGATGAACAACAAATCTCCAAGATTTGGTGATGAAATTTAACGTGTAACTAAGTTATAGATTTTTAAGTCTAGGGATTATGTTTGATGTTGATATCAAGGTTATTATTGTCATCTAGATTGTACCAAAATAGAGGATTTTGGGTTTTGGTAAGTTAACTTGGTTATGCTTTCAAGTTTTGAGGTTTAAATGGAGGGGTTAAGAAGGTAGCATGGATGGAGCAAACAAAAATTGGGTGTTGACAATCATTTATAACTTAGCCCAATCCGAACAAACCTATAAATTTTTTTGGCTCAAGCAATTATTTTCTTTTGAGTTATGTCTTGTTTGGATATGCATCAAACCCATACATAATACAACTACATCCGCATTTTCTTATTATGCTAGACTTTGGATTTAATCCACAACCATCTTATTGTGTTTAAAATAACCAAAAAATTAAAAAATCTACAAAAATAATATTTGAAGTATATATGTATAAAAAATGTATATAAATATAAAATATTAAATTTATCATTTATAAACTTTATATAATTATACATAATATATGTATGCATAAGTATACTACATATATACTAATATACATAAGATAATAAATTTTTATTAGTCGAGCACCGATCATCGGCCACTACCATCTCTTTCACCACTGCTCAAATTAAAACTCAATGCCTCAAGGCCCTCAACAGTCCAACATCAGTGGTCGTTGTGCTGCAACAGTCCCGCATCACCAGCCTACACTGCTCACTACCATCGCATTTGCACCATCTAGAACCCACAACTGCCATCATCACACATTCACACTTAGCCCACTGCCTGGCACCCACGACTACTGTCGTCAATCCCCTACCTCTTTTCTCAAGCTAATCACTTTGCTTTTCTTTGCAAACTCAGTCATTTAAGATTCTAGGCTACATGCTAGTCGAATTTGAATCATTTCAAATATTTGATTTAATAATCAAATTCGAATTCGAATTGATACATTTGATATTCGTCAAATATCAAATCGAATTCGAATATTATTTTTTATAATCAATTTCGAATTCGAATCTAACCTGATTTGATTCGAATTCAATCCATTTATAAACCTACTCATGGGTGCAACTTGAGTGGACTGGGTCAGGTTGAGGATTAACCCAAATCCAACTTGAAGTCTTAAACCTCAAGCTCTAGCTTAGATTGCTTTACTTATGACTAAAAAAGTTAATCTATAGATGCACTTAATCATGACTACAACCCAATTTCATATATTTACTAATATTTACAAAAAGAAATTCTAACATTTAACCATTAATGAATAAAATAGAACACTAATAGATAACATGGAAAGATTATTTTATTAAGTAATTAGTAGTAAGCTATTATTTTTGGTTAAAAATTATTAATATAATTAATCTAAATTACTAAATTACTAAATTATTTTTGTAACAAAATACTAAAATAAAGATTAGTTATTTTAAACAACAATATTACATTTCTTCTTTATAATAGTCATCGATTTCTATTGTTTCACTTTCTCTTCTTAAATCAAACCAAACTAAATTGCATCTCCACTATTGCAGTTCTGAAGCTTAGTTCATAGGGCTTGGGTTACGATTTAAACCCATTGAAAATTTAATTAATCCCTTACCCAACATGATCCAAGTTGCACCTTATACCAACTAGACCTGTTCATGGGTTGAGTAGCTTGATGGCCTGGTCTGGCCTAATCTAAGTCCGACTTGGATAGGGTTTCAGGCCTGTAGGTCTCGGGCCTAAAATACAAACCAGCCTTGGGACTTCTCAGAAAATCTCATCTCTAGCCCAAGCCCAACTTGATAATGTATATTATATAATAAAAATATATTTATATAATAAATAAATATATATATATATATAATGTTTTTTCTTTACCATTTTCTCTTTTTTCAACTAATAGTGAGATCTTTCATTACTTTTTTAGGTTTTGAGGTCTTTTAATATAAATGGAAAAAATTTCAATTGAATAAAAAGGAAACACATATTTTTTATAAAATTTTGGATAGGTTCGGGCTCGGGCCTGAGCTTCGGGCTTTATATGAGGGTTTGGGCTTAGTCTTAAGACCTAGGCCTGATGGTCGGGCCGGGCTCGGGCTTCAGCCTGAGCATATTCTGTTAATATAGAGGCAAATATCAGCCTGGCCCCGACCTGTGAACAGGTTTAATACCAATACAAGCAATAGCTTGGAGGAAAATATTAAGGCCACCCAAATGCAAACTGTATAGCGAGGTTCCAGAGTTTATACTTTGAATCTCCTCGATATATACTTGTTAATTGGATTAAAGACCTTGTTGTGTCTATGTCTGTATCTAACTAGCAAATTTAGTTATAAATACTTATCTATGTATATAATAGAAATGGTAGTGTGTAGAGACCAAGGATCTATCACTACAAGCCCCACATAGAGTATAATAAAGCATGGGTATAAATTAGATGGGTTGGGTGGGGTTAAGGGCCAATGCTGGAGCAACCTTGAACAAGAACCTTGGCTTGGAACAAGATTGATGTCAAAACCTAAATTTTTCAACCCAAATATATCCAAAATCCTATTCAATCCCAAGTGTTTGCATGGGTTTTCTTACATGGTTGGAAGGTGATGAAGGATGATTTGACCTGATCTATGAAACGACGACACTGATCCGACATAAGCGACAGCTCAGCATTGCGGCCCGGTACAGCTAAGTAACGGGCCCATAAAGCAGCTCGCCATGACGAAAGCTCCAGGTTCCCCGAGCTACCCCCAAAGGGATATTCCAAGGCAACTTCAGCTCGCAAGCTAAGAAAACTAGCTCACCCAAACTCCCAAGCAAACAAGTCATCCCGAGGACTAATTCTACTAAGAGTACTCCTAAAGTATTCCGAGCTCACTGCAAAGTAGCTCGTGAGTGGGTTGCACGAGCATTCCACAGGAAGCTTCTATCTGACTGGCCGTACCAATCAGATTATGCCATATCCCTTACTGACGGCGTAGTCCTTGTCCTTTCGACAGTCTGCGCCCACGTCTCTCAGTAGGCGGAGGCGTGCCTGTCACTTTGGGGACGTGTCACTCGCCCAGGTAAGGAGTACGTCACAACGGCCACCTGCGCAGCCCTGGAAGATAGCAGCTGTGGCAGGGGGCCCAGTGGCGGTTGTGCCCGATCTCCCAAAGAGCGCTCCTATAAAATCCCTCAGGGCAAACGAGAAACTTCTTGAAACCTCCAATCTCTCGAGTTCAAGAAAATAGCGCGACCTCCACTCTTAGCCTTCATTTTTTCCCTTTACTTCTCATACACAGTACTAACTTAAGCATCGGAGTATTCCCGCCGGGTAAATCCCCGGGAATCTTTCCTTTCATCTTCTCAGGTGTCGTTCGTTGCCAGCAAGGAGCCAGTTAGCGATCAGCTAGGAGTTCCCGGATTGCGCTACATCATTTGGCGCTGTCTGTGGGAAATGCTTCAAAAGGCCCTTCCCTTTAAACTCTTTCAGTTCCTTCTTCTTCCTTGAAACAATCCAACATTCATGGCTTCCCCTAGCAACGTCGGTCGAAGCACGGAAATGGATAACTCTAGGGAACAACCCAGCTTCCTACTGTCTGTATCAGATAGTTCATCGTCCCCCTCTTAGCGGACGGAATCCCCAGCTCGAACGTGCCTCTCACAATGGCACCTGTCATGGCCCCACTCCCTACTACAATTGGAATGACGTTCACTGAACCTTCAGTTGTGCCCTCAGTGGCCAGCCCGAACCAGCTGGAGGACCTCATGCAGTGCATGAGAGCCATGCAGGCCCAAATGCAACAGTTCCAACAACTTCAGCTCTATCAACAGCACGTGCTGCACCATGTCTCCCAGTACTAGTATCAACAGCAGTTGCCCCAACCTCAGCTCCAGCCACAGCACCTGGCTTCGCAGCAAGCCAAGTCTCGCCGCTAGAGTGAACACTCTAGCCAAGGAGAGGCCTCCCAAAATCTCCCAAAAAACCAAGCCTCCCCCCATGGCAGACAGGAGAGACCGGTTACCCCGATCTCGCTGTGGGCGGACAGGTTGGGATGACCCCAGCTTGGCAGGTCAACGTTGCCCCGACAGTCAAAGTTTGGAAACCCGATCCTTGAGAACCAGTTCGAAATCCTAGCAGCAGACTCCAAGTAGGCCCCTTCTATCTGTAGTCATCACCAACAGACTGGGCTACCCCCAACGCAAACCGTTCTGGATAGCGCAGAGGTGAGCAGCATGAACGTCGAGCCCGTCAGGAAGCAGAGGCGCCGATGCCAAGCTTGCCGATCTGTCACCCACGGTTTGCCTGAGCTCATGGGCAAAGAAGAGGTAGGCTCGGCTGAAGCCAAAGCTCCCCTCCTCTCAGTTCTGTCCCCCTGTCTTCCGAACTCGTTCGACCCGAGTGATCATGTAGATGCCTTTCAGTCACAGATGCACCTGACGTGAGCCAGTGAGTCGTGCATGTGCGTGGCCTTCTCCACTATGTTCAGGGGAGCAACCCGCACATGGTATCGGAACTTGGCACCTGGGTCAATAAGAAGTTGGGCGCAGTTCGCATAAGCCTTCATGTCCCACTTCGTCACCAGCAAGCGATGCCTGCGAACTGAAGAAAGCATCTTTAACGTAGCACAAAGGGAGGGAGAGTCCATTAGGAGCTATATCAAGCGGTTCAACGACGCTTGTATGCAGATACCACGCCTGGAGCTTGCCGTATGCCTTGCAACAACCAAGAAGGGCGTGAAGCACAAAGAGTTCAAGTGGCACATGGTCGTCAACCAACCCGCGACCATAACCGAGTTTCTAAAACTTGCAGATAAGTTCATAGCCACCGAAGAGGAGATCAACCAGAAGGGTGAGGGCGCACCCGAAAAAAGAAAGAGAGAAGAACCTCCCAGTCAAGAGGACACCCAAAGAAAAAAAGAAACAACTCGGGGTGCAAAGCCGGATCAGCTGTTCCGAGCTCCTACTCCGGACCGAGCTGATTACACTCCACTGAACGCAAAGCGGGCTGAAATTCTGATGGCGATCAAGGATGTCCCGTACGTGAAGTGGCCACCCCGTCTGAGGGGGAATCCCAATGATAGAAATAAGAATCTGTATTATAGCTTTCATAAAGACCACGATCACAGTACCGAGAGTTGTAAAAACCTCCACGACGAGATAGAGGAGCTCATCCGTTGTGAATATTTGAGAAACTTTCTACAAAATAATAATAATAATAATAGTAATAGAACATGTCGGCAAGGGGAGCATGGTAAGGATGCTCTCGAGTCCAGGAACAGGCCGGTTGAACAATCGTAGAGGTAGCCTCCAGAGGAGAGGCTAGTTCGGGGGACCATCCACGTGATAGTGGAAGGTTCAGTCGTTGCGGGTTGCACTTCAGCGGCAGCTCAGACATCGGTTCGTGAGGTCACCTGGGAGGAGCAGAACTCCCCAAATCGGCCAAGAATAGAAGAGTCAATTTTCTTCACAGAAGACGATGCGTGAGGGGTCCATTACCCCCACGACTACGTGCTCGTGATAAAGTTGAGAATCAACGACTTTGAGGTCAAGCGCGTACTCGCCGACTCAGGCAGCTCGACTGACATACTTTTCAAATCTGCGTTTGACCAGCTCCAGTTGCAGAGAAGCGACCTGAAGCCCGCAGACACTCCTTTGGTAGGCTTCAGCGGAGAAAAAGTCCAACCCTTTGGGAAAATAACAGTACCTGTAAAGGTCGGCACGTGGCCTTGTGTGGTCAGATTCGGGCACAACTTCCTGGTGGTAGCGACCCCCTCGCCCTACAACGCCATAGTAGGTCGACCGATCACCCATGTCCTATGGGTGATGGTCTCCACTTACCATTTGGCTATGAAGTTCCCAACAGACTTCGGTGTGGGAGTAGTGCGGGGCGACCAGCTCGAGTCCCGCAAGTGCTACGTTGCCGCCCTGAAGAGGAAAACCAAAGTGGGCGACAACCTCGAATTGGAGTGACCCACGAAGCAAGGCGAAGAGCGAGCCACACCCATGGAAGAAACAGTGGCGGTCTCGGCCTCAGCAGTAGACCCAACTCGGACGCTTCAGATCGGCGCTTCCGTCCAGGAGCCCCTACGATCCGAACTGGTAAGCTTTTTACTTCAAAATTTAGATATTTTTGCATGGTCCGCGGCAGAAATGCTTGGTATAGACCCCTGACTCATAACTCACAAGCTGAACACTGATCCTGTAGTTAGGCCTATTAGACAGAAGAAACACAACCTAGCCCCGGAACGGTGGAAAGCGGTCGATGAGGAAGTCGAGAAGCTCCTCGCAGCGGACTTCATAAGAGAAGTCCAATACCCGAGCTCGGAAGCTAACCCCGTCCTGGTAAAGAAGGCCGACGACAAGTGGCGCATGTGCGTCGACTACACTGACATGGTCGTCAAAACTCAGGGCATGAATTGCCCGAAAGACTACTTCCCGCTCCCCTGACCATCTGGTGGACGCGACCTCAGGGCATGAATTGCTAAGTTTCTTGGACGCTTATTCAGGCTATAACCAAATCAAGATGGACCTGGCAGACGAAGAAAAGACTGCCTTCATCACGGAGTTCGGCCTTTACTACTACAAGGTTATGCCTTTCGGGTTGAAAAACGCAGGGGCAACCTTTCAGAGGCTTGTAAATAAATCATTTGCACCATTAATCGACAGAAAAGTAGAATGCTATGTGGACGACATGGTCGTCAAAACTCAATTCTCACATGAATTAATACAAGACTTGCATTCTATTTTTGAAAATTTGCGTAAGTTTAATATGAGACTGAATCCAAACAAGTGCGTGTTCGGTGTAACCTCAGGTAAGTTCCTAGGATGCATCGTTAACCGGTGCGGCATTGAAGCCAACTCGGATAAGGTTAAGACCATCTTGGACATAAAACCACCCCGAAAGATGAAGAAAGTTCAAAGGTTGAATGGCTGCATAGCCACCGTAAGCCGTTTCATGTCTAAATCGGCAGACCGCTGTCTGCCATTCTTTAAGGCAATAAAGAGCAAAGGGTTTGAATGGACCCAAGATTGCCAGCTCATGTTCGACGAGCTCAAAGAATACCTTACTAGCGTGCTGACCTTAACCCGACCCAACAGGGTGATGTTTTAGAACTCTATCTCTCAATGAGCGACGAGGTGGTCAGTTCGGTACTAATAAAGAAAGTAGATCGGGTCCAACGACCCATCTATTATGTTAGTAAAGTATTGCAAGGAGCAGAAACGAGATACCCGGAGATGGAAAAGCTAGCATACGCATTGATAATTGCAGCTTGGCAGCTCCGCCCGTACTTCCAAGCTCATACTGTTATCGTCCTTACCCACAAACCTTTGAGGCAAGTATTGCTTAAGCCCGAGGTCTCTGGTCGGTTGACGAAGTGGGCCATTGAGCTCAGCGAGTACGACCTCCAGTACAAGCCACAAACTGCCATTAAGGCCCAAGCCTTAGCAGATTTCATAGCCGAATGCACATTCAGCTCTGAAGTTCCCAGTCCGGTTGAGCGCGAGGCTCCCACCTCGGGTGAGCACGAAGCTCCCGGATTGGTCGAGTTCGAACCTCGTGAAGTAGTAGCCAGTGTGGCACCTCTCCTAGCTCGGCCAACCGTGAGCTGGGAGGAGGAGTCCTGGATCCTTCACGTAGATGGCTCCTCGAACCAATAGGGCAGCAGTGCCGGAATAGTTCTGCACGACCCAAGCAGCATGAAACTAGAGTACGCGCTATGCTTCGAGTTCAAGGCATCCAACAATGAAGTAGAATACGAGGCGCTGATAGCCGGACTAACCTTAGCTAGAGAAGTAAAAGCCAAACACATTGTTATCTACAGTGACTCCTAGCTCGTAGTCAACCAGGTCACGGGCGAATATGAAGCTTGCGAGCCGACCATGGTCGCCTACTTAGCCAAAGTCAGAGAGGCCCTGCTCAACTTCCAGTCATTCCAGTCACACTTCATCAGATGGATCCCTAGGTTGGAGAACGCCGTGGCCGATGCCCTGTCCAAGTTAGCTAGCACTAGCGACATCACAATGAGAACCATGTACTTAGAGGACCTGTCTTGGCCTAGCATTCTCGAGGGGGGGGGGCAGAGGAGGTCGCTCCTGTCGTTCAAGCAGAGCCAAGTTGGATTGGCCCACTCATGAGCTTCTTGTTACATGGGACCCTCCCTGCAGATCGCAATGCAGCCAGAAGGGTGCAACGCCAGGCAGCTAAATATGTTATGATCGACGAGCGGCTATACAGGATATCCTACACGCTCCCATACATGCGTTGCTTGCGACCTACCGAAGTCGAGCTCGTAATCTACGACACTCATGAGGGTCTGTGCTGCAGACACTTGGGGGGTAGGGCCCTTGCCTAGAAAGCGATTCGGCAAGGGTATTATTGGCCAGCAATGAAGACAGACGCCAGTGAACTCGTTAGAAAATGTGACAAATGTCAGAGACATGCCAATATTTACCACCAACCCCCTGCCGACCTCAAGTATCTCACCAACCCGTGGCCCTTTGCGTAGTGGGGCATCGATCTACTCGGGCCATTCCTGCCAGCAACGGGTGGAAGAGAGTTCTTAGTAGTGGCAATGGACTATTTTACCAAGTGCGTAGAAGCCGAGCCCCTTGTGATGATCACAGCCCAAAATGTCCAAAACTTCTTTTGGAAGAACATCGTTTGCCGCTTCGAACTACCTTGGGTATTGATTTCCGACAATGGCAAACAATTTGAGGACATCAAATTTCTAGATTGGTGCCGAAACATGGGGATCCAACAGAGCTTTACTTCAGTTGCGCACCCTCAAGCAAACGGTCAGGCAAAAGTCATGAATAGAGCCATCCTCCGCCGACTAAAGGCACGGCTGGACCAAGCTAAAGGATTGTGGGCAGACGAACTACCTAGTATCCTATGGGCCTACCGAACCACGGAGAAGACCGCTATGAGAGAAACACCCTTCAATCTCACCTACGGCACTGAAGCAGTGATTCCCGCAGAGATCGAAGTACCTACGTTGCACCTGGAAGCATACAACGATCAAACAAACGAAGATGATCTACGTACCAACCTCGACCTACTCGATGAAGTAAGGGACCTCGCGTACATTAGGACCGCAGCCTACTAGCAGAGAGTAGCTCGGTAATATAATGCCAGGGTTAAGAGGTGAAACCTTCGTGTTGGCTACCTGGCCCTTCGTAAAGTTATGGTACCTGAGCCCGGTGCTGGCAAGCTCGGGTCCAACTAGGAAGGTCCTTATCGAGTGAAACGAGTGCTCGGGGAAGGAACATATGAGCTCGAGACCCTCGAAGGGAAACAAGTACCTCGAGCATGGAATATTGTCAACCTGAGGCAATATTATCTGTGAAAATCAAGCAGACCACGGGTCCCTTCCAAAGCCTAAGGGCCAGAATACCGAGCTAACATGACCTCAGCACAAGAAGACCCTAGCTGCCATTTTGGCCTGGGAGAAATCCAGGAGCGGACTACGAGTCCCTCCCAAAGCCTAAGGGCCAGAATACCGAGCTAACATGACCTCGGCACAAGATGACCCCATCTGCCACTTCGGCCTGGGAGAAATCTAGGAGCAGACTACGGGTCCCTCCCAAAGCCTAAGAGCCAAAATACCGAGCTAACATGACCTCGGCATAAGAAGACCCCAACTGCCACTTCGGCCTGGGAGAAATCTAGGAGCGGACTACGGGTCCCTCCCAAAGCCTAAGGGTCAGAATACTGGGCTAATATGACCTCGGTACAACAGGACCTAACTGCCTCTATGACATGGGCAAACTCCGCGAACAGGCCACGAGCCACTCCTTCAGCCCAAGGGCCAAAACACCGAGCTAATAAAGACCTCAGCGTGAAGAAAGGCACCTCAATAGCGAAGGCAAGGTATGAAATATCAAAAGCATAAGCAGCTCGAGTTTAAACCCTACGAAGCGTAGCTTGTCTCGATACGTTGATCGAACTGAGGAATAGCCAACCAATGCTTAGATCGGACATACGTTGTAATCACTCCGCGGTATAACAGAGGGGCATTAAATGTGACAAATTGGGATAACGCCTACCGAAGAGCCCTACTTCAAGTATGTAACTTTAACAGCTCAAATGATGAGATTGCTTTAGTAAAAATAAAGGGAGTTCATCGTACTCAGAAGAAGGAAAAAACTTTCATTGACAAAAAAAATGACAAGTGCAGTAATCGAGCTAAACAGCTCGGGAAAGGTTTGATCATCATAGGGCACATCCGCCCAATCGAAAACTTGTGAAAGACCGGGTTTACGGCACCCGGAAGCCAAAGAAGCCCAGAGAAATGCCACCTCAAGAATCCGCCTCCTCATCCTTCAGAGAATCAGGCTCCTCTTCATCCGCTTGGTCCGCTGTCTCAAGAGATAGACCCTTCATAGTAATGCCGTCGAGGTTGAGCCCGAAGAACTTCTTCCGAACCAGCCACCGGCAGAGCTTAAACCCTGAGCGGTACAAACCCGAACCATACTCTGCCTGGAGGTCATGAAATTCCTGGGAGTCTTTAAAATCCCAATCCGCTTTCTCTCGCTCAGCCTCCACCATCTGATCAAAGTTTCGGGTCCGATTCAGAAGAGTGGACTCCAAGTCTCGCACCTACTACCTGAGAAGCTCCCTGTCCCCCGCCATCCTTGATGATTCCTCCCTATAGCATGCACTCTCTTTAGTAAGCTGAGCGATTTAAGCTTCCTGGTCATGGATTAGCAGCTCCTGATACTCGCTCCCCTTGCGGGTGTGATGGAGCTCGCCCCGGATCCGGTCGAGCTCGACCTGAAGCTTCTGGTTGGCAGCACGCTGGTCGAGGGCATCGACACGATGGATGCGTGTTTGGAGAGCCATGGCATGGATGGCAGAATTTTACCTATCGGCGAAAAAGAAAGATCAAAAGATAGTGGAAAAGGGAAAAACAAGAGAGGAAGAGGGAAAAAGGTCACTTACCACCATGCAGTGAGCAGAGGCGAACGCGGATAGATCCCCGGGTTTCATGTTTCCCCACTGAGCGATTTCATCATTAGTAATTGCCTTCCTACTCTGGCGAGCTACCAGATAATCATTTACCCCTTCCCAGTTTCCCACTAGGAATCGGGGGTAAGGACAGGGCTGAAAGGGGTTAAAGGGTACCTCCCCTGGCTGAGGGAGCTCGCTTCCCCTAGGGTTAGTCCCGCTAGTCCCCTCAGGAGGGGGAATTGGAATCTTGGGCGAAGGAGAGGGCAGGACCGACTCGGTAGACCTGAACTCAGTGCTTCCTGAAGGCGGGGTTCGGTCGGGGTGCGTCCTCTTCACTTGGCGTCTCTGGCTGCTCGAGAGAAGGCGGTGCGAATCGGCACTAAACATGATGCCTGCCACAAGACCACAAGGTATTAGTCCAACAATAAACAAAATGCATGTGTACACAAGTCACAAGGTACTACGCGACCTAAAAGACCGGCCTACCCGGGCTCAAGCCTGCTTGCACGAGCTTCTCCTCGGCTAAGTAGTCCGAGCAATGGAAGCCTACTGACGCCCAGGACAGCATCGTTTTCCGAGTCTCATGGTCCAGCTCGGCCCCGGGGTCCTGGATAGTGCCCCTCCAAGCAGTGGGAAAGGGCCACCCCTCGGGGTAACAGACTACAAAGTAGTCCCGCTTCCCGGCGGGGATCTTATTCAGCAGCTCGTATAAGAGCTTATAGCCGCGACGAGGGGAGAGGTAATAAAAGCGCCTCTCCAGAGGAACCCCAAGAGCAGCATTATTTATACAAAGGATAGAGGCAAAAATATCAAGTTCCAAAGGAAGGCAATACTCGTGACACAGGGATATAGTCCCAACCATGTTCCGAATAGCGTTGGAATGAAGCTGGTCAATTGTGACATTGAAATGATTCAACACCTCCACTATCAAGGGGTGCAGGGGGAGACGTAAGCCAGCCTCGAGCTGTTCTTGAAAGATCACTATATCATTGGGACCATGCTCCCGGTGGAAGTTGCCAGTAGGGAGGCTGTAAACCAGGTCTCTAGCGGATCAGAGACCTGAGTCTCTCTGCTGTCATTAAGGAAGGGCCAAAGGTATCAGGCTCCCTTCCCCTAGAAGTAGATGCCATATCGCCAGAGACTTCCCGAGCCTCCGGGATATGCTCCCAGGCTCCTCCCAAGCTCGAGGGAGCATCATCATCCTAGCTATCGCCCTTGTGATAGGTATGGCGTGGGTACCCAGACATGGCTGATGGCTATTGGGACTCACCAGAGTAAGATGGAACGGAGCAGACTGAGGAACTCGAGTAGGCTTGGTGAAGTACGCGGCCTCAGAATCCAAAAGATGGCGTGGAGGAAGATAGGGCCCGAGGGGGGCCCCCTATTTATTGCCCCTGTCCTTTCAAATTGACGGCCTGGATCAAAGCAGATCCAACGGTCCCAGGTATCCTGACTACACGCCTTCTGAAAACAGAAGGCGATTGGCGACACATCTTCCATGATTAAGGTAGTCGCAGCCGCACGAAATTCGAAATTAAAGGCCACCTCAGCACGTTTTCGGAATTCAAAAAGTCAGGAAAGTCAGAAGATCTCTTGATTCCCAGAAATGCATTTGATGAGGGTAGTCAATCAAGTTTGAATTTCGGTCAAATCAGTCCATCGCGCTTCATAAACTTCCCGTGCTAAGGTGATACTCTTAGCCCGAGGAGTGGAGAGCAATTGGTGAAGGATGATTTGACCCGATCTATGAAATGGCGACACGTGGACATTGACCCGACGTAAGCGACAGCTCAACATTGCGGCCTGGTACAACTAAGTAATGGGACCATAAAGTAGCTCGCCACGACGAAAGCTTCGGGTTCCCCAAGCTACCCCCAAAGGGATATTCCGAGGCAACTTCAGCTCGCAAGATAAGAAAACCAGCTCGCCCGAAACCCAAGTAGACAAGCCATCCCGAGGACTAATTCTACTAAGGGTAGTCCTGAAGTATTCCGAGCTCGATGCAGCTCGCGAGTGGGTTGCACGAGCATTCCACAGGAAGCTTCTATTTGACAGGCCGTACCAATCAGACTGCGCCATGTCCCTTACTGACGGCACAGTCCTTGTCCTTTTGATAGTCCCACATCTCTTAGTAGGCAGAGGCGTGCCTGTCACTTTGGGGATGTGTCACTCACCCGGGTAAGGAGTACGTCACAATGGCCACCTGCGCAGCCCTGGCAGGTAACGGGTGTGATAGGGGGCCCAGTGGTGATTATGCCCGATCTCCCAAAGAACGCTCCTATAAAAGCCCTCAGGGCAGAGGATAAACTTCTTGTTGAAACCTCCAATCTCTTGAGTATAGGAAAATAGTGCGACCTCCACTCTTTCCTTTCATCTTTTCAGGTGCCGTTCGTTGCCAGCAAGGAGCCAGTCAGCAGTCAGCTAAGAGTGCCCGGATCGCGCTACATCAGAAGGCATTAGTTGCAAATTCAATTCAATCCCCCCTCTCTCTCTCTCTCTCTTTATCTATCTCTCTATCTATCTATCTATCTATCTATCTATCTATATATATATATATATATATATATATATATATATATATATATTAATCCACTATATAATTTTATATAGCCCTTAATCCATGGGTTATGTGTCACTTTACTACTTGAAGTATGGAAAATTCAAATCCCCCCATTTGCACAATGCTAACCATTAAGGGTTAAAGGAAAATGACCATATTAACCCCATTAAATCATTGATTTGGCACATGTGACAGAATAAGGCCATGTTTTGGAATGCTTAAAAATAAATGTTTATTTGGGTCGGGACCACATCATTAAGCACCTATTGGTGTTTGAAAAATAAGCCCAAAATAAGTGTTTATTTTAAAAATAATTACTTATTTTTAAACCCAAATTTCCCGCTTTTCTTAAGTGATTATATATGGAACCAAAAATTTCTTGCAGTAGGATTAAGAGGGTGTCGAGGAAGCTTGGATGTATAGGGTCCTTTTTAGTTGTTCTTTTTCTTGTCGGATAGCTGTTATGTGGAAGGATGGCTGGTCGGTTTTTCTTGTTTATGCTCATGATTGCTTTATTTGTTGCCTAGTTTGTGTGGATCCTTGGGATCCATTTGTTGTGGTTTTTGTGCATGCCAAGTGTTCACTGAATGAGCGTAGGACTCTTTGGTCCCACTTATGTCAGTTGCTCAGTTATTTAAATATGCCTTATCTACTTATGGAGGATTTTAATGCCATTAATAGTAATTCTAGAAAGTTAGGTGGGGAGCCCCCAAATATTTACTCCCTCCATGATTTTTCTGACTTTATTAGCTCTACAAATCTCCTTGACATGGGTTAATAGAGAAGGGAATGCCTATTTGTAGGCCAGATTAGACAAATCTCTAGTTAATCCGATTTGGGTTTCCTCTATGCCGATGCAGCCTATCCAACATCTAAATAGGCAATATTTGGATCATTCTCCATTAATTTATAAACTGCAAGAGAATTCTATGACAGGTTCATCCATGTTTCGGTTCCAACAAATGTGGTTGAAGCATGATGGTTTCTTATCAGTTGTGGAACATTCTTGCATGTCTTTTGCACTAAGTAACCCTCTACAAAAGGTGGTATTCAAATTAAAGCGTCTCCATGGTATTCTGTGGGAGTGAATAAAGATGTTTTTGGCAACCTCTTTCAAAAAAAAAAAAAAATTGTAGGATGATGTTTTGAGGGCTGAGGTCACACATTCTAATGAGAATAATGTTTCATGTGAAATATGCAAAAAGTAGGTTACATGATGCTTTGTTGCAAGAGGAGATTTACTAGACAAAAATCGTGGATATAGTGGCTCTTTGACGGTGACAATAACACTAAGTTCTTTCGTACAAAGGTGAAGGCTAAGCGGTAGAGAACTTCATTCCATAACATTCAAGATGCTAATGGAGCTCTTATTACTAATATTAATGTCTTTAAATCTGAAATAGTTAATTACTTCGAGCGGGTTCTCTCATTTGAGGTATGTACGGTTGATGATGAATTTTTGAATATGACTCCTAGCTTGATTTCCCCAGCTGATAACTATCTTTTCTCAGCACTTCCCTCTCTCAAGAAATCAAGGAGACCATTTTTTTTATGAGCTCTCTAAAAAGCTCATAACTAGCTCAAAGGAATGGAGTAGCCATTCATTTTTTTTTAAAGGAAATGGGCCATCATTTTTAGATTTGGAAATTGATTTATTTGTTTTGATAGTGATTTCATTCTTCAATAGGAAAGGCACCTGACCAAGAGATTTTGGATCCCAAGGATTGGGAGAGGGAAGATGTTAGGAACCTCTTTCTTCAAGCTGCTATAACAACCTAATATGAGAGTTGGCTAGGCTCTATTTCATATGAAAAACAACAAAAATAGTTTTTGGGATTTTTGAGATTGTAGAAACATGATCTCAACTTCTATTGAGACCGATTTTGAGGAGATGTTATCAGGTTTTAGGTATTAATTTTCCAAAGACCCTTGCCTCTTTTCCTTTATTCTCAGTCTTAAATAAGTCAAGAACAGTGGTTCTCTAAGGTCTTAGAACTTTCAAATAACCTAAAAAAGACAAACTTGAGCTACAAATGTGGTAAGAGGCTTACCTCTTGTATGTTACATTGTTATTGAGATTCCTATAGCAGAACTTAAAGAAGAGAAAGATTGAATGAGCTTGGAAGAGCTTTCTGATAGTTTGAAGTTTGGGTATGTTGAGCCAGTTTTAGATCTGAAATGTGGTGAGTGGATTCGGAATTTCAAGTTCAAATGTTTGGGGGTTTTCTTGCGAATGGGGCATCTATAGGAGTTGGGAGTACTCATTTGGCTCTTTCTTTTTGTCTTCCTCTCTCTAGATCCTCCTTTCCTTAAGCACTAGTAGGATCAATATTTATAGAGAAGGGAAGGGGAATAGTTATGAAATTTGTCCAATCAAAGGACTGGGGTTTGAAAACAGCTTTTTCACAAAAATGGATAAATATTTTTCAAAGAAAATAGTGTCTGGTCTAGCCTTCTTTTTGGTAAAAGGTTTTCTTTGATTTAGGAGTGATTTTCATGGGTTTTGTGCATTCAATGGGAGATTGGGGCGTGTTGGACGTTGCAGCCCCATATTTGGGCTTGATAATTGAAGGGATAGGAAATCCATCACATGGACACCCAAAGATTGCGGAATAAGGGGGCGAATTTCTAAAAAATTTTCTCTCCCTTCAACTGGGAATCGAATTCCCCATTTAGAAAATCATATTTTCAAGGATCATTCTTGAACCATAAATTAAACCAGATATGAACCAAAAGGAGTAGGGAGAGATAATACCTGATATAGAGAAATAATATCTCTCAATGGAGGTATTCACGCCCAAGGAAGGATCCAAAATCTGCTCCCACTGAAGATGGCACAGAGTAGGGTGGAGCAGAATCAGCAGTGTTCTTCCAAAAGAACTTGATCCTTCTCAAGAATCACCTGGAAGGCTTGTGAATACAATTCCCACCAATCTTTTCTCCAAAAGATTGGAATCAAGATCCAATCTTGATTTCTTCCAAGAACTGGAGATCGAACTGCTGTAGGCGGCGGCTGCAGGAAGGAGGCGGCAAGAGAGTATTTGCAGGGAGCAGAATTCTCTCTGCTGTGATTTCAGCTCTGAAGACAAGACTATTTGTTGCTTGTGATTGTCTGTCTAAAGGTTGTCGCCCCCTCTTCCTTTTATAGACTTAAAGGGATCAGCTCCAAATCCCATTAGGAGTTGCTAACCCAAATCATATTTGGATTAGAAGTCCCTTCAAGATAAGGGATAACCCTTATCTTATCTGTAGATTAGATCAGCCATCTCCTAATCTAATTAGGAAGTTTTCAGATCTAAATCTTATTTAGATCTTGGACTCTCTAAGTGGATAGGGTGTGGGCCCAATCCTATCAACTGATCCATCTCAGAATTCGCCCCTTAAGTGACTAATCAAATTAGCCTAGTTCGAAATGGGCTTAAGGCCCATTTAAGGTTATGTATTCATTTAGCCTTCCAAACTGCTGCCCAGTTGGGCTTTTTTGTATGACGTGGGACCCAAACATTGATCTACACATCAGCCACATGGGTTCAGCCCAGCCTTTGTTACAAGGCTTGGCCGAATACACTGTTATGGACAGTGCACCCCCTGAAACCCATCAGGTGGGCTCTATGAGCCCAACACTTACCCTAAGTGGTCCCTGGGCCAAACCACCTTGTAACACCCAGGGACTGTAGGCAGATGCAAGATTAGCCAATCAGGTATTATCCTCAATGGTTTTACACCTAACCTCTCAGCCCATAATGATCATACACTACCCGACAAGAGAGGACCTCTCCCTCGGCTGCAAGGAACAGTGTTGCACTCTCTCTTATATGGATCTCGGGAATTAAAACCTTTTGCAAATCATTTCGAAACCATAATTTATATACTTTTATATTTCATATAAAATATATTTTGCGAAACAAATCAACAATTGAAATCGACTATCGACAGTCTTGGTTTCCATCAGTGAGAGTGCATTCCTGATCATTACCTTTGTCCGACAAAGGGGCTGATCCTTTCACTATGATCACCCACTCAGGTGAATTCTCAGACTGTCTCAACATACCCAGGTTTTGACCCCCGCTAAGGATCTCACTGATTGGTACATCAAAGATAGCCCAATCCGACACCTAGTGCAGTATCATAATCAAGTTTAGGGGTTGGGTGTAACTTTTCAGTTTTGCCCATCAATCTCCAAGGTCCAGGGCAATACTGGAAATCTGGTCCAATTCAATGGTTCAATTAATTCTACACTGTGTGTGCCTAGGGTCTCATCCCGGTAGTTGAGACAAGCCACCCCAACCGACTTGGTGGCACCACAGTGTCAGCCTTGTCAGGATAGGTCTCCCCAGACCGACCCACTGGCTGTGAACATTCTAAACTAACACGAGTCTCAATAAGTATCCAGTTTAAGGGTATTACACAGAAACATACCAAGGGAAAATGAATCAAATATGCATTTTTATTCATTTACAATAAACTCATAAAGTACATCATTTTGATTGAAGCTAAAGGCATACAAAACTGTTTAATAATAATGACAAAAAATGCAAATTTAATAAACTTTTAAAAGTGGTTTTGTCTCAGTTTTAAGTGGGCTTATTTTTGGGTTTTCGGGCTTTTTAGATCCATTAAGCTCAATTTCATTGGTCCAAGTGTTTGAACAATTCAAGAATGAGTTTGACACCAGCCATCACATTTTTGAGGTTTTATATTGGGACAGATGAGGTGGTGTTTTGATTTGGTGCGTCGCAATGACATCTTTCTAGTTTAATAGTCAAACAAGTAAATTAGGATGTGAAATTTGACGTGTTGAGGTGTTTTGGGACTCTAAACAAAGTGATGAGGTTTGATTGGCCTAATAGTATCTAGACGATGGAAATATATGGCTAACAAATTCAGATCAACGAGATTTGTTAAAATAGAACATTTGCTTGATGAAGGATCAAACAAGGGAATTTTGGGATAAAATTCGATGGGTAGGCATTTTTGAATGTCTTGAATCTGATGGAAGTGATAGTCCATTGATCATAGGTGTGAATTGATAGATTTGGTTTGGGTCAATGGTTTATTGGTTAACGAAATGGTTTGAAATGAAATATCACTTTTTAATGGTCAAATGGAGGAGTTTGGTCATGAAATTTAACGTGATGGGGTTTTTTTGGGTCTCTAAACACAATGGTGAGGTTTGATTAGTCAATTGAAATTCTGAAAATGGATGATAAGCTCTAATCAATAAAATTTGTTGAAATAAGATGTATGTTTGATGGTGGGTTAAAGAGGGGAATTTTAAATTAAAATTTGGTGGATAGGCACAGATTGAGGTGAGTAGTTGAGAAAATGGTTCTGATTTGAGAAGGAAATGGTTAATATAGGTTTTTCTAAATCTAGTTGTGCAGGGTCAATAGAATGGAATTTAGGTGCTTTTGAGGTTGATCGTTGTAGACTTATAGTGAGATTTGCTAGTTGATTGTGTTCTAATGATGTAGAGGTGATGGATGCATTGGATCAAAGCCATTAGAAAGTAAGTTGGCATGATAAATGGTAGATGTGTGACTAATTTATAGTTTCGTAAGTCTGTAGGACATATTTGATTGGATGTCAATGTTAATCTCGAGGTTTTCATTTGTCCAATAAATTGTATCAAAAGAGGAATTTTGGCTTTATAAAGTTCTCAAATTGATTTGGTTGTGATTCCAGATTTTTGGGGTTTGAAATGAGGTTATAAAGTGGTAGGGTGAAGGGACTATGAAAAAATTGGGTGCTAACAGTGGGTTTTGATTTAATTGATGCAATTTGCTTTTTTTTAATGGTGGAGACCTTCTTCTCAGCTATACCTCAACCTATATTTCTCTGGTCCCTAAAGTTAAGATTCTGTCTTCCTTCTTGGATTTTAGGCCTATCCGTGTATGCAACTTTATTAATAAGGTGATTACTAAGATTTTGTGAATAGACTTACCCCCTACTTCACATGTTAGTTCCCCCCATCAAGGGGCCTTTGTGAAAGGAAAAAACATTATGAATAATATTGCATTAGTCCAAAAATTCTTTCAGGAGATTGACTATAAAATAAGCGGGAATAATGTTGCTCTTACGCTAGATATGATGAAGGCATATGATTGTCTGGATTAGAATTTCCTCTTCTTTGTACTCTAGAAGTTTGGTTTTGATGCTCGGTGGATTGATCTTGTTCGAAAAGTTGTTGACAACTGTTGATTTTCTTTGAGCTTTCATGGGTGCTAGGTTGATTTCTTTAACACGGGGTTTAAGGCAAAGGGACCCCTCTCCTCCTATCTCTTTATTTTAGCAGAAGAGGTTCTTAATCGTGATATCTCTAAACTCTTTCACAACTTCCCAGATCTGTAGTATAGAGTCCCTTGGGGCTGTGTTAGTGTTTCTCATTGCTTATGCGCGGTTGACACGATCCTTTTCACTAATGGATCAAAATATGCACTTTAGAAATTAATGCTTTTCCTCTCCAGATATGAATCAACATCTGGACAAATGATTAATAAACGAAAGTGCTTTCTATATCTCTTCTAAAGCCAGTCCCTCACGTTGTTTCATTGTTGCTAATACAACTGGGTTTCATAAACAAGCTTTTCCCTATAAATATCTTGGAGTTCCGATCCATAAAGGCAAAGCTAAGATTGGGAATTTTCTGGAGCTCATACAAAAAAAGTTGAAGCTAAAGTCTACTATTGGCAAGGAAAATTTTTATCTATGAGGGGTAACCTCACATTACTAAAGCATGTGCTGTCTTCCATGCCGATTTATATGATGTTGGCCTTTGACCTCCCAAAAAATCTGCTACATAAATTGGAGAATAAATTCAGGTATTTCCTTTCGAGTGCCTCCGATGACGCCAAGCATGCTTGGGTTAGCTAGGATAAGGTATGTCGGCCGGTTGAGGAAGGTGGCCTTGGGCTCAAAAATTAAAAGACCTGAATCTTCTATTTAGACTTCAAGCTCTTTGGAGGGCCCTAATTGAACAAGGAATTTGGCAATCTTATTGTAGAAGTCGGTTCCTAAACAATGATCATTATAGCAACATCGACTGCTCCAAGGGTTCTTCTATTTGGAAGTTGAACTGCAAATTTATAGATCTGCTCCTTGCAAATTCCAGATGGCTCATTAGATTAGGTATTGTTTCTTTTTGGCATTATAAATGGTGTGATGAGGGCCCTATTGTTAATCATACCACTGAAGCCATAGACACTAATATTCTGGTCAGCGATGTACTTGATGAAAATGGTAATCGGGACTGGTCCAATCTGAATTATTCATTACTTGATGAAATTAAGTCTGCAATAACCTCTTCTGGTATTCTTCTCTCACCCGGTTTGGACAGATGGACATGGGTGCTGAATAATTTAGGTAATTTCACCTATAAATCGGCTTTTGATGTAGTTCAAAATCGTTTTTAGTTGGTTCCTTGGGCGAAGCTTGTTTGGAGCAAAGGCAGCCCCTCCAAAATCTCCTTCTCATGGAGGATTTTGTGTGGGGAATACCGATTGATGTGGGTATTCAGCGTCTTGGCATCCCTTTCCCTTCTGCTTGTGTATGCTGTAATCACGTCTGTTCAAAGCATGGATCATCTTCTTATGGATGGGGTTCTTGCCTCAAAGGTCTGAGGCTATTTTTTCAAGACTCTCGGGGTCCCCTTGATAAGATATCAATTTGCCCGGATTCGGATTCTTCATTGGTTTAACTGTGTTCAATCTAATTCTCAGTTTGGCTAAGTCATTCGAACCACTCCTACGTTGGTAACTTGGGATGTTTGGAAGGAACAATGCCACTGTCGAACGGAAGGTGTCTCTCTATTTGCCCATGCCATTATCCAAAAAGTTTGTTGTTGGCTCCAAGAACTGAATTGGTCTCCTCCCTTGAACGCTCCTAGTTGGAGTAATTTCCTATCCTTTTTGGTGCTTTTGGGTACCATCAAGGTAAATGTTGATGAGGCCTCAAGGGGAAACCCGGGCCCAAGTTGCTAGAGGTGGAGTTTTTAGGGACAACAGAGGCAATTTCATCTTTGGGTTTGCTAGTTTTTATGGAGTCGGTTCCAATATGATTACCGAGCTCAGAGCTATTCTGCAAGCAGTATAGTTTGCTTCCGAAATGGACCTTCGCTATCTGACTATGGAAAGTGATTCTAGGGTGGCCATTGATATCTTGAATGGTAAAAGCGCCTCTCCTTGGCACTCCCTCTATAACCAACTTTGCTTGTTGTCGATGTGACAATTTCACCTTTAACAAAAATAATGGCCTTCCTCACTCATGCACATGCCATCTTTTCAGTGATAGTTTGTTTATTGCTCATGTTAGGTTACACTAATTTTTTGCAAAAGGTAGACGAGCTATGAGCTACTTCTTTGCTTTGTATAGCTTTTTTGGGGTTAGGCTTTTATGTCTCCCATTAGGCCCTTTTTCTTATATCATTGAGAGAAGGACCGTTTAACCTAGGGTCAGAATTCATAGGCCCAAAGCATAGTTGGGGTAGGTGCCAGATCGGAATTGATGCCAATTTACAGGCGGGTATTTTTTGATTTTTGAATATTTATAGATTTACAGGGGAATTCAGAAACCTGCATTAAGCCTGTCATTCTTTTCCCTAAAATTTTTGATGGCCTCCCTCCACCGAGAATAAATTTTGAGATAAAAAATAGATACACTTCTTTATTTTCCTTCGATGAGCGAGAAATAGTAAGTAGCTTCTTGGAGGACCATGCAATAAGATTTTTTCCTAGGTAAACACAATAGTCCATTTGAGAGCTCTTGTTATTTGAAGTTTGAACAACCAACCCAATCAACATAAAAAAACATGAAGAGAGGTGTGCTTAGAGGGAACAATGGCATGACCAAAGTCGATAGTCTACTTCAAATAATGCAATATGCATTTGACAACACTTTAATGCTTCGCCATTGTGCTATGCATATACTGACTTGTCTTGTTGACGAAAGGAAATCCCTAGTCGAGTGGATTGCAAATTTTGAAGAGAGCCGACTCTTTGCCTATATATGGTTCTATTGGGAAGTAGACCTCTATTGACATGAAGAGAGGGACGAATAGAAGTAGACGTTGGTGTAGGCAGGAGTTTGGCCTCAGTCATCTTAAGCTTTCATGAACAAGTCAACAATGTATTTTTATTGGGTCATTAGGAGAATACCCAACTACTCAAGGAGGTGCAAACAAGTTCCATGCCAAGAAAGTAGCAAAGTGGACCAAGATCTCTTAACTATTAAGGATTGGCCCATAGAGTGAATGGGATGGGAGGCTGTATCTTTGAAGTGGATGAGTCAGTCACAATGATATCATCCATGCAGATTAAAACAAATACACTAGAGCCACAATGACAGCGATAGAAAAGAGTCTGACATGTCATGATGATTATATTACATGTCATGAAATTGTTTGACAATAAATCCTAATGATTATATTACATGAAAAAAATTCTCCATTAGTACTTTGTACTTTGGGCCTAATACCACTTTGATCCCCGAATTTTAAAACGTGACCATTCAATACCCAAACTTTCAAAATGTGCCAATCCAGTACCTACTGTTAATTAATTGTTAAGTGGTATTTGAAAAGACACAAATGCCCTTCAAGTGTCATCTAATTTTCTTTATCAAGCATCCAAACATTGATAAAAAATGAACAGTCCCAAATCTTTGACTCTTCCATTCAAGAAAGTTGGGGTCACTAGAATGCCCATTGGGATGTGACCCCAAATGTGTCCATTTACAAATGGACCGGACCCAATCCAATCCAAACCCAATACAAACTAAATCCAATCCAATCCATTAAAATCTAAATATACTGTATTAAGTCCAATCTAAACCGAATGAAATGTCAAAAATTATAAACTACAAAAATATATTAATGAAGAAAATCTGAAACATTAGAATAATAGAATCAAACTTCTTCACAAAATATATATATATTTTTAAGTTTATTCTTTCTATAGATTAATCTTCTTCACTATAGACTACCAATCTTCTTCATCTCAAAAAGCTCTTTTCTGCAAAATTTCATCCACATATGCGCTGTCAACCAGTACCTGAAAAATACAAAACGCATAGCTTGTCAAAATCCCACCATTGCCCAACTCTGAGTTCACTAAATATTGAGTAAAACCTATAGATTTTTCAATAGCAAGGTTGCCACCCCATTTTTTAACAGTAAATCAACCAAAAGTTTCCATTGTTAGAAGAATTTATTTCTTTTATCTCATAAGCCAATTTCATTGACCTTGTAGCCTCGTCCTTAGTTCACCAAGTGGTATTAATAACCTCCACAACTATTGGCCTGATTACATTTTCATTGGAATTTTCTGACCTTGACAATAAGTCTCTTCATTAGCTTTGTTTTCTTTCCTATGGGGCTGTTCTATATGAAAATTTCCAAATAGTGTTGCCAACTCCATTCTAGGCTTCTAGTTGGCAGATCTTAAGGTCCATATGCACAAGATTTTCATTCTGGATCTTGGGACTCTTCAGTACTACCACTCATGCATAGAGCTAAAAAAGTTTTGAAGCTTTCATCTTGAAGTAGAGGATTTTGAGAATCATACGGTCATTTCCTCTTACAAATTTATGATTTACCAAATTCACTGTAAAGTCATTATATTTGTCCTTTTGGATGTACATTTTTATGTTTTGAAATAAAAATTGTTTGTTAAAAAGGGCAGTATTCTATTTGTTGAGCTGCATTTTTTTGTTCTCATAAGATTCTTGGAGTCTGATCCCATAACTGGAGAAAGTTGTGATACAAGTCTTGGTTTGTTAAACCAAAGAGCTCTCAAGAGCTTAGGTCCATTCCTGCAACTAATTCAATCTGACTCTGTACCATTTGAAAGAATGGTAGGATCCATCAAATGGACGCCATAAAGGTTGCGGAATGGGTGGGCCAATTTCAAAAATTTTCTACCTTCTCTCAACTGGGAATCATATTCCCTAAATTTAGAATACAATATTCAAGGATCCTACTTGAACCATAATCAAACCAGATCTGTACCAAAAGATAAATGGGAGGAATATACCTGATCCGGAGAAACAGTATCTCCCAAAGTTGGTGTTCACGCCCAAAGAATGCTCCAAGATCCGTTCCTGCTGAAGATAACACAGCTGTGAATGGAACAGAACCAGCAGGGTGCGTCCTACACACTGGATCCTTCACAAGAACCCTCTGGAAGTACTAAACACTGAATCCTTTTCAGTCTTTCTTGCAAGACTGATGTCAAGAATAGATTTCTTGACTTTCTTCTCTGCAAAGATCTAATCTTGCAATGGCAGATGGCGGCGGCAGGAGGAGATCTCCAAAACGAAAAAAGGCTGAACTGCTTTTTCTGTTTTTCTGGAGAGTATGAATGAGATCCTGATCTGAATTCGCAGGAGATATCCTATACCTCTTCAAGGTGGTTCGAAATCTCCTCATTTCTTCTTGATTAAGAAACCTCATTTTTAGGAGTTATCCCAATCCAAATCAGTATTTGGATAGGGGATAATCTTAATCATTTCTGCAGATAGAGTTAGCTTACTCCTGATCTTATCAAGAGGTTACCAGATTCAAATCTAATTTGAATTTGGTCTCTAAGAGTGGATAAGGCTAAAAGGCCCAATCCTTTTACTAACTTTAATCTCAAATTCGCCCCATGGATGGGTGATCATATCAGCCCACCTCGAAATGGCTTTTGGCCCATTAAGTGTTCAGTGTCTAATTACTTTCCAATCTGCTGCCCAGTTGGGCTTCTTTGTATGGCGTGGGTCCCAAGCATTGATCTACACACCAACCACATGGGTTCGGCCCAGCCTTTAATACAAGGCCCAGCCGAATTCACTGAAAAACTCAATGAACCCCTTGAGTCCATCATATGGACCCTATGGGCCCAACACTTACATTAAGTGGTCCCTGGGCCAAGCCATCTTATAAAAACCCAGGGACTGTGGGCAGGTGCAAGATTAGCCCATCAGGTATTATCCTAAATGGTCTTACACTTAACCTCTCAGCCCTTAATGATCAAGCACTGCCCGACAAGAGAGGACCTCTCCCTCGGCTGCAAGGAACAGTGCCGCACTCTCCTCTCACATGGATCCTGGGAATTAAAACCATTTGCAAACAATTCGAAACCGAACATATATATATATATATATATATTAATTTTGCAAATCAAAATTCCAACGATTGAAATCAACTGCCGGCAGTTTGGTTTCCATCAGAGAGAGTGCATTCCCGATCACTACCCTTTGTCCGACAAAGTGGCTGATTCTGTCACTATGATCACCCACTCAGATGAATTCTCAAACTGCCCCAACATACCCAGGTTTTGATCCCCGCTAAGGATCTCACTGATTGGCATATCAAAGGCAGCCTGATCCAACACCTAGTGAAATGTCATAATCGAGTCTAGGGGTCAGGTGTAACTTTCCAGTTTTGCCCATCTATCTCCAAGGTCCAGGGCAATACTGGAAATCTGGTCCGGTTCAAGGATTCAAGTAATCCCATACTGCATGTGCCTCGGGTCTTACCCTGATGGCTGAGACAGGCCATCCCAACACTTGGTGGCACACCAGTATCAGCATTGGCAGGATAAATCTCCCCAGACTTATCCAATGGCTGTGAACATTTAAAACTAACATGAGTCTCTATAAATGTCCAGTTTTAGGGTTTTACACAGAATTAAATCAAACAACATGAATCAAACATGCACTTTATTTATTTCCACTAAATAACAAAAGTACATCAAATCAGATTGAAGCTAAGGGCATACAAAACTGTTTAACACCATTCATGGACCCAACCGAAGATAAATCAATGTATATCATTTTGAAAACACAAGGATAAGTGTGCCTTCTCCTTTAATGGGTTTTAAAAGAGAGATTTACTTAATAAAAACTTAGATTTAAAGATAAATCAAAACTCAAATTTAATGGATTTACTGAACCCGCTACAACTAAAAAGATCTTTTTATTATTTACATTCTTCACAACAGTGGTTGGTTCCACCTTTTGCTTCAAAAGTTGTAATTAATAATCTTCAATAACTTCAAAAGGAGCATTCTTCATTCAAATTTCATCACAAAGGGAATCTGTTACAATTAATGATCTTATAAATTCGAGATGTGAGGATCATTACCCACCTTTTGCTTGCACAGATTCACTTTAAGGATGTGGTTTTGTTTTCTTTGTGGGTCCAATGGGTTGCCTAGAAACTATGTTCTGGGTTGGCAAGTTTAATCATGTTAGAGGAACTTTAGTAGTTTATCTATACATCCCATAACTTCAAGCTAAAGAAGGCTAGGAATTGTATATCTCAAGTCTAAAACAAAAGTTTGTCATGCTTAAAAAGCATCCTACCCCAAGCAAAGCATTCAACTGTGTATTGAATACCCTATCTTCAATACCCAAAGCTCTATGAGAAGTGGGCTGGAGCAATTAAACCTACTTGCAATAGAAAGCAGCTTCAACTTGCACTCTATGTAAAGAAAAAACCCTTACATAAGTTACAATAGAAAGCAGCAATTAAACCTATTTGCAATGAATCGTGCAACAAGGAAACCTACATTCATTCTCGGTGGTCTCTCTCCTACCGTTCTCATCCGTCCGGCGGCAGATGGAAACCTCCTCTGTTCTGCCCAATTTTGCCATTTGCACATAAGTTATCCTAAGAGCTCTAGTTCGCAGCATCTGCAAATCGGTCAGGTAAATCCGAACTAAACTCTTTCTATATTTGCTCTTGTAGTGACGATGTGAGGTCGGGGACAAAGGTTGCTGGAGTTGGTTCCACCGAAACCCACTCCCATAAATTCTCATCCCTGATCCAATCTGACCTGAGTTATTTATTGGTTCCCATGCTTTCGTTAGATCCAAATATACCTTTGCAGTGATTAAATTGCTATTAATTTTTTTTTTTAGATTTCTCTTGTTGGCTGTTGTTAACAGTATGGATACCCATTAGCATTGTTTTCAAATTTATTTTGGTTGTTAGGCAGTTGAGGCTTCAGCATCTATTTTTGTTTTCTTATCCTTAGCTATGCAATCTAATTTCATGTTATGTAATTTGATTTCATTTTAGATCCCAGTAGTTTAGGTTTGAATTGTAGTTCATTTTATTAATGGTAGATATAATATCCCCATATTAGCAGATAGTAGGAACTAAATGTATAAGCAAGTAAGGGGAATTAGAGGAGTTAGAACAACTTCAGAACATTTATTTGTGAATTGGGATGGGTGCCAGTTACAGATTCGGGTATATGGCTTGATAGGTAGGATGTGATTAAGGGGAAAGAGTAAGCTACTAATAAACAGGAGTAAAAGAGAAATATAAATAAAAAATCAAATCAAGAAAAAGAGAAGTAAAAATAATACCAATAAATTAATTAATTAAGGAAGAAATAAAACATTAAAAAATTTTAGAAAATGGAAAAAAAAATTAAAAATAGATAAACAAATAGGGTTCTCTAAAAAATAGCAAAAGAATAAATACAAAAATAATAAAATATAAAAATTATTAAAATATAATTTAGTGGGGGATTCTCTTGTACGTTTGTTCTCTACTTATCTACTTTACTTTGCTCCTAATCAATTAAATAATGGTATATTCAGGATTATGTTTGTTTAGGATACCATGTGGGTCCCACCAATTGGATCCAGGAGAGGGGTTCCTAACCCCTTCCCCCTCCCATCCGGGCCTTACCCGGATTGGTGTAGCTAGTGCTTGGGCTTTGGAGTCACCATTAAACCAAACACACTTTCTAATGTTCATCTCGGAGTCCCATCACCTCCTTTTCCTAATCTGATGGGTGGCGACTCCAAATCTAGGCCAAGTAAGCCATTTTCTTGATGTTCACAGACTGGCTATTCCTTTAGGGAATTCTTGGACCATAAGTGGGGCCCAGATGGGGCATGTTCATGCTTATGTGTTATTTTCTTTTGTTTTAGTAATAACTGCATGTTCGGGTTATGGTTGAGCTGGCTCTAGATGACACGTGGCACCTACATGGCTGCTCCATCTTCTCAGCCATGTCAACACCATGTCAATCTGTGGCTTATCTTATCTCCTCGACCATGTCAGCACTACACCACCTCCACCGCCCCATTGCACCTTTCTATCCACGATGACTCCACGTCATGTGGATAGACACGACTGAGACAGGAGAGTAGATGGGGACAATTTTGTTGGGATTAGGTCTTATCCCGAAGACCTCGATGGTTAACCTCATCCCGACAACCTTGAAAGCCTAATCATAGATCTTCGGCTATAGAAAGGTACCTCCCACTCAAGGTAAGGGATCCAACTTCCAACTCTCATACTACTACTTTGCTCGGGCCAAGACTATTCTTCAACTGCTCGGCTTGACCACCTACTGTCTTCTACTGACTTGAGCATCGGAGTACTTACTCGGGGATAACTCCTCAGGCCTCTGACTAGTTAGCAAGGGTTATCTGACTATGACCTCGGTTCTTGCACTACCTAGGATTGAGCAGCATCAGATTGGCATTGTCTGTGGGAAATACACAAAAGGCATTTCCTAAATCTCTCTCACCGCATAGTCAAGAAGAGATCAAGATGCCAGGAAACTACTTTGAGCATTTAGTAGCCCGATCCCAATTTGCATCCCTTCATGCTAGGAACCCCAGTAGCCACAACCAACAACAGTCGACCCCATCCAATTCCAAGCAATGTAAGAAAATGTTGGCAAAATCTTGGTGATGATGCAGTCGCTGGGGTCTGTGGCGCCACGCACTCAAATCGTCCCCCCCCATTGCCTTGACATGTACGAAGGCCGATCCTCGCCCCGAGGACCCCAAAATGCATTGGTCAGACAAGAAGGGAGCATGATCTGACCAAGAAAAGCAAGATAGAGCGAAAAGGTCTGTCTCTTCTACTTGCTCTCACAAACCCAACAACTGTAGTAGGACTCACTAGACTACTCGGATCCCGACCAAGGAAAGGCTCGGCAAACAGATGCCATCCCAGGTGGTCTCTGTTGTTGAGTCTAGTTTGGTTAAAGGCCGCCCAACGCAGCTCAAGAAAGAAAGAGCCACACATGCCGTGGTTCCAGATGACAGAGATGCAAAGATCTGGGAGCTCCTACAATGCTTAACTGAGTTGGAGTGCAGCTAAGCCCAAAGGAGCGCGACACCACCTGTAGATCAGCCCATGCAACCGACTGGACAACCCACCAAAGAGCCACCCTTCGTCAAAGAGATCGTGGACGAAATTCCCCCTATAGGGTGGCGGGCACCGCAGTTTGACAAGTACGACGGGAACACCGATCCCGGTGAACACGTTGAAGTGCTCAATGCCCAGATGATGCTGCACGGTTCATCTGAGGGCTTGATGTGAAAAGCCCTCGTGGCCACCCTCAAAGGCCCGACCCTGACTTGGTACTCGTCCCTTCCCCCGTGCTCCATAGCATTATGGGAGTAGCTGGAGAGCCAGTTTCTGGCGCAATTTACAACAAGCCAGAAGCATTGGAAGACTTCGGCCATCCTTATGCAGGTGCGACAAAGGAAAGGAGAATATCTCAGAGACTACCTGGCGGGGTTCAACACCGAAGTACTGCTGGTCTGGAACTTGAACCAATCTATGTCCGTCACAGCCATATAGCACGGATTTCATCCTTTGCCATTCAACTTCTCCATATCCAAAAACCCTCCTCAGACATTAGTCACATTGATAAACCACACCCAGAAATACATCAATGCAGAGGAGGTCCAGGCATAGCTAAGAGATGAGGAGGAATGACCTAATAGGAAGGGAAGGGACACCAAGGAGCAAAAGACAGAGATGGCAAACTGAGAAAACAAGTGACAGGACTGTGGATTAGAGAGGAGGCCATGCACACCAACTTCGACCTTTAGGAATTTCACGCTGCTAACTACTCCACGGTCTGAAATCTTGATGCAGATCCGAGACATCAAGTTTGTCTAGTGGCCCAAAAAATGAAAACCCAAGCCAAAAAAAGAAACTGTGACAAGTATTGCGATTTTCATCGAGACCATGGCCACGAGACTAACAACTGTCTTGACCGTGAGTACCACCTTGAAGACCTAATCAGGCATGACTACTTGGCGGGCTTCATTGACATAAAAGAAGACAACCCTCCTAAGGTGGAGCCGCGTCCCAAGCCCCATCCTGAGCTCCCCCAGCTAGAGTTATAGCAGTGATCTTGGAAGGAATGGCTCCCAGAGGGGAGAGCAGCTTGGACCGGAAGAGGTACATGTGTTTGATGGATATTGATAATAGGGAGCAAAAGAAGAGACAAGAGGAACTAGTCACATTCACTAAAGATGACCTTAGGGGGGTCCAACCGAGATTGCAAACTATGAAGTTCAACACATCCTAGTTGACACTGGGAGCTCAACTGACATCTTGTTCGAAGATGACTTTGATCAGCTCGGCATCAACAATGATTGTCTCACACCAGTCAACACTCCCTTGATGGGCCTCTTTGGGGAGTCACTCATGCCAATAGGAAGGATAACTCTGCCCCTGCTAATCGGAGATGGTGAGATCACTTCAACAACCATGGTAGATTTTTCTATCATCTAATGCCTATCTTCCTACAATGCCATCCTTAGTAGGCTGACCTTGAATGCTTTACAAGTCTCTATGTCTACCTTCCACTTGGTCATGAAGTTCCCTACCCCATATGGAGTGGGAGTGGCCTGAGGAGACTAGAGGGCAGCACGACAATGTTACCTACAGTCCTGCCGAGTAAAGTAGCCAATCATAGAGACCCTTACGACCAAGAGTATAAATTTGCATGACAGATGGTCCAAGTCGGCTCTCTCCTGGACAACCGTCTACGCGAGGACCTCATCCAACTTCTTAGAGACCATGCCGATGTATTTTCATGGTCAATGGTAGATATGTCGAGGATCGACCCCAAGGTCATCACCCACTGCCTCAACGCCGACCCACTCTACCAACCAATTAGGTAGAAGAGGAGGAGCTTCATTGTGGAATGGTAGCAGATCATTAATGATGAAGTCTAGAAGCTACTCAATGTCGACTTTATTTAGGAAATAAAGTACCCAGATTGACTGGCCAACATGGTGATGGTGAAAAAGGCAAATGAGAAGTGGAGGATCTGTATCGAATTCACAGACCTGAACAAAGCTTATCCCAAAGACAACTTCCCCTTGCCGAGGATAGATAACTCGTCGACGTGACGACAGGGCACAAACTCTTGAGCTTCATGGATGCACTCTCAGGGTACAATCAGATCCAGATGCATCTTGACGATCAGGAAAAGACCACCTTTATCACCAACCGCAGATTGTATTGTTACAAAGAAATGCCCTTTGGCCTCAAGAACACTGGTGCTACTTATCAGTGGCTGGTGAATGCGGTCATGGACTAGCTTGGCTGCAACGTTGAAGCGTACGTCGACAACATGCTTGTCAAATGCAAGAAGTCCGAGCACCACCTAGCCGATGTTAGGGATATCTTCGGCACTTAAGAAATACCAAATGAAGCTGAACCTGACCAAGTGTGCCTTTGGGGTTGTCTCCAACAAATTTCTATGGTTCATGGTCACCCAGCAAGGAGTTGAAGCCAATCCAGAAAAGATCCAAGCCATCCTCGACATGCAATTGCCTCGGACTCATAAAGAAGTGAATCACCTTACCGAGCAAGTAGTTGCCCTTAGTAGGTTTATCTCTAAATTTGCGGACCGGTGCTTGCCCATCTTCAAGGCCTTGAAAAAGGTCAATGACTTCTAGCGGACCAAAGAGTGTGAACAATCCTTCTAGGAGTTGAAGAGGTACCTAATATCGCCACCTTTCTCACTAAGCCGAAACTTGGGGATGAGCTGTTGCTCTACCTCTTGGCTGGAGACGAGGTGATCAGCTCAATACTAGTTAAAGAAGCATGAGACTGAGCACATCTAAAGATGGTTTCATATCAACAAAGAATGGCAAAGTATTACGACTCCTAGGTTCGAAGGGAAGCTCAAACCAAATTGAGAAGGACCATACTGAGTCACTAGAGTGGTCGGACCCGACACTAACAGATTAGAAGACTTCAACGGCAGGCCCATACAGAGGAGCTAGAACACCAGAAACCACCAAATGTACTATTAGTAAATCTACATTAATAAAGTGTTGTCTTCCTTACAAAGTGGATTGTCCAGTGCATGACACACAACGCACATACTGCACGACACACACTGCATAGCATACTGCGCAACATGCACCGTCCAACTGAACTCCTAACAACTAAAATTTCCACTTTTCGACTCGATTGATCTATAACGGCCCGAGCCCACAATGCATAACCATTATCTAGCCTGACAGTGTATAGCCAACCAGTTGACTCGATTGACTGGCGACTAGAGCCTAAAACAGAGAAGATCGCTCCCGCCTTTCGAGGCCAGAGGACAGCCATCAAACTTTGTACACGATTGAAGAAGCATCAGAGCAAAGCTAGTTGAGGAACGGCTAGCTGATGAAGAGCTGAAAGCTCCCAAGACCTGCAATTGAGCATCCCTCCAAGAGACGAGAGCTCGGATAACACCTTTACCAAAAACCGAGGATCAAAGATCTCGACCATAGTTAACCTTCATCATAAGAAGATCAAGGTCCACAACAAAAAAGAAGAAGGGAAGGGCAGTACATAAGCTCAGAGCAAAAAAAAAAACATACTTCCAATAAATACTTAAAGCTTGTACATTGTTTTAAGCTTGGCATACCGAGCCATCTATAAAATAAAAAGAATAGAAAATGGTCAACATCCCAACAACAACAACAGAACAAAGCAAAACAAAAACTCAGGTAGTAGTAGCAGCAGACAACAACTCAATCCTTGGCAAGGGGTCCATGGCCTCTTCATTTTCTTTAGCCCCTACATTCTCTTCAGGCACATCCAAGGCAGTACTGTCTTCGGCGGGTGGGGTAGCATTGTCATAAGGGCCCCAGGTCTACACAACCTCAAGAATGTAATGACACAACACCCTTCTCTGGGAAAGGTGAACCCCATCTTGAAAGAGCTCGCAATGAATTCGTCTATCTCATGCTGGTACTCCTCCGAGCCCTTGAACCGAGCTATCTCCTGAACCTCCCTATCAACAACCTCCTTCATCTGCTCCCACTCTGCCTTTAAATCGTTGATGCGCTTCTTCAAGTTGAGGATTGTGTTTGTCTGGTCATCAACTCAGTGCTTCAGCTTAGCTATCTCCCCCTCCATCGTGGCTGTTTGCTCACTAGCTACCTTGAACTTGGCCAACCAAGCTTTCAGACCCACAAGCTCGGTGTGGTCCTCGTCATAGAGGTGCTGCAACGCTCAGAGGCAGTCAACCACTACAACCGCTGAGCAAGTGCTCTGCAAAAGAAACCGTATCAGCACGGTCATCTTCGACCAAACAAGAAATCGAGAATTAGCACGGACTTACCGAAGCAAGTTGGTGAAGGAGCCAACACTCCAAGGTACCGTTCATCATCTATGCAGCCTCCCACTGAATCGCCAACATCATGATCCTGCGAAGAAGTTTCTTGGGTATGTCCTCTGTCTCGAGCATGTCCTTAGAATGGATGGTCCACTCGGCATGTGGAGGGTCGAGTCATTGCTCTAGGTACGTCCACCCATGGAGAAGGGGGAACAGTAGACTGATAGCCTTTTTTCAGGTCAACTACCATGACCTCTTCATCATCGCCCTATTGCCTAGCTCTCTTTTGCTACCAGGACGCCCTCTCGGCGAACCTCGGTGGAATTTCTTCAGAACGGGACTGGGCCCTCGTAGCACCCCAACTGTGCCTCTGTTGCCCAGCCATCATCTTACGGAGAACCTCCTCCTCAATCGTGTTTATGGCCGTCCTATCCTCCTCGGTAAGCCGGTGCTACTTGGGCTACAACACCTTAGTCCTTGACTCTTGGAGCATGGCTGGAAGGGGCGAGCCCACGAGATAGCACACAAAGAAGAATCCCCCCTTCTAGTACTTCATTGAGGACGGGGCCCCAACCAATACCTTGATGCGTTGCCTAGCCGAGAAGTAATAATAGCTCTACTGGTGATACTTTAGTTGAAGGAAATAGCTCACCATCCCCTGGGTAAGCTTGAGATCATGGATGAAGTAGTACGACATCAAGTTGATCAAAAACCTAAAAGAGTTTGGCATCAACTGCACCGGCAGCACTTGGTATCACTCAAACACCCCGACTACTCCCTCATGCAAAGGGAATCTTAGCCCAAACTCTAGACTCTTTGCATACACACAGAGCTTGCCCGACCAAGCATATGTGGTTCTCTTACCAGCTTGCGGACATCTCAACTCATACTCATCGGGAATGCTGTACAGAGCTCGGATCCAAGCAATATCCCGGGGATTCCAACAACAAGGGGTGGTCCCAAATCGGTGGCCAGCCCACGCAGGAAGCTCTACCTCCATGCTCAATAGCCCAGCCTCATCCTCCTCGGCCTCAGTGACTGCCAAAATCTACCCCCTCAAAGTCCTCATCCTCAGGCCCCTGCCCCTAGCCTCAGTGAAAGAACTTGGCTTAGTCTCGTAATGGGAAGCACTAATGCTAGAAGAGGAGTTAGAGGAAGAAGAACAACAGAAGGACAATGAAGACATCTTACTGAACTTAAAACTATGGAATTGAAGCAAACACCGAGCACTGCAAACCACCTCTCGCCTAGTTCTTTAAGCGACTCCTCTCACAAATGACAAAGGAGAAATGATCTACCCTCCCTATTTATAACTTCCAATTGTATGGATTGAAACAAGATCGACGGTGAAGATCAAGTGTTGCTCTAACAAGCTCGAGAAGACCAATCGGCGCCTCCGCCCTTCACACGTGCATAACCTCGGGAAGCGAAGCGACGCTTCTAACAACCTGTTTCAGAGACGGTATGACCATCGACTCGACTGGACCGCCCAAATGAACTGGTCTAACCTCGGACCACATGAACTAGAATATAAGCTCAACCAAACTTTAACTTTGAATTCCTCAGTCGAGAACTAAAGACATCTTCCACGTTATACGTTGGCCAAGCACCTTTCTCCACTTCAGAACTAGGGGAGTTGTGTTTGGGTTATGGTTGACTTGGCTTTGGATGACACGTGGCGCCTATGTGGCTGCCCTATCTTCTTGGCCACATCAATACCATGTCATGTCCACGGCCTGTCTTATCTCCTTATCCACGTCAGCACTGTGTCACCACTAGGGCCCATTGCGCCTTTCTAGCCACGACGATTCCACGTCATGTGGATAGACACGACTGAGATAGGAGAGTAGATGGGGGCAACTCCACTGGGGATTAGGTCTTATCCCGAAGACCTCTGCCATTAACCTCATCCCCATAACCTGGAGGCCTAATCCAATCAGGACACAGATCATTGGCTATAAAATGGTACCTCCCACTCAAGGTAAGGGATCCATCTTCTGACTCTCATATTGCTACTTTTCTCGGACTAGCACTGTTCTCCAACTGCTTGGCCTGACTACCTATTGCCTTGTACTAACTTGAGCATTGAAGTACCTACCTAAGGATAACTCCTCGGGCCTCTAAATGTTTCTTGTTCGTAGATCTCATTATGCGGCTTTGTCTTTCCACCTCAGCTCCACCTAGTTGGCAAGGGTTATTTGATTGTGACCCCGATTCTTGCACTACCTAGGGTCGAGCAACATCACTATTCATTTTCTAATGATTAGATAGTTATTTACTGCTTTATATTTGTTATTGGTTATCTTCTCACTTAAACTCTGAACACACCATTTTGCATTAGTTTTAGCATCCCATGTCCTATTAAAAATCAAATTGGCCTTCATTTTGAATTTTAATAATTGTAATAGGCCTTGCAAAAACCATTTTGAAGACCCAACATACGAGTCAAATTGGGAATTGTTCTTTTTCTTTAGAACCCCAAAATACAAATCAAATTGAAAATTTCTTCTTTGGTAAATAATCAAGTAAAAAATTATTCTTTTTCTTCAGAACTTTAAAATACAAATCAAATTGGAAATTTTTGTTAGACAGTTTTGTATGCCCTTAGCTTCAATCCATTTTTGATGTACTCTTGACATTTAATGTAAATTAATAAAGTACATGTTTGATTCATGTCGTTTGGTATAATTCTGTGTAAGACCATAAAACTGGACATTTACAGAAACTTGTGTTAGTTTTACATGTTCACAGCCATTGGATAAGTTTGGGGAGATTTATCCTACCAAGGCTGATACTGATGTGCCACCAAGTGTTGGGATGGCTTGTTTAGGTCATCATGGTAAGACCCAAGGCACATGCAGTATGGGTGCTTGAACCCTTGAACCGGACCAGATTTTCAGTATTGCCCTAGACCTTGGAGACAGATGGGCAAAACTGGAAAGTTACACCTAACCCCTGGACTCGATTATGACACATCACTAGGTGTCGGATCGGGCTGTCTTTGATATGTCAATCAGGGAGATCCTTAGTGGGGATCAAAACCTGGACATGTTGGGGCAGTCTGAGAATTCATCTGAGTGAGTGATCATAGTGACAGGATCAACCCCTTTGTCGGACAATGGTAATGATCGGGAATGCACTCTCTCTGATGGAAACCAAACTACCGACAGTTTATTTCAATCGTTGGAATTTTGTTTTGCAAAATTAATATATATATATATGTACGGTTTCAAAAGATTTGCAAAATGTTTTAATTCCCGGGATCTATGTGAGTAGAGAGTGCGGCACTGTTCCTTGCAGCCGAGGGAGAGGTCTTCTCTTGTCGGGCGGTGCTTGATCATTAAGGGCTGAGAGGTTTAGTGTAAGACCATTTAGGATAATACCTGATGGGCTAATCTTGCACCTGCCCACAGTCCCTGGGTTTTTATAAGATGGCTTGGCCCAAGGACCACTTAATGTAAGTGTTGGGCCCATAGGGTCCATGTGATGGGCTCAAGGGGGTCACTGAGTTTTTTAGTGAATTTGGCTGGGCCTTGTAATAAAGGCTGGGCCGAACCCATGTGGCTGGTGTGTAGATCAATGCTTGGGTCCCACGCCATACAAAGAAACCCAACTGGGTAGCAGATTGAAACTAGTTAAACACTAAATACTTAATGGGCTAAAAGCTTATTTCGAACTGGGCTAATATGATCACCTATTCATGGGGCGAATCTGAGATTAATGTTAGTAAAATGATTGGGTTTTTAACCTTATCCACTCTAAGAGACCAAATTCAAATTAGATTTGAATCTGGTAACCTCCTAATAAGATCAGGAGTCAGTTAACTTAATCTGCAAATAAGATTAAGATTATCCCCTATTCAAATACTGATTTGGATTGGGATAATCCTCAAAAAAATTAGGAGGTTTCTTAATCAAGAAGAAAGAGGAGAAACCTTAACAAAAATATTAGATTTCGAACTAGGGTTGGTATGCAAGAGATACCTCTTGTAAATTGAGATTTGATCTCCCACAGACTCTAGAGAGAAGAGACACAGTTCAGCCCTCTTTGTCCTTGGATTTCTCTTCTAGCAGCCGCCATTCCCTGTTGCAAGATTGAATCTTTGCAGCAATAGGAAGTTAAGAAATCAATTCTTGACAACAGTTTTGCAAGAAAGACAAAAAAGATTCGGTGTTCAAAGTTTCTAGAGGATTCTTGCGAAGAATCCAGTGTGTAGGACGCACCCTGTTGGTTCCGTTCCATCCACAGCTGTGTCGTTTTCAGCAGAAGCGGATCTTGGTTTCTTTTTTGGGCGTGAACACCAACTTTGGGAGATATTGTTTCTCTGGATCAGGTATAATCCTTCCTGTTTTCTTTTGATTCAGATCTGGTTTGATTATGGTTCACGTATAATCCCTGAATATTGTATTCTAAATTTAGGAAATATGATTCCCAGTTGGAAGAATGTAGGAAAATTTTTGAAATTCGCCCACCCATTCCGCACCCTTCATGGCGTCCATTAGATGGATCCTACCATTCTTTCAATTTCTTTTCGGGTAAATAATCAAATTGGAAATCCAATATGTAACTATCTTTATAAAATAAAAATCATATAAAAATTGGACATATATTCCATTTTTATTTTTTAAAAAACAACAGATAGACAGATCACAAGTGGGTTGATTTTCCCTTATTCAAATATTAGCATACAAATCAATTTAACCCAAATTTGAACCAGATCTGAAATTTACTTTTTTAACTCAACAGCCAACCCCCAAATGCAAGACTCCCACAAATTGATTTTCGTTTTCTGAAAATACAAAACATATTTCTAAGTTAAATCCTGTGATGTGCTCTTGAATAAAAAGGCAGACCTAAACGCAGGTTCAAACCTTGTCCTATTTTTTTTTCTTTGAAAAATCATAACATAAACCTCATATTAGATTTATAATTGCTCTAAAATCCAAAATCAATGTTGATATTTTTGATAAATCAACATAGACTTACATTACTTAGATTAGGGTTCTGTCAAAACTAGGAGCAAAAGCCAAATGTCCAGATAGTCTAGTATACGATTCATTAAAACAGAATGCTTAGCAAGCTAATTATCACATCCATGATGCAAATTGGGGAGGGGAAGATTAAATTAGAAAGCAACAAAAAAAAGATATTTTCCCCTAAAAAGATATACAATTATTTCTTCTATGCCATGCAACAAGATTGGGATTTTCTCAAAAAAAGAAAAAAACCAAAATTGAAATCCATTGAGACTCCAAAAAATTAAATAAAGTTCTAGTGAATAAGGCGGGGTCTATGATTAATAGTAATTACTGCCCAACATTCGTATCCCAACCCACTATCCAACACGACCCAAGACCCGGTCAAAAATATCCCTCCACTCAACTCCAACTCCAAATTTAAATCCGAAATTCTAGTTATTAAACGACTAGGAAATCCTTTTTTTTTTCGGTATTTAACAACTAGGAAACCTCAAACCTGTATTGGTCGGTCATCGGTGGGTGTCAGTTGAATTTATTTGGAATTGGAAGCTTGGGTTAATTGTTAGATCCTTTGAAATACCTCACCCAAGCTAAATGAAGCTTTTTGTTGATAGGAATTATAATATATATATATATATATATATATATATTAAAATTGGATGTACCATGTCAACATGTTTCTCTTTTGAGAGAATTTTCGAATGAAGCTATTTATCTATTTTCTTTATTTTTATATTTTTTTATATTTTGTTTTGTTTAAAAAATATAAAATAGTAATCATAGCTTATCTTGATTAGATTAACAAAGATGTATATTGTTAGAGATAGATTTTTGGGTTTTCTATGGCATCTTATTTTAATGCATGTTATTATTACATTTAAACAAGACATTAGAGAAAGAGAGAAACCTTTGAGCTTTTCACAATCTCTTATTTTAATGTGAGCTATTATTGAGATCAGCTTCAGTCACTGTGAGGCCGGTTCGAAGACTGTTCGAACAGCCTTTACAGCCTTGCATCGGGAACATCTCCGTACTTCTATTCTTTATTTTATGGGGAGATATTCCCAATGCAAGGCTATGATGGTTGTTCGAACGGGCCTTGCAGTAACTGAATCCCTTTTCGTTTCTTACATTTAAAAGAGAGAGAGAGACTACAGGCATAGGGATCTTCAAAGGTAAGAGCAAATTCAAAGGAAGAAAAAAATGTAAAAGGAAATTAATATAATGTACACCATGCACATTATATTAATTCCTTCCTAAGAAATTCACCATCATTTAGATTTTCCGGAAAAGTCACCGGAAAATGTAGAGACTACTGGCAGAGGGATCTTCAAAGGTAAGAGCAAATTCAAAGGAAGAAAAAAATGTAAAAGAAAATTAAAAAGAACCCGAAACCTAGATAGAGGTCTTTCTCCATGGCGTGGATCATTGTTAGATGCATTTGCTCTAAAACGGAGATCTTGGTTACGTGATCCTCCACCTCTGCGAATAGATAGAAGCAGAATTTAGAAATATAAATAGTGAAACTAATTGGAGTTAGAAATTTCCAAGATCTCCAAAATCACATTGTTTTAATTAACTTTAGAACTTTATTGAGCTCGAAAGATCTTCAGGTTCTGGAGTAGATTTTCCTTGGTTTCTGCAAAGAAAAGGGGAAAATGAACGAATTATGAAAGAGAGATATGCACAATACGGAGTGGGCGGGAAGAGTTAAAGAGATAAAAGGGAAACTGATTCATTTTTGTGATTTGCTTACATCGGCTATCACTATAGTTTATAGACTGTTACATTGGCTATCACTATAGTTTATAGACTGTTAAACTGCTTCTAGACATTAAATTTGTTGTAGTGATTGACACAATGAGAACAGCTGTTGATTGAATATGAAATTCAGGTATTAAGTATTCTGTTTTTCTATAGTGTGGTCTTGAATTGGAGTTTTCGGCCTTTTCCAGTTTGTTAAGCATATCCATTTTCTGTTTCTGTTTCTTATGTGTGTTTGAAAAATCATAATCTTGTATTTCATGTGAAACTAGTGGGGACCCATGTGATGCACGGAAAAGTTAAATAATAAAAATGGTCATTACTAAAATACCCCTTATAGTTTCATGGATTTATTAAAATCTACCCTATAGTTACAATTTTACTAAAAACCACTTACAATTTGCAATTGATTTAATCAATCTTCCATTAGATGACAATGG